>NC_069665.1:22335696-22641807 GCF_027244095.1 Hemicordylus capensis
GAGAACACTAGAAGAAGGGAGTGTTCTAAGAGTATCAGTCTACCAATAGCAAAAGACTTGGAGCAGAGACTGATAGTACAGAGAGAAATAAGGGCGGAACATAGGAACAAAGGAAGCTGCCCTATACTGAGTCAGACCATTCTACCCTATCTAGCTCAGTATTGTCTTCACAGACTGGCAGCGGCGTCTCCAAGGTTGCAGGCAGGAATCTCTGTCAACCCTATCTTGGAGATGCTGCCAGGGAGGGAACTTGGAACCTAGATGCTCTTCCCAGGGCAGCTCCATCCCCTGAGGGGAATCTCTTCCAGTGCTCACACTTCTAGTCTCCCTTTCATATGCGACCAGGGTGGACCCAGCTTAGCTAAGGGGACAAGTCATGCTTGCTACCACAGGACTAGCTCTCCTCTCGTAAGTGGTGGTAGTCCTACACTCTGCCCACATTCACATGTCACGTGGAACTACGAGTCCAATGGACCTATGGTTCTGCTCACTCCACCCCATGCACTCCTGTCTGTATTCGGATGACAGGGAGAGCACTTTCTCAGCAGTCAGTGCAACTGCAGAGAGGAGGGGGATCTGGCTGTGCTGGCTTCTTGCTTGAAGGATGGCCTGCAGAGCCCTTCACGGAGGGAGAGAGCGAGGAGTTTCCTCCTAGCCTGGCCAAATGCAGCTTCCAGTGCTGTATTCGGACGCAACGGAGGCTCTGTGGTGGACCCTTGGTTTTGAGCTGTGAAACCCACTACAAACCAAAGGTTCAAACTGGAGTCTCTGGAGTAAAACCTTGGGTCGTGCAACAGATGGGACCGTTGCATGGGTTTGGACGAAAGGAAACCGCAGGTCCCTGCAACTCCAGTTGCCTGTTATGTTTGAATGCAGCCACCTCCACTCTTAATGTTCCTAGTGGCCAATAGGAGTTAGTGGTGTTGAGAGTTGATGCCTATGGAGACACACCTCCAACATGAGTCAGTATAAGGCAGCCTAGTGTGTTCCTAGGTTCTCTGTGCTACTCTTTGGAACTTTTTGTTGGTATTGGTATGCAGACGCCTGGGGATGCAATGGTGTGAGAAATCAGCTTTGTAGTGGGTTCAGATTCTGGGGATGCTGTCTCAGTGAGTCCAGACATTAAAGGAGCTTCCTCAGGGGCCCCCAGCCCCACATGGTTATATAAAACCTTACAT
This sequence comes from Hemicordylus capensis, assembly GCF_027244095.1. Lineage (NCBI taxonomy): Eukaryota > Metazoa > Chordata > Lepidosauria > Squamata > Cordylidae > Hemicordylus > Hemicordylus capensis. The sequence continues at coordinate 22,336,875 of NC_069665.1, forward strand.
CCAATCATATCAGTGGACGTTTTGCTATTGCTTAGAGCAGACCTGCTCAACTTAAGCCCCCAGCTGTTTTTGAACTACAACTCCCATAATCCCCATCCACAGTGCCCGGCAGCCAGGGATTATGGGAATTGTAGGCCAACATCTGCAGAAGGGCCAAAGTTGAGCAGCCCTGGCTTAGAACCACAAAACTGCTGCTTGCACAACTTTAAATGTACAAACATGGATTCAAGCTAGTTACATAGGAAGCTGCCATATACTGAGTCAGACCATTGGTTCATCTAGCTCAGTATTGTCTTCACAGACTGGCAGCGGCTTCTCCAAGGCTGCAGGCAGGAATCTCTCTCAGTCCTATCTTGGAGATGCTGCCAGGGAGGGAACTTGGAACCTTCTGCTCTTCCCAGAGAAGCTCCATCCCCTGACGGGAATATCTTACAGTGCTCACACATGTAGCTTCCCATTCAAATTCAAACCAGGACAGACCCTGCTTAGCTAAGGGGACAATTCATGGTTGCTACCACAAGACCAGCTTTATTCAGTTAGCTGCATCTGCTTAAATCGGATAAATATTCCAGTCCAAAATATTGACACTGCAGTTAACCATGCAGTATTTGGTAGGTAACAAGGTTTGCGTCCAGACTGAAGATCTTTACACATTCAAAGCACTGCTGTGGTTTCTCCCCCGTGTGGATTCTCTGCTGTGCCATTTATTCGCATGGCTATAAGTAGAGAAGTTCTAGGTGGCTGCCCACAATTATGATATTTTGGATAAGACTTTATTTTATTTAGTCTGGTTTTCAGGCCATGGTTGAGCGGAGGTTGGGGGATTTTTAACATTCACGATGAAAGTAGCTGTTTAATTGGATTATAAATTAATTTTAATGGGACATTATACATTTTTGAAATGTTATTATCCTGAACCTTCAGTATGAAGTGGGTTATTCATTAAAATAAACACATAATCACAATTGGCATACACCTAGAACACATCATTAATCACTTTAATGTGAGTTTCAATGGATATGAGTTATTCCTGGGAGGATCCCGAGCCAGTGTTATGAAGCATCAAAAGGAAAGTTGTGCAACATGTTGAATGAGTAAGCATCACTTCATTGACAGGAGCATATTTGGTGGACACAGAGTAGCACCAGGCATTGGGCAAAGCAAGAGCCACGGACACCATTGTTGTACTGAAACCAGGGTACAGTACAGTTTTATTCTTAGAGATGAGGCCAAATAACCATGTCATTGTAGGGGCTCAAGGTGAATACCTATGGCCAGTTAATGAGAGTTAGCTTGCCCCCATGTATCTGTAACAACTTGATAATCTGATTATCTGTCATCATCTTCTGGGAGGAGGAGAAGCAAGACCCAGGAAAGACCTCCAGAACTCCAATGAAAGCTCCCCTAAAATCCAAAAGACTTTAATCATCAGAGCCCACCACTCCTACAGCCATCTCCTCAGAGGAAAGGGATCCGGTGCCCCACAGTAAGACTCTGTCCCCTCCATCAACCCCAGATACCCAGAAGAGAGATAGGGACACAGGGAGATGCCAAGCTGCCTTATACCAAGTCAGGCCATTGGTCCATCTAGCTCAGTATTGTCTACACCAGGGATTCTCAACGTTGGGTCCCCAGATGTTACTGGACTTCAACTCCCACAATCCCCAGCCCCAGCAGCCTTTGTTTGGGGATTATGGGAGTTGAAGTCCAAGATCATCTGAGGACGCAATGTCAAGAATCCCTGGTCTACACTGACTGGCAGCAAGCTTTCAGTCAGGATCCTCTCTGAACCCTACCTGGAGACATCAGGGATTGAACCTTGGACCTTCTCCTTGCAAACAGATGCACTACTACTGAGCCATGACCCCATCCCCATAAGGGAATATCTTACAAGCAGACTCATGTGTATTCACCCATCCAACTGCAAACCAGGGTGTAGCCTGCTTAGGAACATAGGCAGCTGCCTCCTACCAAGTCAAACCATTGGTACATCTAGCTTAGTATTGTCTACACAGACTGGCAGTGGCTTCTCCAAGATTGCAGGCAGGAGTCTCTCTCAGCCCTATCTTGGAGATGCTGCCAGGGAGGGAACTCGGAACCTTCTGCATGCAAGCAGGCAGATGCTCTTCCCAGAGTGGCCCCATCCCCTGAGGGGAATATCTTACAGTGCTCATACATGTAGTTTCCTATCGAAATACAAACCAGGGTAGACTGTGCTTAGCAAAGGGGATAATTCTTGCTTGCTGCCACAAGACCAGCTCTCCAAGTCACACCAGGGCTCAACTCCAGCTGCCTTATATAATGCAGCTTCTTACTTTTATCTCAGTACCTTTGCCTGTGACTTGCTCACCCAAACTGCATTCAAAAGCTCGCGTGGTACAATACTGTTCTATCACCTCCCTCTTCAAGTTACCCACTCCCTGGTTTATCCATGTGTGCCAGTAACCCATCAGCCATCGCTCAGTGCAGGCCTCCCTATGAGATGAAAACCCACCTCCTCAGCAACACAACTATTTATCCCTGAATAGTATATGCATATGTTTCTGGTTCAGGAAGATAAGATGTATTTATGAAAACAGCATTCATTTACGAATGTTTAATGGGTGTAGTTTCCAAGCCCTCCCTCAAACCAATTTGATCTTTTGTTGTGAAGCTTTCATGAAGATCTAAGAAGTGGCATGGGAGAAAATCTGCCTCTGTCACACCATGAAACAATACATATCTGCCTCTGTCGATACACATCTGCCTCTGTCACACCATGAAGCAATACGTATCGGTGCCAGATACGGCTTTGTTCATATCAGCGACATTTGTAAAATGGAAATGCCCAACGAGCAGGCATTGAATTTGCAAAATGGCGGTCGCATCAATCCATGGGCTTAGTTGTGCACTTACTATTTCTCACAACTCAGGGCCTGAAGACCTGCTTTTGCATGGAATATGGGGCTCACTTTGAGGCTTGCGATTTCAGTGGGAAGAAGCTCTCGTCAATTAGAGCAAAGCTATACAGCTCATTGAGCACACTGTTTTCATGCATCCAGTCCCGACAGTATACACATAATGGCTACTTCAGCCCATTTGGGAGACCTGATGGCTGATAAGGATGATTGCTGAACCAATATTCCTTCTTTGCATTGGAGAACACAGTTGTGACTCCTGTCCTGTGTGTGCTAACTTCTTCTGGTGCTGCTCAAACCCATGTTCTGTTGAACTCCTTTTCATGTGCCAGTGGTTCTCTTGTTAATTTCAATGCACCACTCTCTCTCACACACACATGCACACACACCTAAACTGTTACTAATGAGCACACAATCCATCTGCTCTCAGATTCTACATTTGGTATTCCCATTCAGAACAACACATTTGGAGTATTGTGTGCAGTTCTGGTCACCAGATCTTAAGAAGGACATTGTAGAAATGGAAAAGGTGCAGAAGAGGGCAACCACGATGACCAGGGGCCTAGAGCACCTTCCTTATGAGGCAAGGCTACAACCACTGGGGCTTTTTAGTTTAGAAAAAAGATGACTGAGAGAAGATATGATAAAGGTTTATAAAATCATGCATGGTGTATCAACCTGAGAAGGTTGATAGAGAGAAATCTCTCTCCCTCTCTCATAACGCTAGAACCAGGGGGGCATACAATGAAAGAGATTGCCAAGAAATTTAGGACCAACAAAAGGAAGTACTTTTTCCAACAACGCTTCATCAACCTATGGAATTCTATGCCACAAGATGTGGTGACAGTCAACAGCCTGGATGGCTTTAAGAGGGATTTAGATAAATTCATGCAGGACAGGTATCTCAATGGCTATTAGACTGAGGTCTATAGGCCACCCCCAGCCTTGGAGGCAAGTTCCCTCTAAATACCAGTTTCAAGGAGTAACAGCAGGAGAGAAGGCATGCCCTCAGCTCTTGCCTGCGGGCTTCCCAGAGGCATCTGGTGGGCCACTGTGTGAAACAGGATGCTGGACTAGATAGGCCTTGGGCCTGATCCAGCAGGGCTTTCCTTATGTTCTTAAGAAACGTAAGAAGCTGCCTTCTACTGAGTCAGACTGTTGGTCCATCTAGCTTAGTATTGTCTACACTAGGCTGCTTCTCAGGAGCTACGTGAGTTCTTGTTTTGTGATCATGTGCCCGTTAAAAGAAAGACAGAAGCCAGGGAAGTGATCATCTGTGAGGCTTCCACTGGGTCGGGAGGGCGGGGTTTCTTCCTACCTCATTCAACACCTGGACAAGGCTGTTGGGTAGGATGGAACCCTCCTACCCAGCGGAAGCCTCACAGACAATTACTCTCCCCCACCTACTGGTTTTTTAAAAGTACACAATCACAAAACAGGAGCGCACACAGCTCCCAAACCTTGGTAGGATGCTTCTCCAATCCATTTAACACTCATGGGAACCAACCTACTGACTGGTAGCAGCTCTCAAGGTTTCAGGCAGGTCTTTCCCAGCGCTGCCCATGGCTGTCCTTCGAGAGCCCTGGTGGCGGGGGTGGGGCCCGGGGCAAATTAGCTAGTGTGGGGCCCCCTTCCAGTTAATTCTAATGGGGGTTAAGAGAGGAGAGCTGGTCTTGTGGTAGCAAGCATGACTTGTCCCCTTAGCTAAGCAGAGTCCGCTCCGGTTGCATATGAATGGAAGGCGTGATGTATGAGCACTGTAAGATATTCCCCTTAGGGGATGGAGCCACTCTGGGAAGAGCAGAAGGTTCCAAGTTCCCTCCCTTGCAGCATCTCCAAGATAGGGCTGAAAGAGACTCCTGCCTGCAACCTCGGAGAAACCGCTGCCAGACTGTGTAGACAATGCTGAGCTAGATGGACCAATGGTCTGACTCAGTATATGGCAGCTTCCTTTGTTCCTATGAGCGGGGCCCTGCTTGCCATTCACCCTGCTTGCCATGTCCTAAGGAGAGCCCTGGTTCTGCCTGGAGATGCTGCCAGTGACGGAACCTGGGACCTTCTGCATGCAAGCCGATGCTCTACCACTGCGCTATGGCCTCAACAAGCCTCAACATCAGGGAGCGGTGACAGCATTGGTCCATCCAGCTTAGCATTTTCTACACTGACCATCAGCAGCTCTCCAAGATTTCAGGCAGGAGTTTTCCCTAGCTCAGCTTGGAGATGCCTGAGAGTAAACCTGGGACGTTCTGCATGCAAAGCAGATGCTCTACCAAGAACTACAGCCCCATCTTTCACCTTTGCACGTGGCAGCTGGTTGCGTTCTGATTTCCAGCATGGAGACGGGCTAAGAGATGCATTTAAGATTCAGTTCCTTCATCCTTTTGAAGTCTTAAAAAAAATAAAAAAATTAAAAAAATAAGCACCCCTATTACGAAGATGTCAGCATCTGTGATTTTATACTAGAATCTGGAACATTGCATTTTCTCTCCGTCGATCTCCATAACGCCCTCGCAATGACAAAATGGGCTTGTCACTGATTGGATTTACCAAAGAAGAAGATTCTTCCAGAAGATAATCCCTGCCTTTGCTGATGGGCTACTCATTAGGGATTCGCATCACACCAGCCCGCACTGCTACCTTTGGATCAAAAATGAAATTTGATTCCAGCTTCAGATAATTACTTCCACACTAGCCAGAAATGCTTAGATCAGAGATCAACAGTCAGGCTAGAGCAGAACCAGCTCCTCCTCCTGGCTGATGAAGCGCTCTAAAATGGCATGATTCGTCCGATGCCTTAAGTATCCTCTGTTTTCATTCGGCGTGTTTATATATCTGTACATAAACCTGTTGGTTAAATCCCCCAAGCAGTGCTGTTCATCCTTCTGTCTGGATCTCTGGATTTGCAGACTGGGACAGGCTGAAGGTAGATGGGGTCTTTAGGAAAATCTCTGCATGGTTTGCAGTAGATCAGCAAGGGTTTGACTCCCAATTCTTTAACAATAGCAACAAGATAAAGGCTTTTTTTAAAAAAAATGAGTGCGTTAGAATCCCTGATATGCAATGCCAGATTTTTTTTAATTTTTATATAGGAACACAGGAAGCAGTCTTTATAGGAACATAGGAAGCTGCCATATACCAAGTCAGACCACAGGTCTATCTACCTCAGTATTGTCTACCCAGACTGGCAGCGGCTTCCCCAAGGTTGCAGGCAGGAATCTCTCTCAGCCCTATCTTGGAGATGCCAGGGAGGGAACTTGGAACCTAGATGCTCTTCCTAGAGTGGCTCCATCCCCTGAGGGGAATATCTTGTAGTGCTCACACGTCAAGTCTCCCTTTCATATGCAACCAGGGCAGACCCTGCTTAGCTAAGGGGACCAGTCATGCTCGCTACTACAAGACCAGCTCTCCTCTCCTCTCCTTCTGCGAATTCAGAACATTGGTAAACTGACTGGAAGTGGCTCTTCAAAATTTCAGGCAGACTGTCCTGGAGTTGCCAGGGATTGAACCTGGGACCTTCTGCAACCAAAGCAGAAGCTCTACCATAGAGCTACAGTCCAGGGATGGAGCCATCATTGAGTGAACAGGTTCAAAGAACCCGGGCCACCGATGAAAAGGGCCTCTGGAGCCCCTGTTGTACGTGATGTCATACACAAAGGGGGCGTGGCCCAATTGCCCAAAGGCCTACCCCAGTCCTCCCGCTCTAATTTTCAGGAAGTGCTTGCTGCCTGATAGCATTTATTTCCCTTCCTCTCCCTCAAAATATATGCTGTCAGGCAGCAAACACTGCCTGGAATGAGATGGGGAGAGCTCGCTTGGGACTCTCCAGAGCTTGAGCCATGCCCCACGCATTTGATGTCACACGCACAGAATGTCACTGGTGGGGCCTCCAGGCAGGGCTGAACAAAGGCCACCATTTGGCTGGCTACAGCCCGGCTACAGCCCCATTCCCTACAGGGAATATCCCATCACTGGTCCTTAGGAATGTAGGAAGCTGCCTTAAACCAAGTCAGACCATTGGTCCATCTGACTCAGTATTGGTCCATCACTGACTGGCAGCAGCTGGCCAAAGTTTGAGGCAGGAGTCTCTCTCAGCCTTACTTAGAGATGCCAGGGAGATAAACTGGGACCTTCTGCATGAAGAGCAAATGCTCGACCACTGAGCTATGGCTTCATCCCCTAATGGGAATATAATGTAGTATACAGTGCTCACACATTTTGTCACCCATCCAAATGCAAACCAGGGCAGACTGCTCACTGCCGCAAGACCAGCTGTCCTATAGTGATGTTATGCTAGTTGTCTGTGTATGTTGCACATGGGGTGCAAGAGGGTATTGGCTCCACCCCTTGAGCTCCTAATGCACCTGGCTCGGATAGGTGGTCTCAGGGCTTCAGTAAAAACACCAAGTAGATCCTGCAAGCTTGAAATGCATTCAGATCTATTAGATGTTGTGTGATGAACACTCATCCGTTCCTGCTGGTGTGCCGTTCCTCTGGTGTGCAATTTCCGCAGGGACTTGCTTCAGTCAGGTTTGCAAACTGTGCAACAGACTTAACGCAGATTCATATTTAGAAAACTTTCATTGACAAAGGCTTTTTAAAAAAAAAGTTACCTGAAGGATGCATCAGCTCCTAAAAAGGGGGCGTGGAGAAGAAGGCATTCTTCTTTACTATTTTGTTAGCATCTGCCGGGATGAATAGGCAAGTTTTCCCCATATTTCCCTGTTGCTATAGAAACATGAGATGAGCTTATTTGTGTTTCTCTGGTAACAACCCCCAACATTCTGTGGTGCTCACACATTCTTTAGCTGTGTTAATAGACCCTATTGTGGACTGTGCAGTTACAGAACTCTTTGGGATAACCCCTCACCCACGTCCAATAGGGTTTGATATACAGCATCTGCCAAGTATTGTATGACACATTGCTTGACGTTACGCTAAAAACTGCTGAGACACAGAACAGGGAAACAAAATACAGTGTTGATCAAAGAGATGTCGATGGAATTAAATCTCGTGATTCATATAGGATAGGGGCGTCAAACTGTGGCCATCCTGCAAATGTTGGCCTGAAACTCTCATTAGGCCTGGCTACTGGTCACAACAGCTGGAGTCCTGATTATGGTAGTAAATTGGCAAGCCATTTTGAGAGGTGGTAGTTCACAACAGCAAGTAAGATGGCAAGTAATGGCTGGTAAGTGATGCCATGGCTGGCAAGTAATAGCACTAGACAATTTCTTGTTTCCCAGCCTCCGCATTCTTCATCTGTAGCATTAGAGCATCAGTGGGTTGCATTCACCAGGTCTTTGTGCACTCTGCTAACCAGCTTTAGAGTTTGGGGTTAGAATTCTGAACTGTAGTAACTCAGAGGTAGATCTGTACTTGTATGTGTGGGTCACTCCAGTTCAGGGTTTCTGGGATGCTGAAGGCAATAGGTCTCATCCTATATCTGTTAAACATGCAAGCAGTCTTTGGCTCAGACTTGACTGGAGACACAATAGACGTGAGTTCCCCTGACTTTTAAGAGCTGATAGGGAGAGCTGTCTGCACATTCACCATTGTCTGAGCTTCATTTGGCAATCACGCGGGATAGGATCTTCTCTGCAGTGGCCCCCTTTGTGGAATTCCTTTCCTTGGGTGATCCAGTTGGCCTCTTCCCTCCCACTTCTTCCCGCCCTGTATTTATAAGATTATGAGCCCTTTGGGGTCAGGGAAACATTTATTTATTTATTATTCCTTTTTCTATGAAAACCACTTTGAGAACTTTTGTTGAAAACCGGTACATACATATTTGTACTAGTAGTATTTTCTAAGAAGAATCAGGCCCATTTTCTGAATTAAGTTTGAAAATGGCAAGCAAGCTTTGTTAATAAGCCAACAACATTAATTACCTTCCATAATTATTTAATGTATATCAAAACTCTCAACAAAATCCTCGTGCCCCTAATAGCATTCTTTGCCTCCCCAAACATCCTTTGCTTCCCCAAACTAGTTGTTCTAGAGACACCCTTGGGCCCCAGAGACTGTCTCCTGGTGGAAAGCCACTCCTCTTGAGTTCTGATTTAATTTTGAGAAAACCTAAAATGAATTCCAAAATAGGAAAAACAATGTGAAAGGGATGTATGGAATGTTCCGCAGGCGAAATGTTCCACCACAGAATGGGCCGTTCCAAGCATTCTGAGCTCAAACCAGAACCCCTTTTAAAAGGGGCCCCTGTTTGGAGCTCAGAATGGAACAATCCATTCTGAGGCAGAACGTTTTGACTCATTCCAAGTGCCATTTTGAAATCCAAAATGGTGCTCTTCTGGCCTCTGTGCACACACAGCGGCCATTTGTGTGGTACACACTACCATGAAAATGGCCGCCATATGTGTGCAGAGGCCAGAAGAGTGCCATTTTGGATTCCAAAATGACGCTCGTGCATGAGCAAAGGCCAAAAGAGTGCCATTCTGGAATCCAAAATGTTGCTCGGAAAGTTCCATTCAGGTTGTTACATTGGAACAACCAGCTCGCCCGGTTGTTCTGACAGAATGATCCGCCAATTTTGCGTTCCGTCCCAAGCTTGGGATTGAATGCATAATTCATTTCGTGCCCACCCCTACAATGTGATGGCTTGTGAAACCACTCATCAATGGTGCAGCTATCCACCTGTCCTACATTCCAGATAAGCATTTGGGTCAAGGAATCTGGAAGGAGATGTCAATTACCCTTTTGATTTGAGTGTCACTAGGCTTAATGACTTCCATTCAAAGTGGTGACTCCTTGTCACCAATATAATTCCCATGACTTTTTAGGTTATGAATACATTAATGATTTAGGGTTATTACTAATTAGAGGATGTAGAGTCTTGGGAGAAATGTGGCTGTATCTTTGCTATCTTTAGGTACTAGACATATTCTTCTCCATACCCCGCTCTGTAGGGATGCTTTTTATGGAGCATGTGGAATTAGAGGGATGGTTGTCATTAAAGTCAATAGGGTTCATATACATGTTCACTCTCTTGCAGAACTGCCACACAAAATCTTGAAAGTCAACAGATGGTCAAGGTCAAGTATTTTGCCCAGAGATGAGAAACGTGAGTCCAGTAGCTAACAGACTCTCTCTGGAATGATAATACCTTGCAAAGGATAGACCTTTAAGGCAGGATTTCACCTACCTTAGTTACTTATGAAGACATAGTAGAAAGCTGCCATATACTGAGTCAGACCATTGGTCCATCTAGTTCAGTATTGTCTACAATGACTGGCAGCAGCTCTCCAAGGTTTCAGGCAGGAGTCTCTCCATTCTATCTGGAGATGTAAGGGAGTGAACCCAGGACCTTTTGCATGCAAAGCAGATGCTGTACCACTGAGCTATGGCTCCATCCTCTTAGGGGAATATCTTATCACAGACAGTGGTCACATGTAGTCACCCATCCAAATGCAAACCAGAGCAGACCAAGATTTCAGTTTTCTAAGATTTCAGACAGGTGTCTTTCCTAGCTCTACCTAGAGATGCCAGGGAGTGAACCCGTGACCGTCTGCATGCAGGGTTGGTGCACTGTCATTGAGACAGGCTCTCCACCCTACATCTTCTCAGGTTCAGGCTGGAGCTGTGGGCATTATCGGAAAGCATGTGATGCAGAAACCTTGCTATGCCAAGGAGGTCTAATTCTGGGTCTGGTCAGTGCTTGGTATGGAAACAACCTAAGGAATGTATCTGTGCCTGCAGAATCCAATGCCGTGAAAATCTCTGGCAAGACCAAACCGTTATTGATCATTCGTACTCATAGTGGTCACAGTCACAATTTTGAATTTATGGCTAGAGAGATACATACACTATATTTATATTTTGCTACGCGGTGATGAAATGTGTTTCATCATGAACATTTAATATGTTTATCTGTGTAGAAAGCAATCCACTTTTCCTGATATCATATCTCATTGGCAATGTGTGTTATATAATATACACAAAACAACTGTGCTAAAACCAAATGCTGATGAATTTGCAAAATTGATGGTTTCCACTGAGAGTAAGTAACTGCTTTATCTTCTTTATATTGCTATCAGAGCTGTCTGCTTGCATCCATTATGTTTTTCTTCTTTACTGCCATTGCAAGTTGAAGGATGGTTTTTAGTGGGGGTGGGGGCGGATATTAGCTAATATTTGCTAGCAGTTTATTCTGGGGGTGGTAGAAGATTCAGCGGAGATCAGGGCTTTAGCTTTTTGGCAAACTCTGTCCAATTAATTAGTTAAATAGCAACTGCAATTTTGAGAGACTGTTAAAATGGCAAACACTTAGCAAGCTATTATTCCTCTGACAATTCCAGCCTCTTGTTACTGTGAAGTTGGAGAAAGGCTGTTGAAATGAGAACATCCTCAGACTTTCTCTCTCTCTCGAGATGACCGACCATGTATTTAAAAGTTTGATGGTAGACTTTGCTCCCATGATACCACTCTACTGCTAACATGCAATGAGAATAACAGACAATCTGGGCTTTCTGCTCTCGAGGGTCATTAGGATTGTTTGGAAAGGATTATTTTTTAAATCCACTTGCTGCAAAGCAAGACGTTATTGCTGCCATTTTTTAAGCAAATGTGTGCATTTGATTTGGATGTCTGTTTACATTGCTTTTCTGTGTACTGAGGCAGTCAAAGTCGCTTTCAAGAAGGATTTCCAATATAAACACAACAGCAAACCCCACTTAAAACAGCAGTAGATTAATACCTACTAATTGGACAAAGGAACACCTTTAGAAGGTGACCCTCTTGTATTTAGCTGGGGAACAGCAATTGTTTCTATTTAACCCAGCTTAGAGTATCACCAGTGGCTGCTGCCAGGGTTAGAGATGTGCACGAACCAACGTACTTGCACAGGTTCAGCTGAACCAGTTTGGACAAGGTCTGAACTGGTTCAGCACTGCGGGGAGGGGAGCGGAAGCTTTAAAAAAGAGGAGCCTTACCTGCTTTCCACAGCCCCATGCAGCTTCCTGCTGGGGTGGCACTCGTCCCAAGAACCTGAGCACAGTGCCAGCACACCACACACATGGCCTCTGCACATGCATGGACGCCATTTGCATGGCCAGCATGGTGACTCAGAGGAGGAAGGGAGAGATATTCAGGCGTCTGCTGAACCCACTTTCAAAAGTTAGGGCTGAATTGTGATAAAGGGGATTTGTAGGCCCAACTTGCAAAGTTCAAATGAACGTTGACAGCAGTGAGACTAAAATCTGCCCCTCACCTATGTTGAGTTCTTTCTAGTCCCTCTTGCAGGAATTTATAGTAGTCATTTGGATGGTTCCTTTCCTTCTGTTTCAGTTTTAAGAGTGTGGTTTGTAAAGTCTTCAGCTGTCGAAAGTTACACTTCCCAGTTGATAAGAGTATAATTACTTTCTATCGGTGGAAATGTTTGAGCTGATCGCGGCAGTCAATGTTCTTTTCCTTGCCGGTGGATTTTTAAGCCAAAGGGAGCAGAGGTCACTGCTGAAATTCAACTTTCCCCTCTTCTTTCTCCATGGGTAAGCAAGAAGGCAGAGAATCATCCTTCGATGTTGCTTTTGGTAGCAGCATTATGACGATGACACATGTGCTCCAATACCATGGCATTGAGAAAAGTGGCAATCATTGCAAATATTTCCTATGTAATATTTTAAGAACATAAGATGGATCAGATCAAGAGCACACTTCTAATTTTACAGCTTTCTTCCCAAGACAAACATAGGAGCGTATGCCTTATACCGAGTCAGTCTGTTGCGTTGGTCCATCTAAATCAGGATCATCTATGCTGACTGTCAGTGTAGTTCCAGCTGTTGTTGGACTACAACTCCCATCATCCCCACTGAAGTCTGGGGATGATGGGATCTGTTGGCCAACATCCTCTGGGGACCCAAGGTTTGTTTGTTTGTTTGTGGAATTTATATACCACTTTTCAGGTGAATCTCCCCAAGTGGTTTACATTAAAGTTTCAGTAAATAACTGAAACTTAGCACCTGTAAACAAGCATCATGTTTACATCTCTACATGCTGAGTTCTTTAGACTCACTTGTTTCTCCTCTCCTCTCCTCTCCAACTCTCCTCTCCTCTATTCACTTTCTACTCTACTCTACTCACCTTTCTTCCCCTCCCCCTCTCTCCTCTCCTCCCCTCCCCACCCCATCTCTCCTCTCCTCCCCTCCCCTCCTCTGCTCTCAGAGCAAGATGGTCCCTGGCCACAGCTAGAAAAGAGGAGCAAGATGGTGGTAGCTCCTCAGCCCACGTATATCCCTTCTCTCCATCTCCCAAGCAAGATGGCCCCTTGTTACTCTGGTGGCTGTTGTGGGAGGCAGGGACCACCTTAGCTGTAATGCTGGATGGAAACCCCAAGGCACATAACTAGGGGAGAGTGGACACAAGCCCACTCTCCCTGGCAGCCCCTCATGCAGCCAGCCATGCCCCTCCATGTGATGTCACACACAGGGGGTGTGGCCAACACCCAGAAGGGTCCTGCATGGCCCTCCAAAGCTCATTTCCCAACCAGCTTCATTGTCAGCTGGGTGTTTTCTTCATTCTCTCCCTCCCTCCCTCTGAGGCCAGCTGGACATCAAGGAGGGGGAGGGGCTTGCCAGGCAGCTCCCAGGAGCTGGGTGGCTGCATTCTTTGAACCCACCCGCCCAATTACAGCTCTGTCCCTAGGAATTTCTATCGCATGCTCTGTGCTTGGATAAAGGCTCATTTCAGGCCAGTAGGAACATCCTCAGGAAAACAGCATCTTGATGGTAGACTTTCGTTGTCAAAACTAGCCCCTTTTCCAGGAGACCATCCTTCATCTTCTATGGCTTGTGCTATTTTGCACTCCTGTTATATGGCAGATTCCCCACCTGTTGCCTTTAACACCAGGATTTTGAATGTTTAAAGGCCAGGGGTGCCAGGTAGATCAGCAGCTGTTACGCTGGCTTTTTAACAGGACTCCTTTGATCATCTGTCCACTTCCTTTTAAGAAAGATGACTGTAGTAATCTACTTTTCTCTCTTAGATAATAAACTTTTATAATAAGCAGTGTTTGACAAACTTGAAAGCAGTCTCTGGTGACTCACTCAAACGGCAGCCATATGGAAGTCTCGTTTCAAAGCCCCACAGATCTCATTTAGTTTTATGGTGTGTTGGATTACATGTCAAAGTCGTTGCTGAACCATCTGCAAGTTTTCTTACACTCTGGATGGCTTTTCCTTGGGCTCCTGCTATCAAGGGATTTTTTTTTTTTAACATCCAAGTTGCCAAGATTAGACTTCTTGTTAAGAGAGGCTGCACAACTTAATTTATCCCCATGCCATGACCCTGCCCTGAGTAGCAGTTTAGAAGTTGATCCTGACTGAAATTTGTCCTTCTTCTAGCTGGTTCCACATTGCACCCAGAACCAGGCCTTGAGACCAGGTTGGCTCCAGGGCCTGAAAGCCAAGATCCTGGAACAGGAGCCCCTATAGGGGTGGGCAAACCTAAAACCTCTGATAACATAAGAACATAGGGACATAGGAACATAGGAAGCTGCCATATACTGAGTCAGACCCTTGGTCTATCTAGCTCAGTATTGTCTTCACAGACTGGCAGCAGCTTCTCCAAGGTTGCAGGCAGGAATCTCTCCCAGCCATATCTTGGAGATGCTGCCAGGGAGGGAACATGGAACCTTCTGCTCTTCCCATAGTGGCTCCATCCCCTAAGGGGGAATCTCTTCCAGTGCTCACACTTCTAGTCTCCCTTTCATTTGCAACCAGGGCAGACCCTGCTTAGTTAAGGATCCAAGTCATGCTTGCTACCAAAAGACCAGCTCTCTCTCATAAGAACAGCCCTGCTGGATCAGGCCCCAGGCCCATCTTGTCCAGCATCCTGTTTCACACAATGGCCCACCAGGTGCCTCTGGGGAGCCCACAGACGGGAGCTGAGTGCATGCCTTCTCTCCTGCTGATGCTCCCCTGCAACTGGTATTGAGAGACATCGTGCCTCTGAGGCTGAATCCCATTCGTGATGGGGATCGGAGATTGCAGTTATTCCCCATATATGAGGAATTCCCAGTAAGTGTGGGTCATAAGCTTGCATTGATTAGTCCCTGCCCTTTGTACAGCCTGCCTGTCGCGACTACCAGTTGGATGGATTAGTGAGGTCTTGGATTGGCCTCACCCTGGCAGAGCACCAAGAAGACGGTCAAACCTAACTATCTAGAGGAAGCCAAAGTCATAACAAAAATCATAACAATTGGCCATGGTGGCTGGGGATGATGGGAGTTGTAGTTCAACAACAGCAGGAGAGCCTAGGTCTCCTCTTCTGGCATAGATGAAGGCAGTGGTTCCAGTGTTCTCTCTATTATTATTTTTTCATCTGTGTGCGGAATGAGTTTTGTTCTGGGCGGCAGTATCCTGGCAGTGTGTGCACACGTGCATTCAGAGTGGGGCCTTCCTGATTCATCCTGAACGGGATCTAAAACTAACTGAGCGGACATCAGGAAATGTGTGAGCACACCCACACGCGCACGCCTTAGAGGGAACAGGGAGTGATTCCCAACCTGGGTTCTTCCAGATGTTGCTGAATGACAACTCCCAGCATTCCCCAGCCATAATACATTGTTGCTGGGGATGCTGGGAGTTGTAGTTCAGCAGCATCTGGAGGGACCCTGGCTGGGAAGCACTGGATTAAGGGCTGCGCTTCCTCCTCCAATTTACATGCATTCTCTACCCACATGCTCTCAAACCCCCAGCAGGGCTAATCAGTCCTCTTTCCCACAAATAATGAATGGCCATCCCTACAAACAGTCATCCAGATCTTCTTGCAGCGAGCTGCTTTCACGCATGGCACACAACGTCCTACTGTCTTGGCTGATGAACACTTGCATCTCTTTTTCTTCCCCATGAGCACATGGCGTTTCATTCAGACATGATGCGTAAGAAGAGCCTCATCCAAAGACAACAAACAGCGGAATATGTCAAGCAGTAATTGGCCCCCAACAGTTCCCCGCAGAGCACACAGTGCTGGCTAATCTTGCAGCACAATGGGCCACGTGGTGGAAACACATTGTTGCTTATTCAACAGGCAGATAGGAAGCCATCCAAATCAACTCCAACAGGCAAAAGCCCCCTGCCTGCTTAAAACACAAGAGGGGAGGCTGACACTCTCAGAAGCAGCAGAGACCAGAGATTAAGGAGGGAGGGAGATGCTATCAACAATTTCAACTCTCCACTGTACTCAGTGGAAATCATGGCAGAAATAGATTTTGCTCCAGATATTTCTGGCACCTGTTCTGCGCCTTTCAACTTGCCACTGATTACAAGAAAAGAAAAGTTGCACTGAAAAACAGACCCCATGTGGAGGATCATTATTATTCTGGTTACAAATGAGGAACAACAACCTGGGCCAATTCCTGAGCATGGCAAACAGACAATTCTGGTGGTTGTCTTTTAACTGACCTCTGAGCCCATGAACATTCCGCTCCATTGAGTTACATTTCAGATCTTATTCCTACAGCATTTACATCAGTAGTTGGAATGCAGCTCCCAATCACTCAGGTCAAGAGCTGTGCAAATGTCTGGAAGAGTCACATGGCTTAGCACTTGGCTCTGCAACATTTCGAAATGTGAGCGGAGAGTGATTCTGGGTTAACACCCCCCCACAAACACACTAGGAACCTATGGTTGTAAGAACAGGCTCATAGATTCTTAATTTACCCTCAGCATCAACTGCAAGACCCAAAGGAGATTCAAGCAACAATTTAATTCCAGAGATATAGACGAACCAGTCAGTTGTGATAAAAAATACTTTGAGAATAATTATTGAAGAAGTGAATTGTGAACTGAGGTTGTCTTATCAATCAATAATTCATATCATGTGCTAATAATTACTCTCAGTCCATTTTTAGATAGTTAGACAACTTAAACAGTCTTAAACAGTCTTACACCTTCCCCCTGCTGTTCTCCTTTTTCCAAGAATCCCTCCGGAATTCTCATTCCTTCTCCCGGCTGCCCCAGAATGTCTGCCTCCTTCCTAGGAAGGCAAGCGCTTTTCAAATCCCAGTTCAAATTCCATCTCCGTCATTGGTCTGCAGGGATGCTAGCCATTTAAATGGGCTACGTTCTGATTTTACTTACTGTATTTCAGTTATAATCCTCCCTGGTTTTTTAATTGTCACAGCAGCAAAGTTAGTAATGTGAAGTTCTGCATGTTTTAATGCTCAACTGAGTTAGGAATCCATCAGAATTTCCTGTCCCGTCCCCCCCGCCACCAAAAAGTTTCTCCAGCCTGAAATGGCCATCTTTCCCCCATGGATGTTTGAGGATGGGGCTGTAGCTCAGGGGTGATTTGCATTTGCATGCAGAAGGTCTCAAATTTGATCCTTGGCTTCTCCATGTGGGGCTGGAAAGATTCCTGCCTGAAACCCTGGGGCACCTCCGCCAGTCAATGTAGATATTCCTATCCCAAGCCTGGTTGCCCTTCTCTGTGTTTTGCTTGATTAAATGCTGTCAAGTTGATGTTGACTCTTAGTGACCACATGGATAGATTCTCTCCAGGATGATCCGTCTTCAACTTGGCCTTTAAGGTCTCTCAGTGGTGCATTCGGTGCTGTCCTAATCGAGTCCATCCACCTTGTTCCCTGCCTGAAATCCCCCTCACTCATCATGAGAGGACTGTACCATGTGCCCCCATAAACATTTGGATTGACCAGAAGACAAGACCTTAGACTTTGAAAAAGCTCAGAAAAAAAAGACCTCTCCAGTGCTCAGAAGTTAAGACTACCTCACTATATGCCCTTGTTACTTACTATTAAAGGAGATTGTAAGGTAGGGCAGGGCAGGTGAAGGAAATATAACAAATAGCCTAGTAGGCAGAATTAAGAGAGAGACTACAGTAAAGTTGATTTATAGCTGTGTCAAACTCAAGTTAGAAACTCACTTGTTTAACGGCCTGCATTGGACTTAAGATTTGCTGAATTCCCGGGTTCCAATTGAAATTGAACGGGTGACTGCCTGTGTGGGGTGTAATACTGTGGTGCTTTGCCCCACTGATTTTCTTCTTGTCCCCCCCCCCCCCAGCTCCATTGTACTCATTTCTCAGCACCTTTTTCTTTCTTTCAGGCCTGCACGACTTGAAGGGTACACAAGCAAATGGTGCCAACTCACCGCATCTTGCAGCCTTCTACGAGTTTGATCATACTTCCATTTATGGTTCTTGCCTATCAGATCAGGGGGCGGCTGAATGCCTGGACAACCCAGAGTTGATGAGCCATGTTCAACTTGGAGGGTCAAACATTGAGCCGGGTCTCACAATCAGTGAGACTCGTTTTTTTCTGTGAGCGAGCGAGGAGGGAGCCCTGGGTGGCTGGATTGGCCGCCAACACGATTGCCGGCTCTGTGACGGAGCTGGGGGGAGTGGGGGCCGATTGTCCCCGGAAGCTCCAGCATGCCCTGCATGAGCGCGCAGGGCATGCTGGCGAGACCCCCGGAGCCGGGAGGCCCCTTTTCGCCTCCCCTCTGGGGGTCTCCTCATGAGTAGCCACGGCGCAGAGCCGCACCACGGCTACTCGCGATCGGGAAGCCCGGGTTTGCGGAGCACTCGCTCCCCAAACCTGGGCTAAGGGGAGGGCTACAAAAGTGGGCTAGCCGCTTGTAAGCCACCGAGCTTGCGTGCGAGCCTGGTGGTTTACACGATCAGCCAAAATCGGGCTAGCCTCTCCTAGCCCAATTTTTGCTGATCGTGAGAATAGCCCCACGGTGTGAGGCTGCTCTAAGTTGAAAGTTACATCATCGAGGATTATGTTTGCTTTTTAATTCAGTCCAGGTTGGAAGGCTAAGAGCCTGATCCCACACGCAGGCAAAACTGGGCTATTGAAGCCACGCCTGATTTTGCCTGTGCATGAGAACTGCTGGGATCGTGCCCAATCCTGGCGGTACCTAGGCGGCAAACTCATTTCCGGAGCCAACCTCCAAAGCAGGGTTAAGAGAGTGAGCGCTCTCTTAACCATGTTTTTCTGATCATCTCCTCGGGCTGAACTCACAATACCCAGCAGACACACAATACCCACAATACCCACAATACCCTGACACAGCAGCCGGGTTAAGGGTGTGAGTGCACCCTTAACTTTGGCTAACCACTGGGTTTATTTAGAGGGTTAGGTGGGTGGGGTGTGGGGAGTTCTGTGAGGATCTCACTGCATCTCTGGGCCACCCCAAGCTGGGTTAGGCTGGTTGTGAGAACAGCCTCAATGTCTGCTGTACACTGATTGTGATTGCATGTCTGACTTGAAATGGAAAACCCCATCTTACATTTCAAGCCAGAGAATACATTTTAGGGGGGAGGCCATTACTTCAAAATGCGTTACAGACTGGATCATATAGATTCCGAACCAAGCAATTATTAACATTGGCAATATCATTAGTGCCAGTTACAACTTTGCCAGTGTTTACACATTTAAAGGGCACCAGCCACATGGTTTAGCTTTCTTTGTGCCTTATGTTGCACATCGAGCTGGACATCGACAGGTTGGTTACCAGCATTGCATAGCTGTAGTCTAGAGTTGAAAAACAACTTTGTCTTTGAATCCTCATTTTGTTCATTTCTGTTATTGATTCGACTTCTTCTCCCACCAGAACAAGATTCTCTTCTTTCAGTTTGGTCATTACGGAGATATTTTTAGCTCTGCCTTCATGAGGCAGAACTTGGTAGAAGAAGAAGGTTATGCAAGTCAGATAAAAGGATTTCTGAGGTGTAACTTGAACTGCTGCATTGCAGAAGGCCATTAGAATCACCTTGCTGGTCACAGCAGAGAACCATATAGCCCAGCATTCTGTTTCCAGCAGTGGACAGCCAGATTAGACTATTAATGTTCAACTTCCATTTTTTAAAAATTCTACTTCAAGCACATTACATAGGAACATAGGCAGCTGCCTTATACTGAGTTAGACCATGGATCCATCTAGCTCAGTATTGTCTCCACTTACTGGCAGTGGCTCTCCCAGGCCTACCAAAAGATGCCAGGGAGTGAAGCTGGTCTTGTGGTAGTGAGCATGAATGTCCCCTTTGCTAAGCCAGGCCTGCCTTGGTTTATATTTGGATGGGTGCCTATATGTGAGCACTTAAAGATGCTTAGGGAATGGGGCTGTAGCTCAGTGATTAAAGTAAAGTGTGCTGTCAAGTCGATTTGGACTCCGGGCACCCACAGAGCCCTGTGGTTTTCTTTTGGTAGAATACAGGAGGGGTTTACCATTGCCTCTTCCTGCACAGTATGAGATTATGCCTTTCAGCAGCTCCCTATATTGCTGCTGCCCGATTGAGTATCAGCAGGGATTTGAACTGGCAACTTTCCGCTTGTTAGTCAAGCATTTCCCTACTGCGCCACGTAAGGTGACAGTAGCTCAGTGATTAGAGCATATATTTTGCATGCCGAAGGTCCCAGGTTCACTCCCTGGCATCTCCAGGTAGGATTCGGAGAGAATCCTGCCTGAAACCTTGGAGAGCTGCTGCCAATCAGTGTAGACAATACTGAGCTAGATGGGCCAATGGTCTGATTCAGTATAAGTAGCTTTCTATGTTTCTATATTCTTCCATTGAGTTATAGCTGCATCCCCTAAGAGGAGTATATTACAGCATTCACATGTAATCACCCATCCAAATGCAAACCAAAGTGGACCCTGCTTAGCAAAGGAGACAATTCATGCTCACTACCCCAAGCTCATATCACACATCAGACCAGTTTGATTGCACTGCAGGGATGCATAAGGATACCATCACAACCTACATTAGAAGTTTCCCAAACGTTTTAGCAGCTCCTTCCATGAACTTTGTAGCTGGTTTTTAATACTCCTATCTTAAGTTAAGATAGATAGATAGGTAGGTAGGTAGATAGATAGATAGATAGATAGATAGATAGATAGATAGATAGATAGATATAATTGGTGGACTGGCATGGAAACAAACTAATGAAATGATAGATTCCATTTTTATTAGTCATTAGATCATAGCAATACTGGGGTTATTTTTTAAAATGCAGCATAGAAATAAAATAATGTCATACAAATGCCATTAGATCATACCAGTACTGGTAGTTGTTGTTTTTTAAATGCAGCATAGAAATAAAATAATGTCATACAAATCCATCAGGTCATGACAACAACAATAAGACAACTAGTGGAAAACACAAAACAAATAAACACGGCAAGAATAAAATCACCAGTAATAAAATACATTAAACATCACTAAGAAATGCATCAACTATAGAAGTAAAATAGACCTGAATGGAAGAGACTGAAAGGAAAATGCTACAGAGAACTTTCACTATATGCAGAAATACAGCCTTCATAGCATCAAAGCCTCAGGACTCATCTGAAATTTTTCAAATAAATATCTAGAACCCATCCTACAGAACCAGAAGTAGGAGGTGCCCTGTCCTGTCTGCAAGCAAGAACCCTGAAGTCATGATGAAGCTTCTGGAAGGCAGCAAGACAGACCAGACGTTTCAGGACCTTGGAGAGCTCTGATTGTGCATCCTGCTTCACAGAGGTTAGACCTTAACTGAGGTCTCAAATACTTCTAAGCCACAGGTCTGCACAACTTCAGCCCTCCACCTATGATGCACTACAGCACCCATAACCCCCAGTCTCAGCGGTCAATTGTCTGGTATGATGAGAATTGTAGTCCAACATCTGCAGGGGGACTGAGGGCTGAAGTTGTGCAGCCCAGTTCTAGGCCCAGGCTACTATTTCCAAAATCTGCCCTCCACCTGGGGAATCTTAAAAGAGCAGCCCTCTGGCCTTGAACTTGTCCTCTCCACCAACTCCCTCCTGGCCTGCTGCTGATTTGGATCTGCAGGTTCTCGGAAGTGAGAGGTTCCTGTTGTGAATAAGCTGGATTCTTCAGAAGGATCAGGATCAGGAGGTGTGAAGAAGGCAGGGGTGGCCCTTCCCAGGGTCAAAATGAAGGTTCTAGGGTCAGAGGAGAGGTATTGAAGCTGCATCAGGGATCTGCTGGAGAATAAAGTATGGAGCAGGATGCCACTGGCGAACTCAGTGGCATAGCAAGCTTCCTGGTGGTCGCGGGACAAAGTGCGGCCAGGGGGCCTCCATGTTTTCCCCATTGTGTTCATGAAGCACCAAGCCACACACCCTGCATATGATGTCATATACAAGGGGGCGGGGCAATTAGGAGCAGCCACCTCTGCCAACCTAACTCACCCAAGCCTCCCCCTCCCCGTTTCACACCAGTCCAGTTGTTCGGTGGTGCACAGAGCCCTGCTGCAGCAGGTGATCAGCCCCAGAAGCTCCTGGGGCAACTCCACCAGTCTCAGCGGGACTGAGTCAGGGCCTGGGTCAGGCCCACCACCACCACCGCTGCCTGCTCTGCCTCAGCCTTCACCAAGGCCTCCTCCTCCTCCACCAGGGCTGCCATCTTGCCTGTTTACCTGAGCGGCTGCCCAGAGAGTGTCACCAAATAGCCGAGGATGTGGTGCAGCCACATGTCAGTGTGCACGTGTACATAGGGATTGTGTGGAGGTGGCCCTCAGGGACTGTCTGCAAATTGCCTCCCCTGTGGAAAAGTGCAATGCTGGTGCTCAGCCAGTGCAAGGAGGATTGGATTTCCTTGGACGTTCTGAGGCGGAATGCAGCAAGAGGGCACACCCCGAGCCAGGGATAGCCTTGTGGGGCATCATGACCCTCTGGGGCCTGGGGACAATTGTCCCCCCTTGTCCAATGGATTCTATGCCCCTGATTAAACTGCATCAGAGAAAAATGTTGGCGTTACAAGCCATATTGCATATTTTCTTCCAAAGGAAGAAATAAAGCAGGCTTTCAGCCACCCACTGGCAAATGCATGTGCTTCCCTTGTATGCATTCCTTTCCAATCTCTCCGCAAAGCTCATTCATGCCTTTATCTTCTCAAGATTAGATAACCGCAAGGCCTGCTTGCTGGTCTATCAAGCAGCTTGATTATTAAGGATTCTACTTGTGCAAAAAATTTCTGCCGCTGCCAGCGTCGTATTTCATGCAAGAAAGCACAAGGCACAGTCTCTCTCTCTCTCTCTCTCTCTCTCTCTCTCTCTCTCCCGGCACAGGCTTCCTCTGAAATAAAGGATTGATTTTTAAAAATCTTCTTATTAACCTCCAAGTCTCACCACAGCCTGGGCAACGGCTCTCCGAGCAGTGTGAATTTAATTATAAAACAGGCCTATCCAAAGTCTCTGTGGCCCGCAAATTCCCAATTATTTCATTGTCAAAGTCGTTGTAGTTTGAACGGCGGATGACAGGGGGTTCTGGCATCTGCCCCCTCACTGTGCTGCAAGGCGTACACTTCTGTCGGAGGGTTTGATAGCTCTGTGTGCCTACTCATGAATATAATTTTGAAGCTGTTCCTTAGCATGGTATCACCAGGCCAGCCTCACTCAGCTCATTTTACAGCCGCCTGGTTCCTGGTATGCATTGCGCTGTGATTTTAAAGGAATGAGAGAAGTCTGCAGGCTCAAAAAAATTATTTAAAAACCAAATGTTGCTCTTGAGAAACATGACATGTTTATTGCATGTTCCAACCATCTCAATTGCAGCAGCTGCTGCCTTCTGACTCGCCCAGCAATTCTCAAACTTGGGTCCCTGGATGGTGTTGGTCTACAACTCCCGTCATCCCCAACCACAATGGGCTTTGGCTGAGGATCTTTTGAGGATAATGGGAGTTGTAGTCCAACACTATCTGGGGACTCACAATTGAGAACCCCCGGGATACCATATTGGCCTCAGTCACACAATCATTTGAATCTAGGTTTAATGTGGGTTAATGTGGGTTATCAACCTTAGTGTGATTGTGTGAACAATGCCAACATGGTTTATGGCTTGAGAGATGAATCTGAGATTCTTGCCCCTGTTGGTAAATCACATTAAGCCCTGAGGCGATGCTCACAATTGCCAAGAGCGGGTGGGCAGGGAGGGTGGGGAAGGCTCCAGAGATCTTACCTACCCCACAGACCATCCAAGGCTTGATGGTGGGAGCGCGCTCTGTGCTCCCACACATGCAGCCCTTCTCTGTGAAGCACAGAGCAGGGCAGAGGGATCTGGGGTGGGAACTTGTTGTTCCGCCCTCCGGGCTTTCCACAATGCAACACATGACAGACAGACGTGTTGTATTGAAGGATACCGCCATCAGATGGGCTCTCTGTGCACCTGTCTCTGTGCCTCCTCGGGCTGAACTCAGCCAGAGGAGACACACGATACACGGCAGCCATGTTAAGGGTGCAAACACACCCTTAACCTTCGCTAACAGCCGTGTTGTTCAGGAGGGTTAAGTGGGCAGCATGCATCGTGAATTGAGGAGATCCTGCTGATTCTCATGACCGACCTAACTCAGGGTGGTTGTGAGGAGAGCCTCCTAGATTTGAATGATCGCAACCCACATTAAACCTAGAGGCGATTCCCATGATCCCTGGAAAATGGGCTCAGGCAGCTATGTTAACCTCATGTTTTTGTTTGTGTGTTGCTGCAAGCAGCCTCCTGGGCTCGGGGGTCTCTCCAGGATGCCCTGCGCACTCGCATGGGACATCCTGGAACTTCCGGGGGCTGTGCAGCCCCCGATCCCCGTAGCCCCCACCAGCTCCGTGATGGAGCCAGCAGTCATTTGAGTGGCCGATTCAGCTGCCCAGGGCTGTCTTTTGATTGTCTGTGGGGAAAGCAGGCTTAGCCCGCTCTCCCCACAGACAATCAAAAGTTTTAGAGATTTAGAGCATATAAGATTGTGCAGGCTGGTCACTCATCTGGGGGGCAGTTAACCTGTAGAACAGTGCATAGATTCAATCCGGGAAAGTCGTGTTGAACGTATAAAACTAATGGGTGGAAGCAAGCTGGTGCAGGCATAGCCGAAGATACTGAGTCTTTACCGGCTGATATATAGTGACAGATAGGGGAGGGGAAGCCTTCATATTTCATATTCCAGTCCAAACGCCAATGCAGATGCACAGTGGCAAAGAGAGAGAGAGGGGGGGGGTTATCTGTGCCCAAGATCCCTAATGCGTTCTCTGCTTGGTCATGGTGCAGACAGGCCAATTATTATGCAGTGGGCAGCCACATGAAAGTGAGGGGAACATGCCGTCAGACTCTCAGAATGTATTCTCCACCAAGCCCTGTGGGATTTGCTGTTTTAAATTGATCACCATGCAGAGCAGGGCATTTGCTGTGAACGCAGAAGCACACTCCGCAGACGGGGACAAAGGGAGGAGGAAATTCCTTGGATCATACACACCAATTGTAAGGAAACTTTTGGACACAGCCGTATCCGGCCTTCCTCTGAAAAAAGAAGGAACACAGAGGATTGTTAAGGACCCTTTTAGACAAGAGTCACCACTGAGGATTTGTGATTGATATCATCAATGCTGCCCCATCGGCTCAGAGTGCAGGAAGACGTAAAGCCCATTCACATGAGCCTGATTCAGACATTATGCAGTATGTGTTTGTGTGAATGACTGTACCTGTGTTCATTTTAAAAGAGACTCTGGATACAGGCAAATACATGGTACAGATCAGAAGTGTACTACTGTACACTTGGGTATACAGACTGTGGGCCTGGGTCACACAATCATTGGAATCTAAGTTTAATTTGGGTTAATGTGGGTTACCAACATTCATGTGATTGTGTGAACAATGCCAAGGTGGTTTATGGCTCGAGATGAACCTGAGATTCACGCCCCTGTTGGTAAACCACCTTCAACCTAGATTTGAATGATTGCAACCCACATCAAACCCCATTTTGGATGTGCGTAACCCACATGAATCCCAGATTTTGAATTAAAAACTCAAAGACTCTTCGGAGAATGCCAGAGACGAGGTCTGTGTGCCCCAAGGTAGGAAGCAAGTTTCCGTCAGAACAAACTGGGAAGCATCATCTTGGAGGCTGTGACCTAAGCAGCCTTCTCCAGGGTGCCATTATACAGTAATCATTGGCATATTATGGAAGTCGGCTGTATCAATTACCAGCCAAAGATAGTGCTTCATCCCTGCTAATGAGATACCCAGCCCACATCATATTCTGTAGTCATGCAGAAAAATGAGCGCGCTGATACGCCAAGGCAGACTATCAAGAGACTTCCGGATCGAGCAGAAAGATGAATGTGAAATGCAAAGCTGGGAGAAGCGTTTGCCAAACACTGTAACGGAACGAGGATTTATCGGAGGAGGTGGGAAACAAGATTCTACTTGAGATGGTAATTCTGACAGATGAGGAGGCAGTTCAAGAGGTCGTGTTTGCCGGCACATTCGTAGAAAGACAGCTGCTCGTGGAAGAGGTTTACTCACAAGAGCTGTCTTACGCCAGGCAAGGGTTCTCATGGGGGAAGCAGCAGCAATGTCATTCATTAGGGCCGAGGGTCCCAGCGGGGGGGGGGGGGTATTAGTACCTCTGGGAGGACTAGAAAGGCTACAAGGGGGTACCCAGAGTCCTCCTGTCTTCCCACACTGCAGATGGGCTATTTTTTCCCCATCTGAAGATCGCTGGCTTGAGACTAACGCTTCCTCAGCGATATGTCCACTGAAGAAGGGGAGGGAAGAAACTGCTGACCCTCCTCCTCTGCTCCTTATTGGCTGCCTACATGCTGAAGTTCACTGTGTCCCTCCCCTCGGTCTGACTGATAGGCTTCGGAAAACAAGCACTGAGCACTCCCATCGAAATTAGTAGGACAACCTGTCTTATTCATTTCACGAGTCACTTCATCTGGATGGAAGCCAGTGACTGGAGTATTGCGTCTTACTGATGGATTTGATTGCCTTGATATAGCACCCGATATAAATTAGCTGGGGAATTTACAAATTAAAAGCACAACAATTAAAATCTTAAATCATATAAAACAAATTAAAATAAACATCAATACAATTTTCAAAGTTATCAACTAAAAGCTGGATAAAATAGGTGCGATTTATAACTTTAACGGTTCATAACTGTAACATTTAGAGGTCATTCACACAAGGGAAAACTGTGTTCCACCCGGGTTTGGGAGCTGTGTGTGCTCCCAATTTTCAGTTTTGTGTGGAAACAAGGTAGGAGGAAAACCTGGATAGCTTTTCCTCCTACCTTTCTTCTAGCTAGCTAGCCAGCCTACTTTAGAGTGGAGAACCAAGCTAAGAAAAGAACTTGCAAAATTGGTGAATAAAACTGCTGCCACAGTCCCTACAGGGATGGGGCCGTAGCTCAGTGGTAGAGCATCTGCTTGGCATCCAGAAGGTCTCAAGTTCAGTCCCGGCCTGGCAGCATCTCCAGGTAGGGCTGGGAGGGACTCCTGCCTGACACATCTTGGAGAGCTGCTGCCAATCAGTGTAGACAATCCTGATCTCAATGGACCAAGGGTCTGACTCAGTATTTAGCAGCTTCCTATCTTCCTATGATGTGTTGTAACTTCATCAAGCTCAGGATGCAGTAGCAGAATGCATCCACCCAATGCCCTGTTCTAATTAGTTGCACATTTTCCTTCTGCTGCCAAGATACCCGTGCCACCAGACTCCAGCATTCCCCATGGTCAAGCATGCCTCAGCATGCAATTACGGGAGAGGCACATGGCTCGTTTAAAAATAGGCATGCCATGTCACTATTCATTTGTGCCAGTGCATTTCTGAAGAAGTTGTTACCAACTGGATGCTCACTTAAAACCCGGTGAAGTTGTACAGAAGTAGGAGAAGCCGAATGAGTGCAATTAACAGACGAGCCACACGGTAATAGCCAGAACAAGTCAATTTAAAAGTAGAGGCTCAGCTGCATCGTTACTTACTAGGAAACCTCTCTGGAATCAGTGGGCTCTGATTGCCCATCTCTAGGAATGGGCAGCCGTCTCTTAAAACAGATACCCGCTTTTGGAAACAGCAGAGGATGTTACTCTTTTGCTAAGGATGCTTCCCTTTTCTACAAGCTGCTCCTTAATAATGGTAATTATTAGTATTAGTATTAGTATTAGTATTAGTATTAGTATTAGTATTAGTATTAGTATTAGTATTAGTATTAGTATTAGAAGCTATTCACACACACAGGCAAAACTGGGCTAGGGAGGCAAACTTGCCTAGGCAGCCACCCTCCAAAAAGAGGTTAGGCTCTTAGTATTACTACTACTACTACAAATATTTATATACAGCTCTTCAACCAAAGTTCACAAAGCGGTTTACAAAGAAAAATACATAAAATGGTCCCCTGTCCCTAAAGGGCTCACAGTCTAAAAAGAAACATGAGATAGACACCAGCAACCGTCACTGGAGGGATGCTGTGCTGGGGGTGGATAAGGCCAGTTGCTCTCCTCTTGCTAAATAGAAGAGAATCACCACTTTAAAAGGTGCCTCTTTGCTCAGTTAGTAGTACAACTATTTATATACTACTTTTCAAGAAAACAACGACAAATATTTAAATACTGATTTTCAACAAAATTTCCAAAGTGGTTTGCATAGAGCAACAAAATAAATAAATAAATAAGATGGCTCCCTGTCCCCAAAGGGCTCACAATCTTAAAAAAAGAAACATAAGATAGACACCAGCAACAGCCACTGGAGGGATGCTGTGCCGGGGATGGATAGGGCCAGCTGCTCTCCCCCTGTTCAATAAAGAGAATCGGCACTTTTTTTAAAAAAAAAGGTGCCTCTTTGTTCAGTTAGCAGGGAAGTTAGCTTTGTCATCCACTCGCAAGCTGGCAATCTGAACCAGGTACACAAAGGCAGAGATATCAAAAGCCAACCCTGCAAAGTCCCTTCTTTCTTATCTGAGCATGCAGAAGCTCGCTGGATTTCGTTTCCAATCAGGAAGAAGTTCATTTGACAAGCTTTTCCTTCAGATCTTCGGGAGTTGCTTAAGGAGGAGTGCAGTCATCATCTTGAAAACGGTGGGAGTCTTCCTTTCCACAGGCAACTCCAGGGGTCCTTTTTATCTGAGCTCATCTTTTGAAGAGGAAAGAGTGCCTTATGCAGCCTCTTAACGACTACAATGTGATGTGCCTCTGGAAGATTCTGGAGAGGGAGGCATTTGGATCTAAAAGGAGCTACCAGAGACAGTCAGGGAAGTCGAGAAAACAGGACTGACGTCTCAGATGGGTCCTCTGATTTTGCTCAAATTGCATTTGGGTCTTCAGACCCTGACATCACATTGGGGGTGGGTGGGTCAATTAGTGGAAGATGGTAGCCCTGAAAAGGCACCCTGGAAGCCCCCACTCTGGGGTGGGCATGCCGAGAGGCGTTGTCGGATGGATCTCATTTTTTCCTGAGCTCAGGTATTCTGGGCCACCCTGTCATTATTTATTATTGTTTAGCAGAAAACAAGTGTGGTGAAAGAGAAGGACTCAGTATGGTCCTCTGGACACCCAGACCCTGGAGTGAGTGTGCCCGGGGAAGGTGGGGCTGTTAGATGAGACCGCCGGTTTTACTCACATCACACCTGGGTATTCTGCGAGATCCTGCCATCACATCCATTGAGGGGTGGGGAACAGGTGAAAAATGGGCCCGGAATGGCCCTCCAGGTGCCCCACACTCTGGGATGGGGGCATCAAGGTGTGTTTGTGCAATGGATCCTCAGATTTCACTCAAATCATACCAGCATATTCAGGGGGCTTTGAATTAATCACTGAACTGAAGTGGCTTTTATTGTTGATTTCCAGAGTGACCCGGCTGCCTCCTTTTGCCTTCTGTAAGATGCAGATAATTTGTTCTGTTCTTACAGCTTGCAAGGATGTCGAGAGAATTAATTAATGTTGGCAGCATTCTTGGAGATCCTGGGAATGAAAGTTACCAGTGAAGTGAAACGTGTGATTACCATCTCAGTTCTGAGCTGCAAGGTTGTCTTTTACATTCCCCCCTATTCCAAAACATAAAACTTCACTTTCGCAAAAGGCCCCTGGCCTATATTATATATAAGAGAGAGCAGTAGTTCTTTGTATTTCATTCCTAGCCCACCCTTCCTCCTATGTGTTTAGGTAGTCTATGTGGCTTCCCCACCACCCCCACTTTTTAACCTCACAACAGTCCTGTGGGGTAGGTCAGGCCAATAGATGGTGACTGGCCCAAGGTAACTCAGTGAGCTTCATGAATGAAGATTTGAACTTGGGTCTTTTCAATCTTTAGATGATAATTTAACCATCACGCCACACTGGTTTTATGAGAAACAGGCAGATATCCAGGCATGCTTTTCGTTACATCTAAGACGATTTGAATCTAATTATCCTTCTAAAATTAGCCAAATCTCTCCTGGGATTCTGGACTGGAGTGGTGTGGAGAACCTTTGACATTTCTCCTTTGTTGTTTTTGATTAAAATAGCAGCAATGAAGGTCCTTGGTTGGGATCAAGCAGGGAATCGACCCTTTCATGAGGCATGGAGAGGCAGTTGCTTCAGGAGGCAGATGACTGGGACATCTGCAGGGTGGCAAGATTACCCCCCCACCATCACTGTTAGAGCCGCTCTCGGGGACCGATCTGACCCTGGCCAGCTTTGCATGGAGTGCCTCTCCTCACACTCCTTGTAAAGCTTGCAAGAGGCACAAGGAGAGAAGAGAAGGCTGCTGGCAAGCACCCTCCCCTCCTTCCCACGGTGGAGGTCTTTTCAGCAATCTGGAGTCCCAGCGTTCCTCCGCTCTGTGCCCATGTGCCTCAGTAGTCTGGGGAAGGGGTGACACCACCCAATTCCTCCTCCGGACTCCACTCAGTGTGCCAACTCAGCCTCTTACCCGAGGACCTGGGGACCCCTCGGTCTGCTCTTCACCGCAGCCTTCGCCCTTGGCACAAGCTTCGTTGAATACCCCAGTGAATATTTAGTCCCTGCCCTTCTGCCCCAGGAAACTCCGCCCCTTCCTTTGAGGTAGAAGGCAGCCTATCCTCCCTGGAGTGTAATGGGGCCAGAATCTGCCCCTGCCCCAACTCCTCATCCCTGGTGGCCAGTGGCTTCTGTTCCGGGTGGGCTTCTACCACTTGGAAACTGAGTGACTGCTCAGGGTCCCCATGGCCAGCCCTGTCTTTTCACACAACTCCTCCCCAGGATTGTCTTTCTGCACCGCAGCTGATTGTCGGGCAAGCATGCCCGATGTCAATGTTCCCTGATGATGTTGGTAGGGATGGGCCACCTCTCAACGGCCGCTTCTCTATGTTGGGGGAACTGGCAGGGTTCATTAAACTCTGAACCTCCACTTCTTGGGTCACTTTCAAAGGTTGCAAGGGTCCGTTTTGAAAGGGGGCTGGCCCCCACCAGGGCCATGGAGCATTTTGTGCCGTGCTTCAGATGCTGCAATACCTCTGGGTCAAGATTGTGTGTGTGTGTGGGGGGGTGCACATTCGGATATTTAACTCTCCCCCCCCCATATCAGAGTCCCAATAAAAATCTCAAAGCTGCAAATTAAAACCAGGGGGAAACTTTCACAGACACTAAAAAAAACCAAAAAACCAGGGGGAGGTGGGGGTGGAGTTTGCAAACATTTTTCAAAATACACTCCTGGCACCACCCTAATTTTATGCTGCAGAAAAGCAGATGATGTCTCTGCTGACACCCAGGTATTGAGCGATGAGTAATCGGCAGGAAAGAGCATTACGAGTCATTTGTTTTAATGATCTGAAGTACAAAAGATGCTGGCCGCAAAGAAAGGAGCTCATACCAAATGCCAGGTTTGAAGGGGCTGCAAATTAAGCAGCTCAGAAGGAGATTTCGTGTTCTCACTTACCCCTCGGAGCTACATGCAGTACTGTATCATTTCCGTACTGATCAACACATTGAGCTCCAGTGATGTATCATTTCAGGACATCTCTTCTTGGACTAACAAGGGTGGGGTGTGGGGGCGCATGTGATAGAGGAAAGGGGTTTGAAAGAGAAAATGATATGATTCAGAAATCTGCTCCCTAAATATTACTGTTTGCCCAAAGGTTATGAACAGCCACCAGTAGCTCATATAATGAGATCAGGAAAAAGGCAGTGTGAGTGAACGGAAAACCTGAAAAGGGAATCAAAGGGAAGAATACAGCCATGGAGACTTTAATGGCAAAACTGTTAGCCTGAGAAAAAATGGCTGGGGGTGGGATTATGAAGTTCAGCTCACAGCCCTCTGAGATGGGCTAAGCGGATTTTTAAATAGATAATGAAATGAAGGCTGCATAGGAAGTCATAATAAGATGTCCAAGTGTATGAAGAAGAGAAGATTAGGGGAATTAAGGGAGGCATGCCAAGCTTCTCAACGAGTTCGTTATTGGAAAGGGATAATTTGCTTGCCAGTTTGGCATGGGAACAAATGGGTAATCATTCCTAACCTCTAAGAACTGGAGAGATAACGTTGCTCAGGTGCTACAAATGATTTTTTAAAAAATGTTCGGATGGGTGCGTGAACCATGTTGATGGGAAGGTGAACACAGATTGATCTGGGGCAACAGGATGCACTCCAAGATGGCAGAAACGGAAAAAACAGTTTGGGCTGATCATTCTCTTTTGGCTGAACCAATCTCACAGGAGTGTTGGGAGGTGAAAATGAGGATGGGGTTTTTTGCTTTTGCTTTCTTTCTTTCTTTCTTTCTTTCTTTCTTTCTTTCTTTCTTTCTTTCTTTCTTTCTTTCTTTCTTTCTTTTGCTGCCCTGGGCTCCATAGAAGAAGAAATTATTGGTTGCAATTAATAAATAAGAGAACGGCACACATTTCCCAGCACAATACTGCCAAAACATCCAAAGGTTCTTCTGTATCAGCTGCCATTTGACAGCACACAAAATGAGCTTTTGATCTCCTTCAATCGCAGAGTATTTATTCCGTGAGAGTCTCATGCTTTGTATAATGGTCTATTGTGTGGCGTGCATTCTTCTGCAGTCAATAAGGCAGTTGAGCTGGTGAAAGGGAGGCGAGGTGTTGTGCAAATGGTCCATTCAATACCCTCCCCAGGAATTCAAATAAGGGAGGTCATGTCTATTTCTTTGCATGGATGCCTGGGGTGTGTGCCACTCTCAAAACATTTCTGATGCTGCAGGGATGAGTAACAATCGCACAAAAGTTCTGGATGGAAGGACAGAGTAAACAGAGACAGGAAACGGTGGGAGGAGTGACAAAGCAAGCTGATCTCCCATAGAGGTGTGCATGAAACCAGCTGGCCCAGTTGAGTTTGAATCCACTACATGTGAGCATGGTCAAATATTCCCCTTAGAGGATGAAGCCGCTCTGGGAAGAGCACCTGCATGGTTGTATACAGAAGGTTCCAAGTTCCCTCCCTGGCAGCATCTCCAAGATAGGGCCGAGAGAGATTCCTGCCTGCAACCTTGGAGAAGCCGCTGCCAGTCTGTATAAACAATACTGAGCTAGATAGACCAATGGTCTGACTCAGTATATGGCAGCTTGCTATGACACCTATGAACCTTTAGGGGATGGGTCTGTATCTCAGTGGTGGAGCGTCTGCTTGCATGCAGAAGGTCCCAGGCTCACACCCTGGCATCTCCAGGTAGGGCTGAGAGAGACTCCTGCCTGAAACCGTGAAGAAAGCTGCTGCCAGTCTGTGAAGACAATACTGAGCTAGATAGACCAATGGTCTGACTCAGTATGAGGCAGCTCCCTATGTTTTTGTGTTCCTACAAACCCTAACAGTCTTAGATATAAAAATAAACTGGCTGGACTTTATGGGTGGGGGATATGTTAACTGGTGAGATGAAACCTGCTGAGGGGTACAGAATTTGGTGAGAGATAGAAATTGTTTCTTTTTTAACTGAAAAGTGATCCAATTGAAGAACAAGAAATATCTATGAGGGGTATGGTCAGCATTTCTTCACTTCACGAGGCATTTTTATATTTACTTCCATTCTTCCAAAAAACTCCCCCTAAAACCCCTTCCCTCACAGTAGTAAGAGAAACAAGCAAGATCAAAAGGAGCTAAATGAACGTTGAATGTTGTGGCCATTGATTCATTATTGTAGGCAGACCCTAATCAGTTACATGGACTTCCATTTATATCATGTCCTGCTTTCCCGTTGCTTTTTGTGGCACTAGGAAATAACATTGGCCTCGCCTGCCAGTTTCGTGACCCTGGGAATATTTGTTCCTTGGGTTCTTTTAAGTTTCTTAAAACAAATCTAGGCTCAGAGGCCGATGGCAAATAGACTCTGTTCTGAACTGGGGTTTTTTAATGCAAAGGTAGCACTTTTCTCCCCTTAGCCTGCTTGAAAGGTAAGAGGAAGAGATATTTCATCTAAGGGACGTGCAGGACTTTGTTAAGACGACGGGAGGGAGGAAAATTCCACACTGCTTTTTGTGCGTGACTTCGGAGCTCATCTCCTGATTGAACTGCAGAGGAAAGTTTTGAGACATCTCCTGCAGCTTTAAAGACTTGCTTCTTCTCAGATACAGAGATAGTCTCTCTCTTTAAAATAAAATGCTAGTTTCCAACATTGTGTCCCACTCTTCCAATGTTTAGTAACTCGCTAATGAGACCCAGAAATGAAATTCAGTATGGGACTCTGTACTATGTCTAGTACATCTGAACATTGTGACTAGGGATGATGGGAATTGTAGTCCAACAACATCTGGGGACCCAAGGTCTGGAACTCCTGGTTTATTGTGACCATAAACTATTAAACAATTATACTGAAAAGAACTTGAACTAATGTTAGCAATTATTTGCAATTTTTGGTTGAAACCCTACAAGGTGAACTCTTCTTATAGCTCCAGAAATGGCCCTTGGAACAAAATCAGTCATTTGCTGCAGAGATGCAAAGAATCAAAATCTTTTTCTCAAGGCTCATCCCAAGACAAGAGCCTACAAAACTTGTAAGATTCTCTTGACATCAGCTGCAGTGTTCAAATCACTGCCCTGACAGAGCGAAAAGTCAGTTATCGCAACTTGCCGTACACCGAATGCAGCAAATCAATGAATGAATGCAAAGCTGCACACATTTGCATTGGACGTTATTCACGAGAGCAGAATATCCTTCAGGCTGGATGTTGGGTTGATTTCAGCAGCAACATTTCCATGATGAATTGTGGAGTTAAAAGCAACCAAGACACAAAGGTTAGAAAGGCTACAACCCAACATAGACTTATGTGTGCACAAGACCATTGAAATTAGTGGGTTTAGACACGTTTAACCTCAACTGTAACCTGAGGATCAAATCAGACAGTCTGAAGCATATCTTTGTTTTTGATTCAGTAAATAAAATATCTGTAGACCTGGGCCTCATTGAGGCGAAGGGGGCAGTTAATGGGACATTCTGCCCTACCATGGTCCTTCCATAGCTGCTCTTTTCCCTGGAATAAACAATCCCATTGAAGCCAATGGAAGACTTTTCCCCCACTGGGCAAATCTGGAGGGCATTCTGGACTGCAACTGTTGTTGGGTCACCAAATTAACCCCACTTCCCCTACACAGTGGTCTGGATCCATGGGATAAAAAGCAAGCACACTAGCCTCAACCATGTGTTTCATTCAAAATATGATTTTTAAAAATCCAACACAAGTGTCTGCAAATTCTCAAATGCAATAAATAGAATCAGAATCAGAGTTTATTGTGGTCAATGACCAGACAAATGAATACAAAACATGTGCCTGTGAGCTTTTAGAGAGTTAAATGTGTACCCACACACTCCCACACCTGTACATATTTATTCTGTTCATGATCTCTAACATGTCAAGGTACATGACTATTTTCCCTCCCCCTATTTTATCCTCACAACAACCCTGCAAGGTGCACTTGGCTGCCAGAGGCTGACTGGCCCATGGTCTTCCCCATCCAAATCCAGCATCTTCTATCTACATGCATGGCACTGCTTTGACTATACATATTCATAGGCAATGTAGAGGCAACGAATTTAATACTCAGAATGCTCTTGGGCCTAAAGTCAACCATAGATTAAACCATGTTGTAACAGGAAATCGGTAGAGATAAAAGGATACACATTCCAGCATTGCAAGTTTAATGCCTAATTATGCTAAGGGATGTAGAATCTGAAAGCACAACAAGCCTGCAATTTGCAGACAACTGGCTATTCTATAGATTAATGCATCATCATCATCTGGCCAAATTGAGGGGGGAAATCAGTATAGCTCTCTCTTTTTCAACTGCCATGAAGGTCGGAGGGAGGTTATTGCACAAAACTCCCTTTGATCAGCTTTGCCAGCATAAATCGCTGCAGCATTTAGGCAGATTCAGCCCCAGCTGGGTGACAGAGAATGATTTCAAATGACCTTGTTTGCTACCACCCTTCTCATCAGGCACATTGAGAGAGAGAGAGAGAGAGAGAGAGAGAGAGAGAGAGAGAGAGAGATCCCAGATAGGAACCAAAGAATTCCACCAGTGGTTGTAGCTAGGGAAGGAGTTCTGGGATGCACCTGTTTGGCTTTATAAGACCCTTTGATCCTGGTGCAAAAAGCAGATGGTCAGAGAGAGCGAATAAAAAGTGGTCAGGCTGCAGTTGGCAGACAACTTACTCCAGAGTAGTAATATTTTAATGAGGTTATTGAAGAGCCATTGGCTGGCATCTTGACTAAATATACAAGAGCAGGGGTTCTCTTTTGTCTCCAGATGTTGTTAGGCAGCAACTGCCATAATCCCCAGCTGGGGATGGTGGGAGTTAAGAACATAAGAACAGCCCTGCTGGATCAGGCCCAAGGAAGACCATCTAGTCCAGCATCCTGTTTCACACAGTGGCCCTCCAGATGCCGCTAGAAGCCTACAGGCAGGAGTTGAGGGCATGCCCTCTCTCCTGCTGTTACTCCCCTGCAACTGGTACTCAGAAGCATCCTGCCTTTGAGTTGTAGTCCAACATATGAGGACCAAATGGGAGAACCCCCATACTAGATGAAGTCCTACTGAAATTTAGTTCTTCTCCAGAGTAGTAGCACTGAGTAACTTAGTCAGAACGTTAGCTGGTGATTGGACTGGTATATCTTCAACTGTAATTTGACTATTTCGCTTATTGAATGAAAAATCTCAAGCTAGGAGCCGACTTTGTTCTTGATTCCTTTAGACTTGGTATCACAGAGTATCCTAATACTCTGTTGTTCTGAGCAAAGTGATATAGGGACACAGGAAGCTGCCATATAGTGAGTCAGACCATAGGTCCATCTAGCTCAGTATCGTACACAGACTGACAGCAGCTTCTCCAAGCTTGCAGGCAGGAATCTCTCTCAGCCGTATCTTGGAAAATCCAGGGAAGGAACCTGGGACCTAGATGCTCTTCCCAGAGCAGCTTCATCCACTAAGGGGAATATCTTACAATGCTCACGCATGTAGCCTCCCATTCAAATGCAAGCCAGGGCAAACCCTGCTTAGCTAAGGGGACAAATAATACTTGCTACCACAAGACAAGCTTTCCTCTATATCTTTACACTCTACTACAAATGGGATGATATTCACATTTCCCCAGATCCTGGTCATGTAAAAATTATTGCTTTCACTTAATCGATTGGTGATGCCATTGGACAATAATACCAAAGGGATCAAAGGGCAGATACAATGGATTTTCACATGGCACTGTTAGGAAAATCCATTTCAGTTTCCCCCCAAAATGAATTCATTTGGTGCTGAAGCTCACCCACCATATCTCCCTTGCTTTAGAGTGATGGAATTCTATTAAACAGACAGAGGTTAGGAAATAGCTCCTGGATATCATTAATACTGGCAGAGATTTTCAAAGACTCTTTGGGGAGTTTTGCCTCCAACTTGTATTGACTTTCAGTAAATAGGCCTTTGTTTCAGAGACTGGGCACGGATATATATTTTACAATTGCAGGCCAAATAGTAGTTTCCACACACACCTACCCCCATGTGGACCTAAAAACTAGAGGGAATTTTTCAGAGGGATTTAGTTTTTCTTTGAATTTCTTTAGTCTTTCGAACTTTTAACCCATCAGAAGGAAGAAGGAATATGAGCACACAGACAAGCCAGGAGAGGAGAGAGCATGAAGTTAAACCAAATCAAAGGTTCAAGGCCTTTCTTATTCAAGCTTTTTTGGAGGGTGATGAGATGAAACAGCTGAGAATTTGCATCACATGGCGGAGGAGGAAGGGAGAGGAATCGAGTTTCAGTTCTTGATGATATTGAAGTATATGTGGTGGCTCACACATGAACTGTGAACATCTGGATCAAGGGGAAAATGACAGGCAGATCTTCTGAAAACAAGGACCTCTTCACTCTTGTGTGATAATGCCACCCCTTGCCTGAGCTTTTTGATCATGGATGCCATTCTAAATTTCAATACCATGCAGTTGCCAACTAGAAAAGCATAGATGTCTATGGGGATGGAGAGAAAACTCTAGGTGATGAGTATCCTTTGTTCTTCAAAAACTTCTGTTTCTGCTCTTCTCTTTTCTTTTGGAAGGAAAAGAGTAAAGGGCATAGCCATTCGTTTCCATTTTGCTCCTTTCCTCTTTTCCAGGGGTGACTCTAGAAGAATTGGTTTATGGGGGGCGGGGGACAAAGGGGGTAGGAAAGAACATTATTAGGGTACATACCTATAGAAGCAAGGTGATTAACGTTTAGGACTGTATACTTTGATAAAGACAGATTTCCGACGTCGGAAATCCCTGCTACCACCACCAGGAGGCAGTAGAACATGGGGCAAGGAGGGCAAGGTACTGGGTACCCTTTAACTGCACACCCAGAACTGGTTCTGAGCTGAATTCTGAGTGGAACTACCATTCCCAGATGCCTGCGAGTTCTCCCAGCAGCCACATAGACTTCCCAGGCTGCTCTGCGTCATTCCCTGCCCCCTCCCCGAAGCTCCTGAGCATCACTGCATCACCCCACACCGACACTGGTTGGGCAGTTAAAGGCCTCCCACCACCACTGCACTGCCCAGGGCATTGGCCCTGCCTTCTGCTGCCTCCTAGTGGTGGAGGCAGGGATTTCCAACACGGGAAATCCGACTTTACTAAAGTGCACAGTCCTATTAATGTTGCTAGTTTATTTATCATATTAATGGAGCTTGCCTGACATTTTCAAACTTGTTCAAGAAATGGGCCAGATTCCTCTTAGAAAATACTGCCCTTTGGGATTAGGCCAAACTTTCCAATCTGCTTCCCAGGCTAGTTTTCTCTTCTTGACCAACCCTAAGTGGCAGCAAAGTCTGGAGTGGGAGCGAAGTCGATACCTGGCCAGCTGGGATCTGCAGAGAAGATGACCCTCCACCCCGCTGCACAGGTGGCCTTACCCAGCCCAGTTTCTGGCCAGGAATGAAGTGAAGGGGTTGGCCTGGCACCTGTGAGACTGGAGGAGTTTCCTACCTGCCAGGCTGTATCGATTTCTGCTGCCTGTTTAAGGTAGAAGTGTGAGTGAGTGAGGTTCCTTTGAACAACAGATGCCCTTAAAAACAAGTAATTGGAGCAACAAGATGATAATATACTATCAGCGGAACTTTGCTGTCAAGTTCCAGTCTGGGGGATGGGGGAGTGAAAGGGGGCAGGATTTTTTTTTGGGGGGGGTGCACCCATTACCCCTTGCTCCCCCTTGGAATCATCTCTGCTCTTTTCCACCTGTAAAGATAAGCAAAGCAGAAAGATACAGCAGAGGAAATGAAAGTATGTTAAAGTCTCTTCATTTGTAGCTCTGTATATTATTGATATTGATTAGATAAGGGTCCGGCTCTTTGACTATCAGGGCCTTAAAGGAGCTTGCAGCTAGAGTTGTGCACGAAATGCATTTTTCAATTCATTTCAAATTCCAATTGAATTCCAAAAAGTATTTTCAAATTTGAATCAAATCCAAATTTGGTCCAAAAATTGAATTTGAATCTGAATTGAAGCCGAATCAACCCTGTTTTGGCACTTTTTAACCAATCAGGGGGCCTGAAGGCTTTTTAAAAGGTGCCAAACAGCTCTCAAGTCAAATTCAAAACAAATTTCAAAAATTCGATTTGGATTTGAATTGAATTGCCCTTTTAAGAGGTGTTTCGATTCAAATTCGAACCACCCAAATCACCTAGATACGAGTCAGATTGATTCAAATTCAAATCAATTTGCATTCCTCTACTTGCAACACTCGGAGATGCAATTCCAACTACTTCTACATCTCCCTAGTTTGCAGTACCTTAGCTCTTATGGTTCTGCTATAGATTATCCCTTCCCCCATCTCTTAATAATCTGTTAAAGCACGGGTTCTCAGGCTTGGGTCCCCAGATGTTGTTGGACAACAACTCCCATCATCCACAACCACGATAGCCAAAGATGAATGGTAGCCAAACTCCAGCTGGCTCATGTACTGCAGGGGTCTCTTTTCAAACTAGCCCCTTTCCTCATAAACTACCTTCCTTCCCTTGCTGTTAGGTTCCCCCCTGTTCACATCTGCATTGGTTATTCTAGGTATGCTTGCTTTTCCTGTCTGGTTCATTTCTCCTGCAATCCCTGGCATTCTCTTCCAGTTCAGGGTGACATTACCCTCAGGAGGTATAGAAGGGGACTCCAGAGCTTGTGCCAATTCAATTGGAGTAGCTGATAACATTTTCAATCCATCCTGCAATGAGCTGAGTATTTTGTGCAGTAAGTTAACATGTGTTCCCTAACTCTAAACTCACCCAAATCCTGGGAAGGAAATTGGAAATGTCACTTCTGCGAAATGACTGCTCTTAAAGTGAGGTTTGGTGATGCTCTGTCTTCTACGGCGTTCAGAGAGTCTCTGCTTCAGCTTCTCTTGATTGAAAGCATTTTTCTTAATTTAAGACAGGCGACTAATTTAATTTAATCGAAGAAGAATAGCTGCGTTTATGTAGCCTGGGCTCTCCCCAGAGCTTAAAACAACCATATTTATATTTATTCCCAATGACTATCCAATTGCAGGATTCTGCATTGGGCCAATGGCATTGCCCAAGTAAAATCTAAATTAAATTACTGCATGAGTTAAGGCTATAATTTAGCTACAAATTTGACGCTAATGCTATAATGTTGTACATCGCTCAGACAGATCTAATTTACGATTGCAGTGATAAATCAATAGTTAAGGCAATCTTGCTGGGTTCCACAGGGCTGTTTTTTTCCTGCTTGGGATTTTTTTTTTCTTTTTCATTTTTACCTTACTCTTTGCATGCCAACTGCCAAAGTGAAAATAATAGCATTGTGCCAGAAAAGACGCAGCATCTAGTTTCAGGCAACTGCATCTGAACAAATGTTCTCAAAATGCAGAGCACAGTGGGTATTTTGATCTGCAAAGAGGACTGTCTTGCGGGAGTTGAGGTTCACAGTATCTTGGAGATTCGATGGTGAATAGATGAACATGCTGCATACTGAGTCAGGCAATTGGTCCAGCTCACCTAGGATTGTCTGCACTGACAGGCAGCAGTTGTCTGAGATCTTTTTCTCTGGAGATTTGAGTGCAGTGATCGTCTCTATTTTTCAAACAGCGGCCACTATGGTTAAAAAACAAACAAACCCAAAAAACCTTCCATGTGAGAGCCATTTCCCATTGTGCTGACCTCTGCACAGCACTGAGTTTTTCTCAGTGCTGGGAGAGCCCTTTAAGAAAGACAGATCCCTTTTAAAAGAGCTCTAGGAGAAGAGCACTGGGAAGGCATAAGCTTCCCAGTGCTCCAGGCATGCCTTCCAAGATGGTGCCAGGGCTGAAGAGGGCTCTGTTTCCCTTAAAAAGCCCCACCAGCTCTGGGCAAAGAGCAGCACTGCGTGGTGGGAATGGTCGCCTCTGTGTGTTGCCAGGGGGACTGTACAGAGCAGGGCTGCTCAACTTCGGCCCTCCTGCAATGTTGGCCTACAATTCCCACAATCCCCAGCTATTGTGGCTGGGGATTATGGGAGTTGTAGTACAAAAACAGCTGAGGGGGGCTCTAAGTTGAGCAGGCCTGGTGTAGAGCTTTAGTTTTTCCCAGGTCTAATACACAGTTAGCCAGGTAGCCACACTTAGTGTTGATGAAAGGTACCACCAGTTCCTGGGCCTTACAGTGAAGAATGCTCTTTTAGGCCGAATTCAGACGTTACAGGAAACCGGAGGAGTCTTCACCTCTAGTTTCCTTTGCCGCACGTCTGAATTTGGGAAACAGGAGTTGAAAGAGAGAACAGACCCATGGTTCCCCTCCCCAAACTCCACTCTGAACCTCCAACTCCAGTTCTGTGGCACCGGCATTACATCCGAACACTGACACCACAGTTTTGGCACCACGGAGCCGGAATTGAGGGAGGAAGCTCCTCCCTCACACTGGCCCGATTGGCTGTGCGGGCTGTCCTTCTGTCAAGAAGGAAGCCCACACAGCCAGCTCCTCTGCCTCTCTGCAATCTCGCTTACTGCAGAGAGGCAACAATCCTGCATGTCTGAAAGCAGACGGGAGAGCAAGGGGAGGGGGCGTGGAACCGCGGCCCACTGGACATGATGTTCTGCGTTACATCTGAAGGCAGCCTTAGTGACTCAGTCCTGAGTAATAGTCCACAACTGTTTTATGGCCCAATTGTCATGCCTGCGGAGTAGAGGGGGAAGCACTCTCATCTTCTCTCCCTCCCGGAACGTCCTGACTGGCATCTCCAGCCAGACATGACTGCAATGAACTAGTCTCTGAGCATGTGAAGAATGTATTTTGCTCTTCATTAGGAAACTTCAATCACCCTTGATTTAATTTAGAAACCTGGGGCTGTAGCTCAGAGGTAGAGCATCTGCTTTGCATACAGAGGGTTCAATTCCTGGCATTTCCAGGTAGGGCTGGGAAAGACCCTTCTCAGAAATCCTGGAGAGCTGTTGTTGGTTGGTGTGGACAATGCTGAACTAGATGGACCAGTGGTTAATTCAGTATTAGGCAACCTCCTATGTTCAATGTTTTCATTCTCATAGGGTCTTAAATGACTCTTTCTAAACCTCTGCAATGATTCCGCTTTGCTCCTATATTAGCTGCAAGGAATCATTTGGGAATGAAATTCATGGGGTGGAAAGGGCTAGTCTGTGGCTAGAGCATTAGACTTGGACTAGTGAGAGCTGGGTTCAAATCCTGATCCAGTCGTGCCAATCACTGGGTAGTGTTGAGCAAGTTAATATAGTAGTCTCTTAATCTATCT
Organism: Hemicordylus capensis; assembly: GCF_027244095.1. Taxonomy (NCBI): domain Eukaryota; kingdom Metazoa; phylum Chordata; class Lepidosauria; order Squamata; family Cordylidae; genus Hemicordylus; species Hemicordylus capensis. Next base: position 22,379,671 of record NC_069665.1, read on the forward strand.
TACCTCACAGGGTTGTTGTGAAGTTAACTTGCAAACTTGTCCCATATATGCCCACCTGAGCTCCTTGGGTAAGAGCTGGGATACAAAAAGGTGGGGAAAATAGGGGGACATGTTGCTCAGTAAGAATACTTTCAGAAAATCCCAGATTCAGTTACTGAGATCTCCAGGTAAGGTTGGAAAAGACCCCGTCTGAAATTCTGGAGCATCACTGCAAGTAGACAGTACTGAAGTGTATCAACCAATGATCTGACTCATACGGATGCTATGGATTTAGGCCTTCTAACAGCTGATGAACTTCCAATGGGAAATGATTCCCCACCACCACCTTGAATAATTGCAGATCTATACAGGAACCAACCAACTCTACGAAGTATCCAAAGGCAATCTTGTATCGATAATCTCTTTCCCAAGAATCCATACCATGCATGCAATTTTTTTGCTTCTCTGGTAACCCAAGGTATTGGGAGTGTGTTTATCCTCCATCTCGAAGGTTTGCTTCCCTAGGCATTTATCATGATCCACGCAGTTTGGCGCAGCTGAAGACACTCTGCTGTATCTGATCCGTATTGGCCACCCACAACAGAGTCAGCAGTTTGTAGATTATGATCAATCGTCTTCTTAAAACCCACTTGTATTCCATGATTCCGTTCATCAGAATTATCGCAGCCTCTGCAACAATGTTTTTGTTGCGCTTTGGTTCAGCATTCTGTGGAATGGGAGTTCAAGGCAATGACTGTGAGGTCATGGTTGGCTTCCAGTGCAGATGCTGTGTACTTGTGATGCAAGTTGCTAGAGTTTTGTGACTTTGGGTGGCCAATCGCAGATGACCCAAATGTGGGTTGCTCAGTATGTAGCCTGTGGCTAGATGCAGTATGTGATTCTGTCAAGGGTTAATTCAGGATGTGGGGAAAATGTAAGGCAGAGAGCTGGTCTTGTGATAGTGAGTATGAATTGCCCCCATTGCAAAGCAGGGTCTGCCTTGGTTTGCATTTGGATGGGTGACAACTTGTGAGCACTGTAAGAAATTCCCCTTAGGGGATGGAGCCATAGCTCAGCAGTAAAGCATCTGCTTGCATGCAGAAGACCCCAAGGTTCAGTCCCTGGCAGCATCTCCAGGTAGGGCTGGGAGAGATTCCTGCCTGAAACCTTGGAGAGCCACTACCAGCCAGGGCTGCTCAACTTCAGCTTCCCAGCTGTTTCTGAACTACAACTCCCATAATACCCAGCCATAGCAGTCAATCGCCAGGGATTATGGGAATTGTAGGCCAACATCTGCATGAGGGCCGAAGTTGAGCAGCCCTGGTTGTAGACCAGGGATTTTCAGTGTTGGGTCCCCAGATGTGATTGGACTTCAACTCCCATAATCTCCAGCCCCAGTGGCCTTTGGACACTACCGTAGACACTACTGAGCTAGATGGCAGTATAATGCTGTATAAGGCAGCCTCCTGTGTTCCTATCAGTTGTTCAAGCTCTTGATAGACTGTTGGATTTTGTTTCATCATGGAATAATCTAGCACAATGTATAAGTCTAGGGTGGCACAACTTTGGCCCTCCAGATGTTTTTGGACTACAGCTTGTATAATCCCCAAGTGCAGTGGCCAATAGTCAGGGACTGGGCGGGGCTCAACATCTGTGGGGGGTGGGCAAAGTTGTGCAGCCTTATATAAGACAATCATTTTGTGAGTGGAAAGCACCTTTTACATTAAGAAAGGGCCGCTTCCGAATCTGAATCAGAGTAACTTACACAATGAAACTTACAATTGCTTCATCTTTTTGCAACGCCCTGGCACCTACAACCAGTTACACAAACAGAGAGTTGTTATAACAGCATTCCTATTCCTATTCCTGGCTCAGAAACGCCAGAAACAAATCTCAAGATCTGACTATAGGAACATATCCAGATGGGGCTTCTAGTTTGCTTCTCCTCTGGAATGGAAGGTGTGCGTTCACATATCGGCCAGATTTACTCCGAAGTCCCTGCCAGCTGTCGGAGAGAACTCCAGACACAATTCGGGTTTTTCATTGCACATTGCCCAATTTATGTCCAAGGTAACAAAACAAACAATCCACTTTTTGCATCGGCTTTTTGGGGGGTAAATTCGAACTCACAGTAACCGAGTGGTAAAGCCTGCTGTCTGGAAATGCTCCTGGGAATAGGAAGTGCTGGGCTGCGTGTCTTTTTCTGCCTCTAGTCCTCCAGTGAGAGCTTGGCATAGCCCCAGGTGAGTTTTTCTGAAGGCTGCGAAAACAAAGTTTGTCACCAGGCGGTTTTCAAATGAGAATATATAAGTAGTTTTCCATCTTCAAAAGAGAAAAAAAAAATCTGCTCGTCTCGGAGGGAAAAACAACAGCGGCAAAATCTCTCCGAATGCTTGTCTGCATTTGGTGGTCAAAGGGCTAATATGTCTGAAGGAAAATAATCAGTGTGGTGGATTTGGTTGCTCAGAAAAAAGCAGTGTGTTTTATAGTCAGGAAGCTTTAGGGTTCATGACAGGAATTTGCAGAGTGGAAAAGCAAGTTTGACAGTTGGGTGTTCTAGCTGAAGAAGCTTACTGTGTTCCGAAAGTCAATCATTTCTTGCCTCAGAGGAAGGCTGTTCCTTCATTCTTTCTACATTCCCAACCCTAAAATGCTCCGTTTCAATTTTTTCACTCCTTAACAAGCGCATATCAATGGCTTCCTCCGAGAGATTTCCTAAGAAGATTTAGATGGGGTTATTCGGTACTGGTGGGACCATGGCGGCATTTTTACTGAGCTCCAGATTTCATCAGGCTGTCAGGAGGTCACAAGAAATGTGCTAAGGGCCACCCAACCACTCCTTGCAAGCACATGGCATTTCTAACAAGATACCGGCAGATTGCTCGTGAATATCCAAAGTAAAAGATTTGTGCTTCAAGAGGGGAAAAACACCCTGGGGCTATTCTCATGATGGGGGGAAACCAGGGAGCCAAGCCAAGCCCAGTTCCCCCCATCATGAGAACCACCGGGCTCACAGGCAGCGAAGTGGTGACTGAAAGCCACAGCCCACAGGACAAGAGGAGGTTCCATGTGGATAGAGTGAACCAGCCATGGGCAATCTACCAGTATCGGGGAAGAGAGCTGGCTCGGAGAGGAGAGCTGGTGTTGTGGTAGTGAGCATGAATTGTTCTCTTTGCTCAGCAGGGTCTGCCTTGGTTTGACTTTGGGTGGGTGACCACATGTGAGCACTATTAGTTACTATCCTTAGGGGTTGGAGCCATAGCTCATTGGAAGAGCATCTGCTAGCTTGCATGCAGAAGGTCCCAGGTTCACTCCCTGGCAGCATCTCCAGGTAGGGCTTGGAAAAGCACCTGCCTGAAACCCTGGAGAGCCTCTGCCAGTCAGTGTAGACAGTACTGAGCTAGGTGGACGACTGGCCTGACTTGGTATAAGGCAGCTTTCTGGGTTCCTAGGAACATAGGAAGCTGTCATACTGAGTCTGACCATTGGCCCATCTAGAGCAGTACTGTCCACACAGATTGACAGCAGCTCCTCCAAGGTTACAGGCAGGAGTCTCTCTCAGTTGTGTCTTGGAGATGCCAGGAAAGGACCTTGAAACCTTCTGCATGCAAGTATGCCGCTGCTCTTCCCAGAGCAACCCCATCCCCTGAGGGGAATATCTGCCAGTGCTCACATGTGATCTCCCATTCAAATGCAAATCAGGACAGACCCTGCTTAGCAAAGGGGACAATTCATGCTCACTACCACAAGACCAGCTCTCCTCCTGCTTCCTGTGGTAGCTGCAGGTAAGTTTCAGCAGGGCTGAAGTTTCAGGATCTTGGATAGTTCCAAGCAAACAACTCCCGCCAATGATTTCTGGTGCTCAGCTGGGACCTTGTGTGCTCCAATTGGGCCTGACTACCTCCCCTAGGCTCCACCCACTTCCTGAGGAATAAAGGGCCTTAAAGGAGTAGGCCTCTGGCTTGGTGCTTAGCACTCTGCTGCTCCTTTGTTCATTCCTGCCTGGAGCATTGCCTTGTGGTAGCAAACAGATACTGGAGAGCACCAGGTTGAGTTCAGTGGGACGTACTCTAAATTAAGTGTGCGTCAGATTTTGGCCCAAGTCCCATTGAAAGCAATTGGACTCAAGTGAGTTATAAGTGACTGATTTGTTCCATTCATCTCGAAGGGATGGAATCATGGCTAACTTTCCTGCATCAGTGTCAGTGATGGAAAACGTATTTACAGGGGGGAATACATCTTGATATCCTTTATTTTAGGAACTTCATGGCACATTACCTTTATGAGCTTTCTCAGAAAGGGTGCCATGGTGATGGAATTGTCTCCTGAGATGGTTGAAGCAGGCTACATCATTGCTTGGGTGTAAACATAATAGGTTTTTTTTTAATTTGCTAAATCATTGCCATTTTAATTTTGATCCTCTATTTTGACATGGAGACACCTTGAGCCAGCTCCTGCACATTGATCATTCAGTCCTTTGCTGCCACTGGCATAGGGAATCACCCTTGGCATGAGAGAATCCCAGAACAAGAATAACCCTATTGATGCTTTTGAAGCATATAAAGACACTGGGCATTTTTTTTCAATGTATCCAAAACATCATTAGAGCATTTGAAAGCATTCTGTATTTAAATAGGACATACCTGAAGATTTTATTTTGTCTTTTTCAAATGTATGTAAGCAATCTAAAAGGTGCACATTATTTGACCGTTAGGACTGGAGGAGGTTTGGATTTCAATAATGTTATTTTTTTTAAAACAGTATCCGAGAAATTCCTTTGGCAACAGCCAACCATGTGAGACACGTCATTTAAAAGTATCCTCAGGCACTTCCTTATTACCACTCAAACAGAAAGAGAGAAGTAGAGATCATTTATTTATTTATTTGACGTATTAGATTAGGCCTTCTGTAACTTGCCTGCATTTTAATGCACCTCTTAGCACCCTCTAAAGCAGGGATTCTCAACATTGCCCCCCCCAGATGTTATTGGACTCTAGCTCCCATAATCCCCAACCAAAGATCACTGGGCCCGGGGATTATGGGAGTTGAAGTCCCATAACATCTGGGGGCCCAATGTTGAGAATCCCTGCTCTAAAGCAGACTGGCTCAACTTTGGGCCCCCAGCTGTTTTTGAACTACAACTCCCAAAATCCCCAGCCACAGTGTCCGACAGCCAGGGATTATAGGAATTGTAGGCCAATATTTGCAAAGGGGCCAGAATTGAGCAGTCCTGCTCTAAGGGATCCCCTTTATGTTTGTCAGAATAATTCCAAAGGCAAGATAAAGAGAGGCCCTGACACCATACCGCCAACTCCCTCCTCAGCCTTCTAGGCATTGGGTAAAGAAAAGCCAATTATTTTATCTTGTTTCCAGACACACTGAATAAACTATGCACGGTCCCTTTAAAAATAATCCAGACTCCCTCTCATCCCTGAGTCTAAGCTATAGTGAACTGCCTCTATAGTGAACTGCCTCACTAACAGTGACCCCCCCCCAATCCTCCATACTACTACAATGCCCAGGATCCCCTGTAGTAGTAGTAGAAGATGTTTTATTGTTTCAACCATTGTCTTTATATTTCATATATGTTTATATTTCCCTTTGCCCTTTTTAAAGTACGGATTCTATCTGTTGCAAACCCTTTTTATACACCCAACCTTTGTGTGACTGTCTTTTGTGTATCGCGAAGACACAAAACACTGGTGTACAGAAATTGTGTGTACAAAAGATAGCGCAACAGATAGAATCCATATTTTTAAAGGGAGAAAGGGAAATAGATATCAATATAAAGAGAATACAATACATATTTTACAAGAAAAACCTTCACTCAAGTTGTTATGTTCAGTTAAGCATACAGCTGGTTCTTGTGTCCTGTGCTTTTTTCAGTTAAGTAGTTACTGTGTGGATTCTGATTTGGATCTTGACCAGAAATGGGTCTCTGCCACAGTGCCAAATTGAATCAGGGTCCCCATGGCTAGCTAGGGGAAAATAAGAGTACACAAGGGCCCACCACTTGCTTAAAGTTGTTGCATCAGGTTTGGCCCTGTTGACACCAGTGAGGGCTTTCTGTTGTGGGAACATAGGAAGCTGCCATATACTGAGTCAGACCATTAGTCCATCTAGCTCAGTATTGTCTACACAGACTGGCAGCGGCTTCTCCAAGGTTCCAGGCAGGAATCTCTCTCTCTCTCAGCCCTATCTTGGAGATGCCACCAGGGAGGGGACATGGAACCTTCTGCATGTATGGGGTTGGACTCCCCCAGAAGGAGCAGGTGTGCAGCTTGGGAGTACACCTGGACCCAGGCCTCACCCAGGTATCTCAGGTGGAGGCCATGACCAGGAGTGCTTTCTATCAGCTTTGGCTGATTCAACAGCTGCGCCCATTCCTTGAAGAGGATGACCTCAAAACAGTGGTGCATCAGCTGGTAACCTCCTGGCAAGCACTCCGCAAACCTGGGCTTCCCGATCGCGAGTATCCATGGCTACTCATGAGGAGACCCCCAGAGGAGAGGCGAAAAGCCACCTCCCGGCTCTGGGGGTCTCGCCAGCATGCCCTGTGTGCTCACGATCTGGCCGCCCAGGGCTCCCTCCCTGCTCATGTGTGGGGAGAGCGGGCTTAGCCCATTCTCCACGCACACTCAATAAAACCGGGTCTCACTGATCGTGAGACCCGGCTCCATGAATTTTTGTTTTGTGAAAAAGCAGTATATAGCAGTATATAAATGTTCTTGGTGGTGATAACAACGATAAAGTACTGTACTCTAACCAATTTGAGATAGTCAACAATGTATTCTTCTGATTTAATTGATAATTTAGAACTGACATGTTCAAGACAGATGGATAGCAAAACTAGAATGACAAGTCTATGATGTCTGGAAAAGATGTGGTGGTGCTAGTGGTGAAGACGGCATCAGCACTGAAAGCCCCAATATTGGGCAAGGGTGGGATAGGGGTTACTGATGTCAAAGGTGAAGGGTATTAATAGATGCCACATCAGATCGTGCTTCCTTCATGTGCATCTACCGAGAATTCATTACTGAAATGATACATAATGAAAGATGTTGAGGAAAGGTCGTCAGCACCCTGAATCGATAGATCAGAGCACAGTGGATTGACCCACACTGTCAAATATTGATTACTTCGCAAGATATATACAAATCGCAATGCTTTCTATAGCAAACTGTCCGACACATTGAGAAGAAAGATCTCTTCTCCACAATGCAGAGCAAAAATGATGTGGAAATATTACAGAGGCAAAGCTGATCTTGTGGGTTGTGGATGACATTGTGCATAACATTGTGGGTAATGTTTTAGCCCCTGTTGCTTGTTGAAATCAGCTTGCTGTGCTTTTAGAAACATTTTAATACTGTTGGGTTTTGTTTAATCCTTTTGATTATCTTTTGTAAACCGCCTTGAGGAGCATTGCACTTACAAGGCGAGGCATAAAAGTATTAAATAATAATTATATGTGTGGTGGTTTGTCTTCTGCATTTCCATACACAACGGGTGCCAGCACATGCTGAGAGAGTTTACTTATTTAATTACATTTATATCCCACTCTTCCTCCAAGGAAAGCAGAGTAGTAGGCACAGTTATGTTTATTCTCACAACAACCCTGTGAGGTAGCCTAGGTTAGACTGACGGATAAGAGACTGGCCCAGTGTCACCCAGAGAGTCTCATGGCTGAACAGGGATTTGAACTCAGATCTCCCAGTCCTACACCACACTGGCTTTTCAAATTGGCATTTGATTAAAGGTAAAGTCAAAGTGTGCCGTCAAGTTGATTTCAACTCCTGGCACCCACCCACAGAGCCCTGTGGTTTTTCTTTAGTAGAATAAAGGAGGGGATTACCATTGCCTCTTCCCACGCAGTGTGAGATGATGCCTTTCAGCATCTTCCTATATCGCTGCTGCCCGATATAGTACCAACGGGGATTCGAACCAGCAACCTTCTGCTTGTTATTTCCCTGCTGTGCCACGTGTCTTAGATGCAGTCAGACCCCATTTTTGCATCAGTAGTCACCAAGTACTACGAGATCGTTTCTACTATTGCAGTTGGCTCTCAATGGTACGTGATCGTTGATCTGAGCAAAAAAGTGAAGTATTCCCTTCAATGTCTTGGGGAATGTTCAATGGGAGCACTGAGAAGTTGATGCTGGGGCCAAAGCTAAAGAGAGAGAACTTTTGTCTCCCATCGCCTCCAACACAAGATTTACAGTCAGTAAACACAGTCAGTTTATACCTTTAACTGTGAGATCAAGTAACCAAGTGATACGAAACTTAGCAATAGACACACCGGCACGGCAATGTGACCATCATGCTTAGCAAGAGAGGGGGGAAGGGGAGAGAAATGACACAGCACCAACAAATCAAAGGCAAACCAGAGGAGGGGGGGGCGGTCCCCAGGTGCTGATAGATTTGCTCAGTATGTTTTTATTGGTTCACTTCCATAAAATTAGTTCAGTGTTGCCTTATGTGTTTCAAGGCAGTGCTCTTCTCCAGAGGCAAAGCTCAGAGCCGGATTAACCTAGTAGCAAAAGTAGCATTCGCAATGGGCCCCGCATTTTCGAGGGCCCCACACTAAATGTTTGCAAGCTTTTCTCCTATTCCTATAACCTCCTCTCGTCTCTCCTCCTCTCTGCTTCTGCAATCCACCCTAGGTGGCGAAAGAGCCATTGCGGTCTTAGTGCTCACCGGTCACCCAGCCCTCGCAGCTTCACTCATTGAAGGGAAAGTTTGCTTTGCTTCCCAGGCAGTGTTCCAAATGGTGAAGAGCCTGGGGCTTGCAGCAGCCCGAAAGAAATAGCCTTTCCATTGGCTCTTGGAAATTTCTTGTCATGCTTGCTTTCCTTATGATGCTGGATGAGATGGTGATGGCTATGTCCCACCGCCCACCTCTGGTACCCTGAAAGGTGCTAATAGCCTTATCCACTGTTTGCACATTAAAATAGTAGCTTCTTAAAAAGCCAATCCAAGGAAAAACCATCTGCTGTTAATATCAGAGCAAGAGTGACTCTGGGGATGAATTTGAATATGAATATTTGTTTTCATTTGTTTCATTCATTCATTCATTCATTCATTCACGACTCAGGGAATTACTTTACTATGCAAGTAAATAATTTGTGTTTTAATATTTATGTGCATTTTTAAAATTTAGGGCCCCTTTATAACATAAGCTACAGGCCCCACACTAGCTTAATCCAGCCCTGGTGCCAATGCTTGGGTCACAAAGAATTGATCACAATGTTCGTTTTTCAACATTGTGAGAGGTTGAAAAGCACCTTGGGAGTTCTTCCCCAGTTTGGGCCTTGGACCATTGCACTTGCCAGGTATGTGTCACGCCTCAGCCACAACCCGGTGTCTGATGTCAGACGCAGGGGCGTTATTTCCCTCACACCCCAGCCACACCCCCTGCATGTGATGTCACTTGCAGGGGGTGTGGCCAGCACCTGAAAGGGCCCACATGGCCCTCTGGAGCCCATTTCCCAGCCAGAAGTTGCTGGGTGGGTGTTTCCTTCATTCACTCCCTCACGGGGAGAGAGCGAAGGAAAGACCCAGCTGACAATGGGGCCAGCTGGAGCTCAGTGGGAGGGGCCAGGGGTGAACCAGGTGGCTCCCAGGAGCTGGGCGGCTCGTGTTCCTTGAACCCCTCCACCAAGTTATAGCTCTGCCCCTAATGCTTGCTCTGGGTTCACAGCAGTCATGTGGATGGGCATCCTGCTTGGATCCTAGATTCTAGAACAGGCTTTCCCAAACTGCGGCCCTCCAGATGTTGCCTAACTACAATTCCCATCACCCCCAGCTACAATGTATTGTGGCTGGGATGATGGAAATTGTAGTTCAGCAACATCTGGAGGGCCGCAGTTTGGGAAAGCCTGTTCTAGAACTATGGCATGGGTGTACATGGGTTTTAAAGACAAACATTTGTCTTTCATACTCTTTTTCTTTTTATTTATTTTTTTAGGAGGCACTAGTATAACATCCTGTACCTGGACCAAACCAAACTGGTGCCTAAAGTTACAGGGTTACTGTAAGAATCAAGGAGGAGAAGCTTATCACACATACCTCCATGGTTCTCTTTTGCAGTGAAAAGGGAGAGCGATCATAAAAAATGAAGGAGTAGCAGCAAACAGCATTTTTGACGTTTTCCCTCCCAAATGCTCTACAGCACAGCTCAGGGAGCTGCCACTTCAGCATAATGTATGGAAGTGGTGGGGAAGTAATAGATTTGTCTGCAGGCTGAACTATACAGCTTTGCTCCCTCAAGCTCTGAAACATCAATCAAGCTGGACAGGGTGGGGGACATGCTCAGCAGAGCTGCACATCAGACCTCTGACTGGGTGCTGGAACCACGGAAAAGGTAGAGTTATAGAGAACCAAGTGCCACCAAGTGCTCTCTAGTGGTAGACCCAAGGAACTCCTTCATCACACAATACATAATTCATTTAATTGGTCCTCATAGGATGTACTGATGGCCACTAGTTCAGGTGGCTTTAGAAGAGGATTTGACACATCTAGAGGTCAGGGTTGGGCATTGGGTAGCACATTGGTTGCTCCTGGGTTCATCTGACGTAGCCCTCCAAGGCATTTGGACTTGCTTCTCCCTTCGTCTTACAGCCAATAAATCCAATTGGCCACCATGTTTAATCTCTCTCTCTTTGGGTGCTCAGGGTTCTCCTGACTTTCTCTCCCACCCATTTCTCACCCCACCTGGTGCCCTTTTTTCTTCCCTTACCAAGTAGACTATCTTGCTCCCTTCCTGTCCTGCAACAACATTCTCCTGGAATTCAGGCGTTTTTGAAGTTAAATCCCTTCTTCGGTTGACGTCAATGTTCGCACAGGCTGCCATTTTGTTCTGGCAGCTCCCAGGGTTCCAGAGGCCTTAAGCCTCTAGATCCTAGAGGATCATTCTGTTAATGGCTATGAGCCATAATGGCTATATGGAGCCTCCAGATTCAGAGGCAGTATACCTCTGACTCTCCCTTGTTGCTGGGAAGCCACAGCAGGATAAGGTTATTGGCTTAATATCATGCCAATATCCATCTTTTCAGCATGATCCACCTTCTTTGCTCCAGTTATATAAAGTGGGCACACGTTCCATGACAGGAGTTGTAATTCCAGTTGTACTTCACCGTTCTGGCCACAGAGGAGCTTAGGTATGCCACTCATACCTTTTTACAAGTGCCCAGTGGGCTCATCAGCCAACAGATGTCAAAAATGACAAACAGAAAGAGAAGCAGCTGCAGCAGGAGCATGAGATGAGAATTTTACTTCATTCCATTGTGGGAACAGCATCTGCAACTAATCTCCATTCATTCCAGAGCTCAGATGGGACAGCAGATCTCAAAGATGTCATGAACACAGTTGTGAAGTGCTGAAACATTAAACTTGTTACAAACGGATTCACATTCTCACTTAATTTACCATGCACAGACACGGTTGGGGTTTGTGAGATTCAGGACCCTTCCTTGAGTTTTTGGTACTGGTGGGGAGAATCTTGAACAAAGCCTCTAGCAACTGTATTGAGACACTCTATTCCCTTCACTACATCTCAGGCAATTGTCGGTCTTATTTTTGTGGCTCTGCAGTGCCACCTAGCTGATGGCCAGAGAAGGTACTGCAGCTCATCAGCCGAGCCAGGCCAGATGATCTGGGGAATCAATAGGGGCTTAGCCAGCCCCATAGAGCTGTTGCTTCAGGTTCTCTTCCTCAGTATGAGCATCATGGTGTTGCTAGTAGCAACGTAGATTGCCTTGCCTCACCTCCTGTATTGCCACCTTTGGGAGCCCAACTGTCTGCTGGATCGTGACCAGAAGACTGTGTTCTGCACTGAACCTTGATTTCTGCCTGATCCAACTCTGTTAAATGCCTCCCTGGGATGTGTCTGTCCACTCTGGAATCTAACTTAGACCCTCATTGCTTGTTTCTGACCCTGGTGAGGCCTGGTTGTGTAACACTTGATGTTGTGTCTGATGTGAAGGCCTGGGGGGAAACTGGAAAAGTGGGTGGTCCCTGGGGGGGGGGCAATCAAATGATTGCTCCAACCCTTTGCACTTTAGGATACCTGAAGCATCGCCCTCCCCACCCCCATGAATTTGTCTGACCCATAAGATCGGATAGGAAGGGATTTCTGTATGTGCCATCTCCAGCTGATCTTGTTTTGGCAATGATGTGGGGCAAGACCTTCTCTGTTGTGGCCCCCTCTCAGTGAATCTCCCTTCCCAGAGAGGATCAAACTGTTAAAACACAATTAAAACACAATTAAAACAATATCTAATTAAAAGCCTGGGTGAACAAATGCATCTTGACTTCCTTTTTAAAAGTTGTAAGAGATGGGGAGGCTCTTATTTCAGCAGGAAGTGTGTTCCAAAGCCTCGGAGCAGCAATGGAGAAGGCCTGTCCCCGAGTAGCCACCAGACGAGCCGGTGGCAGCTGCAGACGAACCTCTCCTGATGATCTCAATGGGCAGTGTGGGTCATAGCAAAGAAGACATTCTCTTAAATACTCAGGGCCCAAGCTGTTTAGAGCTTTATAGGTTATAACCGAAACCTTTTACTTTACCTGGAAACTTATCGGCAGCCAGTGTAGATTTTTTTAAGATAGGAGTGATATGGTCTCTCCGAGATGACCTAGAGAGACCAACCTGGCTGCCGCATTCTGGACTAACTGCAGTTTCCGGACTATGTACAAAGGCAGCCCCACATAGAGCGCATTGCAGTCGTCAACTCTGGAGGTGACCAGCAGATGTACTACTGTTCTGAGGTAATTTATCTCAAGAAGCGGACATAGCTGGCATATCAGCTGAAGCTCATAAAAGGCACCTCTGGCCACTGCCTCAACCTGGGACACCAGGGAGAGATTTGTGTCCAGAAGCACGACCAGACTGTGTACTTGTTCCTTCTGGGGAAGTGTGACCCCATCCAGAACAGGCAGATCAAAATCATCTCCAGAATTCCAACTTCACACGGTAAGTACCTCCATCTTATCTGGATTCAGCCTCAGCCTGTTACCTCTCATCCAGCCCATCACTGCCTCCAGGCAGGCATTTAGGGAGGTTATGTTCAACAACATTGTTAGTTCAACATCAGCTGGGGGCGGGGTCAAGGTTGCCTAGCCTTGCTCTACAGAGAAAAGCAGTGGGAATGGAAACCTTGAAACTGAGCAGTTCCCATCATGAAATAATTCTTTCTTTCTTTCTTTCTTTCTTTCTTAACACCACCGGATATTCTGGGAGCCTCTACCTAAAGCAACACAAGATGGATGAAAAGTCTAGAAGCTGTGCTGAACCCCCGATCTGCGGCTGTCCATGATAGTTTCCGATCATGTGTGGAATAATTCTATAGCAGTGCCATTGAGATCTGTATGGATGCATGAAGCACCACCATCATTAGCATACATATTTTCTGCTGAAGCACCTTATAAGCACCTTGATTGCAAACGTTCTGCTCACCCATTTATGGCTCTTGACTTTAGAAAAAACTCTAAGTAAGTTTCAGGAGAATTGCTGACTTGAGTCTGAGCCAATGCTTGAATACTTGAAACTCCTCTCAGCTTCAGCGGCATCTGCAACTACGCTCCGGATTTTTTATTCTTACTGTTAATCACTCCTGCTGCTGTTTCTTGCAGCCTTATGCGTGTTATCGATTGAATTTTATTTTATGCATCTGAATATCTCTGCCTGTTTGTTGACGTGTGGTAAACCACCTTGGCTTTTTATTATTATTGACCACTAGCACTGAGTACCTGCTGTTGCTCGGGCTTATGGTCCGTGTTTCTGTTTGTTATTACATCCATATGTTTTGTGGCTATACCCATTGCATATCCGTCTGTCTGTCTGTGCGAGGTGGTGTCGGGGTTCCCGGGTACCCTACGTTACTCATAGGGTCCTAGGAAGTCACTGTGCCAAGTCTGGTGCCGATAGCTCAAAAGGTCGCAAATGTATAGGGAACAGACAGACAAACAGATATTCAATTTTATATATTATAGATATTCAATTTTATATATTCAATTTTATATATTCAGTTTTATATATTGCCCCTGCTAACTGGGCAGCGAGGCACCTTTTACCGTGCTGATTCTCTTTATTTAGCAGGGGGAGAGTAACTGGCCCTATCCACCCCCAGCACAGTACGTCCAGTGACTGTTGCTGGTTGTCTGTCTTATGTTTCTTTTTAGAATGTGAGCCTTTTGGGGACAGGGATCCATCTTATTTGTTTGTTATTTCTCTGTGTAAACTGCCCTGAGCCATTTTTGGAAGGGCAGTATAGAAATTGAATTAATAATATTATTATTATATAAATTTTTATCTAAAATTAAATACATAAAAGTATATATAATTTTATGTATTTACTTTTAGATACTATACTGAAAAATTCATTTAGTGTGAATTATTATTATTATTATTCTTTATTTGATTTATATACCGCCCTTCCAAAAATGGCTCAGGGCAGTTTACATCAAAACAAAAACAATTAAAATCAATTAACAATTAAAATAAAAACTAAATTAAACAATTAAAATCATTTAAACATTAAGCTCATTAACATTAAAATCATTTAAAACCAACACTAAAAATTTAAAACCATGAATCTAATTAAAAGCCCAGGTGAATAAAGTTGTCTTCAGTGCCTTTTTAAAAGTTGCCAGAGATGGGGAGGCTCTTATTTCAACAGGGAGCGCATTCCAAAGCCCAGGGACAGCATGGAGAAGGCCCATTCCTGAGTAGCTGCCAAATGGGTTGGTGGCAACGACAGATGAACCTCTCCAGATGTTCTTAACAGGTGGTGGGGCTCATGGTGAAGAAGACGTTCTCTTAAATACCCAGGGCCTAAGCTGTTTAGGGCTTTACAGGTAATGACCGACATCTTGTATTTTGCCCGGAAACGTATCAGCAGCCAGTGTAGTTCTTACAAGACAGGAGTAATATGGTCTCTCCTAGATAACCCAGAGACCAACCTGGCTGCCACATTCTGAACCAACTGCAGTTTCCAGACTATGTACAGAAGCAGTTGAATGACAATTGCATAGAGCATGTAGATTTCAGTAAATATTAAGTTGCCAACCCAATAATGCCATTCCCTCTCCAATCCAGAAAGGGAGGGGGAAAACCTTTAAATTGTATGTCAGGACAGATTTTTAAAAATACAATTTTGGATGAAATGGGTTGGATTTATGTTGCATTTATTTTTCTGTTCCTAAGACTGGGATTCCTAAGCCTTCTTGAACTTTCATGAATTTGTCCAATCACCTCTCAAAGCCATCTTGGCTAGCTGCCATGTTGTGGTAGTGAATTCCATTAATTAATGACACATGTGAAGAACTTCATTTTACACCTTTCCAAAATCTACTTCCAATCATCCTGTATTTTAGCCATCTTGGAGAGGGAAAACAGATCACCTAATTTCTCTACACCAGGGCTTCTCAACGTTGGTTCCCCAGATGTTATTGGACTTCAACTCCCATAATCCCCAGCCCCAGTGGCCTTTGGCTGGGGATTGTGGGAGTTGAAGTCCAATAACATCTGGGGACCCAACATTGAGAATCCCTGCTCTATACCATAAATACATTCATAAACCTCTATTATGTTCCCAGCAGATCCTTTTTGCTTAGCTAAGAAAAAAACCCATTCACATTAGCTCAGGGGTTCTCAGGACCACAGCTGTTGTTTGGATTTCGGCCCCTGTTATTCCCAGCCACGATGGTCAGAGCCATTGTGGCTGAGGATGGTGGGAGTTGTAGTCCAACAATATCTGAGGACCCAAGTTGGAGAATCCCTACATTAATTCTTCCTCATAGCTCAAGCGTTTGATCATTTTGCTTGCATGTTTATGCATCTTTGTTCATCATCAGGGGATTCTGAACTCAGAATTGTGCACTATAAGCACTTAATGGGGTATTTGTTAGTCATGGTGGATATGGGTCTGCAGAGGTATGGACAAAAAAGGGGAGCACCTTTCCTTGATATTATTATTTAACCAACTAACTTAAAAAGGGAAACGTTTATTTGCCCCCTGTTCATTTATTCTTTCTAGTGTTTCAGTTGATTTTCTTAAGCAATTTCCTGCTCCAACCCTTAGATTCTTCTGCATTTCTATGCGAGCCTTCTGTTCTGCACAAATGAGTAACCTATTATTTAGAATTCCATTTGATGGGAAATTTACATTTTGAGTAGTGGAACTGCAACTCTTGATCTGCACTTAATTGACATGGAGAAATGTTCACATTTATTCAAAGCGAGCTAAAGACGGAGATGTATAATTTTGATGGCAATTAGTCTCCTCAAGTGAGGTTAGCTAATGAAAGGCTGTGTTTAACTGATGAGCAAATGTGGTCAAGGAGCTATGGGGAAGGAGGAACTTGTATGTTACAATCTACAGCGCTGTAACTTGTGGATCAGTGTTAGAGATTAAAAAGGGGGATGAAGCAGCAAATGCAACTATCTGCCATTCTTATATTAATGGGATTGCTCTAGAGCAAGGGTTCCCAACCTCTGGCACTCCAGATGTTGCTGAACTACAACTCCCATAATCCCCAGCTACAATTTATTGTGGCCGGGGATTATGGGAGTTGTAGTTCAGCAACATCTGGAGCACCACAGATTGGGAACCCCTGCCCTAGAAAAGGGCTGCATAAAGGCCCTCCAGCTGTTGGACTACAACTCCCATCACCCCTGACTGTTGGCCACTGATGCTGTAGATGATGGGAGATGTAGTCCAACAGCAACTGGAAGGCTGGAGTTGGGCAGCTCTGCCCTAGAACTGGGAATTTTTGTATCAACTGGAATTACCCAGGGAATTACCACTAGGAAAGAAAGCTCCATTTTTATTAAATAGCTAGAGAGCGAATCAGGGTTATTCCACAATCATGAAAACAGGTTGAAATGAAACTGCACAGTATTATTAAGTAGGGATGGGGAAATCAATTCAAATTCAAATTGACTTGACTCAAATCTGGGTGATTTGAATGATTTACAATCCCTAGTGCCCACAATCCCTACCGCCCTTTGAGATCATCTGGAGAGGTTCATCTCGCTTGTCTGGTGGCTATTCAAGGACGGGCCTTCTCCGTTGCTGCCCCTGGGCTTTGGAATGCACTCCCTGTCGAAATAAGAGCCTCCCCATCTCTGACAACCTTTAAAAGGTTAGTCAAGACACAACTGTTCACCCAGGTTTTTAATTAATTTACAGTTTTCAATAGTTTTTAACAGTTTTAACATTGTGTTAAATTGTGAATTGTTTTAATATTTTAATGTTTTAATTCTGTGTTTAATTTGTACTGGTTTTATTGTAAACCACCCACAGACATTAGTTTTGGGCGGTATAAAAATAGAAGGAAGGAAGGAAGGAAGGAAGGAAGGAAGGAAGGAAGGAAGGAACATGCCAGAGATTGAGTAAAGCCAAGCAGACAGTCAGAAATTAGAAAGTGAAGCAGTCATCAGAAACATGCCCAAGGTCAAGGTCGCAGATAGTAAGGAATCTGGGGGTGAACCTGCTGAGCCAGGAATCAAGAACATAGCAGAGGTCAAGCCAACCAGATAGTAGGGCAGTCCACATGATCATAATTAGGGCAAGATAAGCCTCCTACCTAATTCGGGAGCTGAGTGCGCTCCTGTTTGTGAATAGTCTGTCAGTTAAAACCAAGGTCATCGGAGCAGTCCATGATCAGCTACTAGGCAGCCACTGGCTTGGCGGACCTTTCCTCCTACCTCATTCAGCAGCTGGGTACACCCTTTCCTTCACTTTCCGCTCTCCTGCCATCAACATTCCAACTGTAAATGCCTTGGGGCAGGGACCACTCTCCTTTTGCATATGTTACTCTGCAAAACTCCATGTGCACTGGTGATCTAAGCCCAATATTAATCATGTTTTGCTGCATCTGAATCACAGCACTGCCTGTCAACCCGACACACGTTTGGGGAAAGCCTCTCCGTGCATCTGCTGAAACACCTTGCAAAGGTGTCACTCATTGGCTGTTGTCTCCTGGCAAAAAGCACGGACGCAAAATTCATTACCGTTTGAAATGTGACGCTTCTTGATGGGCCTTGCCGGGAATTTGTTCTCTGCTATAGTGCAATTATTGTTGCTGTCACATCACTCTACCTTCCCCCCACCCACCCACACCTCCTCCTCTCTGAAGCTGCTAAAACGATCCTGTTTTTCATTCTGATCAAGGACCAGGATTTCTACAGAGCTAGGCAGCTGCTCCAGGGAAACATCATTGCCTTGTGCCCACGCAGGTTCCATAAAAAAGCTGGCAATCCCCGTTTGCAGTTGCTTCCTGTTTTCATTCGCACATATTTTATTTCCTCGTCTGTTCTCCTTTAACTTCACTTATATTTCCAGGCCCTAGAAATCACGGCTATATATCACTGTCATCTGATAGCACGATTCCCCTTGTGTCAATGGCAACCAGGCATCAAACAAGTCACCTGCAGTTATGATTGTGCATCTACCTCATTTTCTGCCGTGGCTGTGCTCACTGGTTCCTCTTCCCTGGGGCTGCTGGATAGGTGACTTTATGCCTGGCAATAACTTGTGTTGGGTAGGGCTGTTGATCAGTTGCAGGTTTATTTAGCTTAGCAGCCATTTTACCTCCGACTCATTAGTCAAGAAATTAGCCAGAGTGGATCTTGAAATATCAGGCATAGGGAACGCATCTAGAGATTATTTAATTAAGATAGCAGGCAGGCATTGCTTTGCTATATTGAACAACAGTAGCTGTTGTTTGACTTTAATTCATTTCAGGGAAGGCTATCAGCACAAGGATTCTCTCTCTCTCTCTCTCTCTCTCTCTCTCTCTCTCTCTCTCTCTCTCTCTCTCTCTCTCGTATTACCCATGTTGGTTGTAATTGATTAACCCATATAGCAATTAAAATAAAAGGTTGGGGCAGAAAGAAGACTAAGAACTGGCATGAATTCACGTGTTCTGATGACTGCTAGAGATGGATAGGGGTGTGCACGAACCAAAAATCATGGTTGGGTTCAAATTTGAATCGAATTCGAGCCAAACCTCATGCTGCAGAACTGGTTGATTGAACCAACTGGCTGGTCCATTTGACCGAACAGGTTCGGTGGTTCAGGCAGCTAATACTTGTAAAGGGGAATCTGGTAAGGATGCCAGATTATGAGGATACCAAGTGGGCAGTCTGGAAATGCTAAGGGGTGGCCAGGTGGGGGCAGCGGGAAAGGTAGTATGGCCCTTAGCTGCCCAAGCTAGGGAACTTGTCATGATGTTTGAGATAGCTGAGATAATCGCAATTTCCCCCTCTTACTTTGAGGGAGTACATTTTCCAGTAGCTTTTCTTTTTTGGCTGATATTTCAAGGCATGAGAAGGGATTAGTCAATACATTGACAGTGCTTGTTCAATGGGCAGATTGCTGCCAATGAATGCATTAAGAAATCTCCATGGATATATTGCACTAAACTGATGAAAAGGGGAAAGAATACACTATGAATTGGGCAGCATGGAACCCAGCCAGATGTCCTGCAGTGGTTGCTTAGCACTTCTTCTTTGCCACGGTCAGAATGTGCTGCATTTTGAACTTAACCCATTGTGAAGATGCATTTAACGTCTGCGTCCAGTACTGTAGCACAGAAAGAGAGCAGATTGTATTGTCAATGATTTAGGACTGTTCCCTTTTGCAGTGTTCCAAAGTGACTTCACTCAGAGGTGAACATCAGCCAGTGCTGAGATTTGTGTAGTTTAAAACCATTCTCCGCCCTAGAACTCACACTGAATACTGTTGCTCACTCCCACCTCCTTGACTGGTGAGAAATTCCAGGGTTAATTTTACAACCATCCATGGGAAACTGGCAGTCTGGCTGCCTTTTACCCCTTTGTGAAATTTTTCTTATTCCAGCATGCCTTCCCTGAAGAGTTTTGATCATGAGTATGCCAGTCCTGTCTTCTCTCCACCCACCCCACGGAAGCAAAAGCAGCTTTACAGGGAGGTGACTGGAATTACAGAACGGGCAGGGAACAAAAGAGGTTAACACCCTCACTCTAAGCACCGGGGTTCTGATTGGTAAAACAGAAACCATGCAATCCTCATCATGGATCTCTCATGTCACATCTAGGTGGGCCCTTTGCCTCAGCCAGACAAGTCACTATTGTGGGGTTTCTTGAACTTGGGCCCCCCAGGTGGTGTTGGACTACAACTCCCATCATTGCCCATCACAGTGGCAGGGGATGATGGGAGTTGTAGTCCAACACAGTCTGGGGAGAAACCCTGTACTATTCTCTCTCTCTCTCTCTCTCTCTCTCTCTCTCTCACACACACACACACACACACACACACACACACACACACACACACACACACACACCTCTGCCTTGTTTGCCAGGCTGGGACATAGGCAGCAGGCACCAGTCGAGGTTCCTGGCCTCAACCATGAGCCAAATGACAGGAGCACACCAGAGGTTAAGCTGAAGGACAATCAGGACTCAGCAGACAAACCGGCAACCAGAGCTCAGGAACGTGCCAGAGGTCAAGCCAAGGAGACAATTCAAGGAGTTCAGCAGGTGTCACACCCATCAGAAAAAAGGCACCTTGACCTGGAGACCAAGCTAGTTTCAAGGCAGGAAATTCTTATAGTCTTCGTACTTGGGAAGAGAGCCAATTAGGGATGTGCATGAAATCGGTACGCCGGTTTGGTTCAAGTCTGAACTGGATTCAAACAGATACGGGCATGGTTGGTCCCCCCGCCCCCCGAACATACCCCCTGGTTTGGTTCGAATTGAGCCGGTACAGGGGTTCTAACAAAAAAACATTTTTCTTAAACAACTCATGTTAAAAAGGGGGTCATGACCCAGGCCACACGGATGGCCAGTGCACATGTGCAGTGGCCTCCAAAATGGCCACCACCAGCATGACGAGGCCCAGAACAGGCCAAACATGGGCTAAAACAGCCTGAACTGGGCTGATTGAAGACCGGTGGGTGGGGGAAGGCTGGGGGGGGAGGGGGAACCACCAGAGACCTCCTCCCCGACAGCCGCCGCAGAACTCCTTGGAGGCACTGAGTTGTTTTTGGTTTTTTAAGTTGTTAAAAACCCCTGACCGGCTGGCAGAGTTGGGCTCAACTTTGAGCCAATCTGGGTCTGGTTCAGTTCGAGGATGAGCTGGGGACAAGCCCTCAAGACGACTGAACTCGATGTCAGATTGGCTCAAACACGAGCTGGTTTGCACATCCCTAGAGCTAATGACTGGCCTCACTGTGTGGGGTCAGGCTTGGGCTCTAAGGACTCTGGGACTGCTGCAGTACATCAACATGACACAAGTGGGGGCTCAACCTAGGCAGAACCCAAAGCTCTTCCTGCATCTGAAAGGGGGTCACTTCCTTCAAGCTCCAGTAGATCTCTTCAGACCATCCAAGAAACCTCTCCAGCTGTCTATCTTCTACCAATAGCTCTCACTGATGAAACATCCAATGCCCCTACTGGGACCAAAGATCAGTCAGCCAGGCCAGTATCTGTAAACGATCCTGAGCTACAGTCTCCATTCGAGCATCCCTTTCGTCTCCTGGTGGACTGTTCTACCTTGGAGCTTCCAGCACTGTGGATGAGTCATGAGCTTGGTTTCAATTTAGAAACGAAGGATTTCGTTTCTTCCCTTTGGCACTTGATACGATGCAGACCTTGTAATTGCAACTCTATGCACTACCCTTTAGGCGCACCATGTACTGGTTTGGTATCCATTAGGAGCATTTTAGATTAACACCAGGAGCACTGCTTGTAGCTGCTCAAAAGCAGCTCCTGCTCTTTCCGTTCGCCTTTGTCTTGGTAAGAAACAAAAGGAGTGCTTTGTGAACAAAACAAAAAAGATACCCAAGCGAACCCAAAGCCACAAATTAATGCAGAATATGAGCCAATTTATGTAATAAAGATATAAACACAGCTGGCAACCTCTGAGTATTAGAGCAAGGGAAACAGACAAATATTAACTAAATGAATATACTAACGCTTCCCCCCCAAAGAGTGTTTGTTATCCCACGTGAAGAGCTACAAGAAAAGTAAATTTAACCTGCTAGGAGCTGTGTATACGGCAACTCTAGGCTAGACCTATTTCACATAGTACATTGAATGCATGTACAGGTAACTCTATGTACAGACACATTTTTGCATGAGTGATTGTATGTGTATTCATTTTAAAGTCACTACAGGAACTATGCGGCTCCAAAATATAGAGTGTACATTGCATGTACTACTTTATACACATTGAACCGAATGTGTGAATAACTGTACATGTATACAGATCACTGTCCAAACCCATCCTGTGGACAAAAGCCCAAGGGTTCTGGAAGGTGGTGCAGCAAAATGAGGTAGGGGTGCATGAACCATTCGATGCCAAATCAGTTCACCTCGAACCAGGCTGGTTCAGCAGCTTGATCATGAACTGAACTGGGGGATGGTTCAGTCTGCGATCGAACCAAACCAAACCCAGTTTGGGTGAACTGGTTTGGCATCGAAAGGCGGTTGGGGAGCAGCAGTGAGAGAAGTAGTTTAAAGTGCTTATCAGCCCAGCCCGGCTGCCGGAGCAAGCTGCCCAGATGGCAACAGCACAGTTCCAGCCTCTGTGCATGCAAATGGCCTCCGCACATCCATGGAGGCTGGAATTGCACCACCGCATGGGCACTTGCTAAAGAGGGATCACCATGTGCTTGGGTTGTTCCAAGCGGGGTGAGTGATGGTGCTGGCAGCCACACTGGGCCAGTAAGCAATTTAAACTACTTTTCTTACTGCTCACCAACCACCCCTTTGGGGATTCTGCCACCCCTTTACTTGTACAGGGGGATCCTCACCAAAATCTTCATCTTTACAAGCTGCTTGAACTACTGAACTGGCTCAGTCAAAAACTAGTCTGGCTGGCTGGTTTGACTTAAGCAGTTTGGCAACAGGAGGTTCAGTTCAAATTCAATCCGAATTTGAACCAAATCAAAAGGTTTGGTCCGTGCACACCCCTAAAGTGAGATGTGTTGCAGCACCATGGACAGCTCCATGTGACAAGTTGCTCCAGCAGTTTTCAGAGGTAGACGGAACTCTTAAATACCTCTGAACTCTAGCTAACCCCTCCTGGGTTCTGCCTCCCTACCAGGAGAGTAGAAATCTTCAAGGGGCTATTGGGTACTGAGTACCCCCATTGAAATTAATAGGAAATTGACTGGAGGTAGTGTTGGCAGTTCAGATGATCAGCGTGGGCTGACCTGCTTCTGGGATGCACACAGCCAGCATGGAGGAAGGAGACACTGTTATGCTCACAACAGCGGGGAAACAGGGGTGGTGGGGCTTGGTGGACGTGACTGGGTAATTCACATGGGAAAGGAGCAAATAATTTGCAATGGGCACAGTGGGGAAGGGTTAAAAGGAAGTTGAGGGAGGCTGAAGAGGAGAGCAGTGTCTCACCAGAGGTTTCCCTGGGGTTGCCTGGGACAACCAGAGCTGAAAAGACCATGGGTAGAGAGGAGGACCAGTGGCTGATACTCCTCTCCCTCCCGCAGTCTGAGGCCTCCGGAGGGGAGAAAGAGAGCCGTAGATACCACAGTCCTGCAGTGGAGTGGACTGAGGCCATTAAGACGATACACTGTTGAGATTTACATCATTAGTCTGTATTTGTGTTGGTACATGTAGTATTTAATTGTCCTTGGGTGCTAAGAATCAGCAGAAAAGTGGCTGCCTTCTGGCATCTTTGCTGCCCAAATCCACCATGCTGATAGGTCTGTTTCTGCACACAGGAGATCTGTTTTTCCAGAGTTTGATTGTGATACAAAATCAGCCGTGCATTACCATGCGTATTGAAATGGACCTTTCTGTTTTCCTCATTTTATTCTTAGTTTCATTTCCCAAGTTTCCCAGTAGACGACATCTTCAACAAAGGTTACCATCTTTCTTTGTTGACAGGATCTGAAGATTTAGGTATTAACTAGGTCCACATTAAACTTTCATTTCCAGGGTCTGCATAGCAAGCATATATATATATATATTCTCTTTTTCTACGATATGCCTTTGCTGGAAGCGGCTAAGAGGGATGCAAATACAGAATTGGGATTCTGGACAAGCTCATCCGGTTTGTCAAACTCAGCTACCTGAAAGTCATTGGGAAAGAGATTGAATAAATGTCAGATGCATTAGTAAATGTCAAGTATGAAGCAAGAATACAGTGGATTTTTATGAGTTTCCTATCATGTAAAAATAGCCTTGAGGAAGGAGAGAAGAAATGAAAAACAGAGAAGTGTTATATAGGGAGGTGCAGAGTTTCCCCATTCTGTTCTCTTACTGTTTTCTCTGCCGTGAGTCCAACTCTTCCATAGGAGAATTTCTAAAATTATTCTGAAACATAGGAAGCTGCCTTCTAATGAATCGGATCATTGGTCCATCTCGCTCAGTATTGTCTACACTAGAGTTTCTTAACTTTGGGGCCCCCCATCTTGATGGACTACAACTACTGCCCTGAGCCATTTTTGGAAGAGCAGTATAGAAATCAAATAAATAAATAAATAAATAATAAACTCCCAGAATCCCCAGCCACAATGGACATGGCTGGGGATTCTGGGGGTTGTAGTCCATCAACATTTGGGGGCCCAAGGTTAAGAAACCCTAGTCTACACTGACTGGCAGTGGTTCTCCAAGATTTCAGGCAGGACCCTCTCCCAGCTCTACCTGGAGATGCTGCATGGATGCGTATGGTCTTCTACTGAGCTATGGCCCCATCCATTAGGAAAATAACTTACAGCACTCACATGTAGTCTCCCATCCAAATGCAAACCAAGGCAGACCCTGCTTAGCAGAGAGGACAATTCATGCTCGCTACCACAAGTCAAGAATGCAGTTTTTGTTTCTTGTGTCTCTCTTTCCCCTGCATCATCGAAGTACATGTGCGCATTGATGCAGCACTGCAACAAAGCCATTCTGACATGGTTGTATGTATGATGCATTACAGTTCTTTTAGGGCAGTATGAAAGCTGTGGCAGATTATATCTGTGAACAGCTAAAATGCCACTGCCTTATCGTTGTCTAGAATGGGATGGCCACAACATATAACTCCAGTTCTCTTTAATCTGTACTGATTATCTGTGCGTTTCTGGGCTATGTCCAAGGTGCTGATTCTTCCCTTAAAGCCTAAATGGTTGGGAGGAACCTGCTACCTTAAGGGACGCCTCTTTCCCATGTGTCCTTCTGTACACTCTGTTCAACATCTGATGCCCTGCTCTAAATCTCATCACCAGGATTCGGCAGCTGGGCACAATCCTGATAAGCTTCTGAAGAACATAAGAACATATAAGAACATAAGAACAGCCCTGCTGGATCAGGCCCAAGGAGGCCCATCTAGTCCGGTATCCTGTTTCGCACAGTGGCCCACCAGATGCCTCTGGGAAAGACCTCAGGCAAGAGGTGAAGGCATGCCCTCTTTCCTGCTGTTACTCCCCTGCAACTGGTACTCAGAGGCATCCTGCCTTTGAGGCTGGAAGTGGCCCACAGCCCTCCGACTAGTAGTCATTGATAGACCTCTCCTCCATGAAGTTATCCAAACCCTTCTTAAAGCCATCCAGGTCATTGGCTGTTGCCACATCTTGTGGCAGAGAATTCTACAAGTGGATTATGTGTTGTGTGAAAAAGTACTTCCGTTCGTTGGTCCTAGATTTCCCGGCAATCAATTTCATGGGATGACCCCTGGTTCTAGTGTTATGGAATGCAGTTTAACAACTACTGGAAGAGAGAGCAAGCAGTATCTATGAAGGTGGAATGAACCATTCCAGCATCTCCAGTTTTGTACCTTTCCGCTGTCCATCACCAACACGCGGTCACTTTCTAGGATGGTGTTGATACGGTGAGCGATGGTCAAGACTGTACAGTTCTTGAAAGCTTCTTGGATGGTCTTCTGGATCTGTGCGTCTGTCTCAGAATCGATGGAAGCTGTGGCCTCATCGAGAATGATGATCTGTACAAGAAACGACTTGTATAAACAATCTGGAAAATATCCCAGGCATTGCCGAATGGTGGCTGAGAAACAGAAAGAGCAAATGGACTTGTTCAGATGACCCGGAACAGGGTCAGAAGAGCCACTAGGTAGGGGAGGAGGGCGGAGTGTGCTCCAGATTGGTGGCCATGTGTTTGCAAAGATCAACAAAGGAAGAGGGGAAAGTGATTGTGTGGGAGCCAAGAGCTGGGTAGGATGTGGTGGGGTTTTTTTTTGGTCCACCCTAAGTAAAATGCTGGGGATGATCACTCTCTATGTCTCAGGTTACCTGAAAGTATGCCTTGCACCATATGCCCCAGCCCAGACTTTAAGATCAACTTTGGAGGCCCTCCTCTGGCTGCCCCTATCAAATGATGTGAAGCAGGTGGCTACCAGGGAGAGGGCCTTTTCAGTGGTGGCACCCTGTTTATGAAATAGCCGCCTCAGTGAGGTTCACCTGGCTTCATCACTTTGTTCTTTTAGACACCAGGTAAAGACCTTTTTGTTCACCTAGGCCTTTTAAATTCTGATTTTCAGATCTGATCTGATTTTTAACTAATTTTAAAAGGAATTTTTAAACTGCTTTGTATTGTACTTTGTATGTTTTCTCCCTTTTTGTTTTATGATTTCATGTATGTGTTTTTATTGTATGTTTTAATCCTGTGCTGTGAGCTGAGAACAATTTGTTATGGGGCAGCTTATAAATAAAGTTGAATAATTATTGTTGTTGTTGATGATGATATTGTTATTGCTATTGCTTTCTGTGTCAGGGCAGGGCCTTCTCAGTCATTGCCCCCAGGGTTTGGAATGCTCTCCCAGCTGAAAAAAGTAAAGATGTGGCTCTTCAGCCAGGCTTTTGAATGAGAGTATTGTTTTTTATTGCTGCTGCTTTGTGTTATGTATTATTATTATTTTATGGGTTATTAAATTATTATATAGAGATTATTTTCATATTTATATTATCTGTACTTTTGTATTATGTACTTTAATTTTTGAGATCATCTGTACCTTTGTATGTTAATTATGCATGGTTTTAATTAATTGTAAACCACTTTGAGATTTTCTGAATGTAAAACTGAACAATCAGTCAATCAATGACCACATATCAGGCATGTGCATGGCTCTCCCACCGTGGCTGGGGGGTTCCTCAAATCCAGTCCTGAGTCATGTGAATGAGACTAACATAACAAGGAAAGGAGAGCTGGTCTTGTGGTAGCAAGCATGAATTGTCCGCTTTGCTAAGCAGGGTCCACCCTGGTTTGCATTTGAATGGGGGACTACGTATGAGCACTCTAAGATATTCCCCTCAGGGGATGGGGCCACTCTGGGAAGAGCATCTGCAGAAGGCTCCAAGTTCCCTCCCTGGCAGCATCTCCAAGATAGGGCTGAGAGAGACTCCTGCCTGCAACCTTGGAGGAGCCACTGCCAATCTGGGTAGATGTTTAGTTTACAGTTGTTAGACGCCTGCAGCCCATTGCTGCTTCCCAGCACAGGGAGATGGTGAAACAGACATGCATGTGAGCTCCTCCTATAAAGGTGTAGATGCACTTTTTCACCTGCCTGCCTGCCTGCCTGCCTGTGTGGCAAACTGCACCTGCAGAAATTGAAATGTCCCTTACCGAACATCTATTCTTTGCTTTACCTTAAATAAATTTATTTTGCTTTAATTGACCCTCTTTTATATAAGCTGCCAGGTCGATTGGACAAATTCCACACCAAATATTTGCTAATGGATGCGAATGTGTCTGTCACACACACAGCTGCAAAATTCTGTTGTTCTGCAATACGAGTGGGTTGCACTCTGCTCGCTAATGGTTAGATCCAGTCTACAGTTATGTTATTCATATGGCTGTGTTTAAATTTTTATATTGTTTTAGGTGTTGTGATCTTGGTCAGACGGTAATAAAAGACTGACTGACTTTATTTTATTTATTTTGTGCTCAGTCTAGTCCATTGGAGGTGCAGCAGCGGGGTCCATGTAACAGGACTCCCTCCCCTTAAAGCAAAGCCTCCTGCAAGGGCTTCACTGACTTCTCCCCTCCCGGAACTGATTTCTGTCAGTGGCTGCATTAGAGGCAAGAGCTGGACCTCAGTGGCAGAGCATTTGCTTGCGTGCAGAAGGTCTCAGGCTCCGTCCCTGACAGCATCTCCAGGAAGGGCTGGGCGAGACCCCTGCCTGAAACCTTTGGAGAGCTGCTACCAGTCATTGTAGGCAAAATGGAGCACAATGGAGCACGACTCTGACTCATAAGGACATAAGAACAGCCCTGCTGGATCAGGCCCAAGGAAGCCCATCTAGTCCAGCATCTGGTTTCACACAGTGCCTCTTTGCCAAGTTCGCAGTTAGAGTTAGGAAAAGGAGTGTGATCATAGCTCAGTGGCAGAGAATCTGCGTTCCATGCAGAAAGATCCAGGTTCACTCCCTGGCAGCATCTCCAGGAAGGGCTGGGAAAGACTCCTGTCTGAAGCCCTGGAGAGCAGCTGCCAGTCAGTGTTGGTGATATGAGTTAGATGGACCAATGGTCTGACTCGGTAGAAGGCATCTTACTATGTTCCTACAGGCTATGGCTCTATGTTCCTATTGGCTATGGCCCGTTTTGGTTCAAACTCAGGCCGGCCTCGGTTGGTCCAGTTCGATCCCGAACCTGTCAAATCCGGTTCAATGTCAAGCCTGGCTCAAACCGAGCCAGCTCACCCACCACTAGTCTCTTGCCCCTGCTGCAGTCTCTCCTCTGGGGTTCTTCCCTGCTCGACACTGCAGGGCTTCAGTATCAGAATTGAGCCCAGCTGGGACCCAAGCAGAGGGGTTAGGGAGCAAGGGGCTGAGGGTGGGAAAGATGGCAAAAGGATGGGGAGAACTAGCAACCCCCAGCTGAGTTAAAGAGTTGAGGTTTTAGGATTCTTTGTACAATGATCAACTGTCATTGCAAGTACAGATAGAGCCTGCTTATCCCTTCGTGTCTATCTAAACGGACACATATTTGGATTCATTATTAGCCAGCACACATAAAGCTGACATTTTCCAAGCTGGCATGGGTGGGGGCGATACAGATGGCCGGATGTGCCGGTCATCTAAACAACGGCGCCACCTTCCTCTTCAGCAGAGAATGATGGCTCAAGTAGCAGCATCGACTGGAAATGGAGGCGGCTATGGGCCCCTTTGCCAAGTCTGCAAATGATTGTACTTGATTGAGGAGTCGCAGGGTTGCGGTACACCGTTGTGGCATCCATCAACCCTGCCAAAATATTTTAACACTGCGCTTGAACTGCGCTATGATTCAAGTGGCCTGTCATATTAGTGAGACAACATCCATCAGTTTAAGAGCACAAACAAAGCGGACAAATAAAATAAAGCTGAAGGGAAGGAGAGCTGGTCTTGCGGTAGCAAGCCTGACTTGTCCCCTTAGCTAAGCAGGGTCCACCCTGGTTGCATATGAAAGGGAGACTAGAAGTGTGAGCACTGGAAGACAGTCCCTTCAGGGGATGGAGCCATTCTGGGAAGAGCAGAAGGTTTAAAGTTCCCTCCCTGGCAGCAGCTCCAAGATAGGGCTGAGAAAGATAGGGCTGCCTGCAACCTTGGAGAGCTGCTGCCAGTCTGTGTAGACAATACTGAGCTAGATGGCCCAAGGGTCTGACTCAGTATATGGCAGCTTCCTATGTTGTTCCTTTGAAGTATTCAAAGCAGCAGAAGAAGAATGGTCCAGAGAAAAGTGTGAATGAGGCCCAACAAAGCAAAACCTAGCTACTCCTCATGTAAACATTCACATCCCATAATTCAGGGGTTCTACAACTCCCACCATCACCAGCCGCAGTGGCCAAAACCTGGAGATGATGATATGAGCTGTAGTTCATACCTGTAACTCATTATTTCTTGGGTTGTCTCAAGGGGCTCAGACTGAAGCTCCTTGTTGCAGGACTGCAACTCAAATGATCATGCAAATGGCCTCTGCACATGTGCAGAGGTCACTAAAATGACCTCTGCGCATGCACAGTGGCCCAAACCAGGCTGCCACCAGCTCAGGCTGCTCTGGGGGAGCCAAGAAGGGTGGGGTTGGGGAATGGCCTATCACCTCTCTGCAGAAAAAATAAATGAGGCAGACCACATCTGAAGATCCACATTTGCTCAGGGATGTCTGCAGGATCATTTGTGGAGGGGGGGGGGAGCCAGAGCCAGAAACACAATACCCCCCTCTCTGGGAGTATGCTCCATTGAATTCAATGGGAACTGGCTCAATCTGGGGGGGTGCCCCCTCCCCCCCAATCCATGTATTTGCCACATCATGTACAATACGAGCCCAAAGTTTGCCATGAATGCTCAGCAGTAGGGACCCAGAGAATCTGTTATTCCATTCACCTTTTTGTGAGCAAGTCTGTTTGGCCAGTCTTTCACATTTTGCGACCTTGGATCCATTCATAATTGGGTCAAATGCTGAATAAACAAGGTTTCCTCAGAAGGTCGGAATGGAAGTCTCCCATTTATGTTGAGTGTTAATGCCCCTTTCACAGCAACCGTAACACGGACAGGAAATGCATTTTCCTTTAAACCAAGATTTGCTCCATCGTAGGTGATCCTGGTTTATATTCAGGAGCAGCTTGAGTCGTGCCAGCCATGGTCTCTTTTTCGGTACTCACTTTTGAATTTCGAAGGAGTGCTCTTGCCATACAGAGTAGCTGTCGCTCCCCTACAGAGAAATTTTCTCCATTTTCAAGCACCTCGGCCTTTAGTTTTCCTGGCAGTTTTGAAACCTAGGAGACATGGGGGAATGTCACCATGATGTGGTATTCTGTTATTTGTCACCAAGGACTGCAATCTATGTGGATTCATGTTGGGACATCACACAAGCCACCTTCGGATGTAATGAGGAACCGCGGGTCCAACAGAACTGTGGTTACATGCCCCTAACCCTCACTCTCCCATCCAAATTTGGACAAAACGGAGAGCTCCCTCTCTGCAGTCTCGCTGACTGCAGAGAAGAGGGGGAACTGGCTGCCAGGGCTTCCTTCTTTACTGACAGACAGCCCTGGCAGCCAATAGCAGCTGGAACAAGGAAGGAGCTTCCTCCCTCAACTCCAGTTGCAGAAGGGGGAAACTACAGTGGCAGCATTCGGACATAACGCTGGCACCACGGAACTGGAGGTCCAGTCTGCAGACCTTATTACAAACTGAAGGTACAAATTACAGTTTGGGGAGGAAAACTGTGTGTCCATTTTTAAATGAAACTGCAGTTGTCCACATCTGGATTTTCAGCTTCTGAAACTGGAGGAGAAGGAACCTCTGCTTTTGTGTTGTGTGTGAATGCAGCTACAGTGTCCCAGTATGCTAAGACGCTGAAGCTATTTGGGTGTTGGTTGGTGAAAAGAAGGAAAGGGTGGGATGGAGTGGGGCAAAACTAACTGGAGCAGGTCAGTTCCCAACCTTGTGTCCCCAGATGTTGCTGGACTACAACTCCCATCATGCCAAGACACAATGGCCAACCATTGTGGCAGGAGATGGGGCTGTTGCTCAGTGGAAGAGCATCTACTTTGAAGTAGAAGGTCCCCGGTTCAACACTAGGCTTCTCCAGGTAGGGCTGCAAAAAATTCATTCCTGAAACCCTGGAGAGATGCTGCCAGTCAGTGTGCAGCGGAGTGCAGAACTTTGGCCCTCCCGCTGTTGTTGGGCCACAACTGCCATCATCCCTAGCTACAGTGGCTGATATTTTGGGGTGATGGGAGTTGTGGTCCAACATCTGCAAGCGGGATGGAGTTGTGGAGAATTCCCCGGTGCAGAGAATACTGAGTAAGAAGGACCAATGGTCTAAGTTGATACAAGGCAACCTCACATGTTCATATAGACCTGAGCTGAAATCTCTGTTCAGCCATGAAACTCACTGGGGGACTCTGGGCCAGTCCCTTATTTCCCAGCCTAACCTACCTCACAGGGTTGTTGTGGGGAGGCACATAACCACATACACAGCTCTGGACTCTTCGGAGGAAGAGCAGGATATAAATGTAATGATAAATAAATTTAAAATAAAATATAGGTACAATCCACCAGATTGCATCTTTGCAGCATTGGGGGCGGGTGGCATCTTCATAATCAACCCCCCCCCTCTTCCCCCCACACCATGTGCACTTTATTAATCCCAGAAAACCACTGCATAGTTCAATTATTTCCACTTTTTAAACTTAAAACAAAAGGAATGGACAATGAAAAAGGTAATTAGCGAGCACTAACTGTTCCACTGTTTAATGGGACGGCATATTAGTCACATAGTATTATTCTCACTGCTCCTTTGGTCTATTGTGATTCATGGTTCAAGGTTAGCCCCAAATCATCACATTCCATTGATTGTCATTTGTATCAGTAAATAATAGAGCATAATAGAACATAATAGAACACCAGAGGGAAAAGGATTAAGCCACATACTGTGCCTTTCATAAATGTTCTGCTCAACACGCGCCAGATTTCGTCATCTGTGTGGTGGGCAAAAGGATCTAAATTGTACCTAGAAGGCAGGAATAGAAATGAAAGCAACACATTGTCCACTACTAAAAAGCAAGATTCAGCTGCTGTGTTTCTAGTCCTCTTGACTTCATGATTAGTCCACAGATCAGACTCAGGGCAAGCAACCAGGGAGACCAAACCCTTCACACTCTGGGGATTTCCAGAGATGCCAGTTTTGGGTGGTAGCCGGTGATCCCAGAATGCTGGACGGGATCAGGGGTACCCATCCTCGAGTCCCCAACAGTGTTCCCTGTACCAGGGATTCCAAGATATTGACTACAGCTCCCACAATGCCAGGCCCTATGCAGCTGGGGATGATGGGAGTTGTAGGCAACAACATCTGGGAATCCCTGGTACAGGGAACACTAATCCCCAGATGCTGTTGGACTACAATGCCCATCACCACAAGTCACAATGCCCTCTTGTTGTGACTGGAGGAGATGGGACGTTGTAGTCCAATAACATCTGCAAATCCAAGATTGGGGACCCCTGCACCAGAGGCACTTTTGTCTGCTACAAAACCCCCACCCTTCCATTCTTATGAAGTTATCAAAGCAGAGTAATCAGGTTGGTATGTTTTCCATTCCAAATCCTACTTCAAAATGAAACACGTCTATATTTTCCATTCCTACACAGCAGCAAGAAATCAAGGGAGCAGCCTCCATGAGTAGGCCAGGGGAAGGTGCAAGATTCGTTTTTCCTTCTTTCATTTTTTAAATAATCTCCCCCCTTGGTTTCATTTTCCATTCTTCCATTCCTTGTTCATTTCATCCTTGTTTTAATCTGGGTGTTAATCTTTTGTTCTATGATTGGTTTTCATAGGCTTTTTCCCCCCCAGTGTATTTCTTATTTATTATTGTAGCTCCCAATGGGAGCTTTTATTAAAACAAACCAACCAATCTTGGAAAGGAAGGGCAAGAAACGAGAAGGGCTTGTTTGCCATTCCCTTGGTTGCCACGCTTCCCATTCATTCCAAAAAGAAATGCACATTTGTGCATTCCAAGTTCCTGCCAGGAGTTACGGCATCCAGTCAGAAGTCAACTTAACACTTCCGGCTGGCCCATGCAGCCTCCCGTTCTTCCCTTCCCATTGCTGCTGCCCTCACCAGGGCCAGACCATCACTAAGCAAACCTAGGCAGTTGCTCCAGACACCAGTTCTTTTGAGGGGCACATAAACAGTAATTTAACATCGCCAATCAGGGGCATAGCTAGGCTAGCAGGGGTCCGTGTTTACCCCTCTCCCTGGCAGCCCCTTGAAGTGAGGGAGATAATGAAGAAAATAGGGAGGAGTGGAGCTGGGGTCCCCTCAGGAGCTGGGGCCCCCCCGGATTATTTGAACCCATCCGCTCAATTATAGTTACACCCCTGTTGCCAATTTTTCTTTCTCTCCTTCTTGTATTGCCTCCTGGAGTACTGCACAGTGGTGCGAGAGTGTAAGATGGAATCCTGCACCCTGCTCCCCACACAGCCTTCACATTCTGTACCCCCAAATCCACAGTCACCTTTGCTCATTGCCCCTCAGCCCCCAATAAACAGCCAGGCTCATCAGCTGCACCCCTCCTCTCGAATAGGAATGGCTGCCTCAGCATTCATTTCCACAAAGAAAGATTTCCAAATTAACCAAATTAACCAATCTTATAATTCAGAGCTGCACAACTTTGGTCCTCTGGCTGTTGTTGGACTACAGCTCCCATCATTCCTCATTATCGGCCATTGTGGCTGGGGATGATGTGATTTATAGGCCAACAACAGGGGTGTTCAGAAGCTGTTCAAATCGAACTTGAATTCTAATGACGTCGGTGCTTGCACGGCGTCTCAAACTGGGCTCCTGCCAGCCCGTACTGATTTTATTATTTATTTATTTGATTTGTATACCGCCCTTCCAAAATGGCTCAGGGGGATGGGGGGGAGCCCTGGCAGGGTCTAGGGGAGCCTTATGAACTCCACGGCACATAAGACAACCTCCTACCAGGCACCCCGCTCCTGCCTTTTCCCAACCCCACAGGGTTCCCCTTCAGCTTGTAAAGAGGAATTCTTACACGATTCCCCTTGACAAGCATGCAGAACCAGGTCGAACCAGGCTGAACCGGTTCGACCCAATTCTAGTGCCTGAACCAAAATTGCCAGCCAGTTCTAACAAACTGGCTCGTGGACTGGGTGGTTCAGTTCAAGTTCAGTCTGAATTTGAACTGAACCACCCAGAGCAGTTCCAAGCACACCCCTAGCCAACGACAGTTGGAGGACCAAATTTTTGCCATCCTATTGTAATTCATTGGCTGGTTAGATTTGAGAGTTGATGCAGCATACTGGGTATATTTATGTGTGGTCAACTGAAGAATTCCTAAGTCAGATCTGATCTTTGGAATTAAGAATAGAAGAGGCCAGAATAAGTCAAAATCACCAATTCTTCTTGGCTCTTCTGGTCTGAGACTGAAATCTCACCCCAACACACACACACACACACACCACACTCACACATACACACCACACACACACAAGCTTACAACGCAACGGATACAATGCTTTCACTACAGAAATACCAAAGGACAGAGTAATGGCCATCTGGCATTCATAGAGAAATATGGCAAATAGCTGTTTTCCATTTTTTTACAATGTTAACACCTATAAAATGGATTATTGGCCATCAGATCTGTTGTGCATGATTACAGGTCTTTGTATCAGATCCTTAGGCTTTGTTGGTTTTGTTTTTTGGAATTTTCCATTTTTAACCAGAAGTTCAGGCTGTGTGTCACTCTCTGGATTTACTGGATCGTCTTGGGTAAGCTACTGTCTCTCAGCTACAACCCCTACCTGAAATATGGGGCTAATGCTATTGACTGACAATACAGGGAGGATTTCCAGGATAATGTATGGGGGAAATTTTGGAACTAGTATTAGTGGTTAGGGTTCACTTTTGCAGGGAAGGTTAATTTTATAACTGCAACAACAGCTACCTCACTGTACCTACAAACAGAACAGGTTCTTGAGGAATGACCGAAAGCTTCGTCCGTAGAGATTCCAAAGGAATGGTCCGGATATCGATTTTGTCAATCACAATGGTGCCAGCACTTGGTTCTACGAGTCGAAACAGGGCAACCGCCAGTGACGATTTACCTGCAAGAGTGGAAGGATACAATCTGGATGTAAGAACATAAAAGAACCCTGCTGGATCAGGACCCAGGCCCATCTAGTCCAGCTCCCTCTTTAACACAATGGCTGCCATTCATTCCTATAGGAAAAATAATCACTACACTTAAGGATACTGGCTAACATACAGAGCAAGGATGCACAAGTGCAGCGAGGAAGCAGCATAACAGAATCCCCCAAATATCAGCACCAGTGCAGTGGGAAAGCAGCTTTTTTGACACTCTCCCTTTCCACAGGAAGGCCTCCGTGCCACCCAAAAAACATGTCCACTAAGGTTGCACAGCCCTCAGGGACATATTTTCAAGTGGCCCAGAGGGTTTCCTGGGAAAGGGACAGTCATAAAAAATGCCACTTTCCAAATGCACCAGTGCCATTAGTTGGGAAGTTGTTGCAATGGGCCATCCTTGATCTGTAGATCAGGCAGTGTTGCAATGGAGGTGAAACCTGATCTCCACTACTGGTGGTAGATGGCTTGACCTACAGGGATTAGGAGCACGGAGGAGCAACATGCCTCTGTAACCCAGTCCAGAGTCACTGCAATATATAATGCTTTCATCTGCCCAGACTCAGTGGCGTAGGGAGGCCAGCAGTGGCCCTGGTTCAGCCCACTGCCAGCGGGGCCCCCCATCTATGCCCCCTGCATCTGATGTCAGACACAGGGGGTGTAGTTTCGCTCGCAAAAGGAGCCACACGCCCCATTTGCTCAGAAGCTTCGCCAGCACCAGCTTCAGAACCAGTGGTGGGTTATGGGGGAGGCAGAAGAAGCATCTGCCTACGGTAGCAAAATCTGAGAAGCGGCAAGCCACTCCTCAAATTTTCCCACCCCTCTCTGGGGATGGCAGCAGCGGCTACAAAGAGCGTGGAGGGGAGAAGAAAGTACCCCCCTACAGTGTTTTTTTAAAAAACCACCACACAGTAGCTGCGGGGAGGGTAGCAGGGTGAGGAGGGGAGAGTTCCCCTCAACAAATCCTTTACCTTTTACCCAGGAAAGGAGGGTGGGATGGGGTGCGGCGCTGGTGGCAGAGGCTGCAGGGAGGGGGAGTGAGGAGCAGAAAGTTCCCCTTTTACTGGGATGGGAGGTGGCAAGCTCCTTAAAACTGCCCTGCCTCCTCCCAACTGACTGCACGGGCCTCCCGAGTCCCACCTCTCTGCTTCCTCCACGTGGAGGAAGGCCAGAAACGGATGAGAGGCCCGTGCAGTCAGTTGGGAGCAGGGAGAGCAGCTGGAAGGAGTTCTCCACCTGCCATCCCAGTAAAAGGGGAACTCTCTGCTCCTCACTCCTGCTCCCTGCAGCCTCCGCCACCAGCACCGCACCCCATCCACCCATCCCCCCCCAGGTAAAAGGTAAAGGATTTGTTAAGGGGAACTCTCCTCTCCTCGCCCCTCAACCTCCCTGCAGTTATTGCTGCTGCCATGCAGCGGCGATTTTTTAAAAAAAAAACACCATGGGGGGGGGACTTTTTCCTCACCCCACCCTCACTGCTGCTGACGCTGACATGCCCTGGGCAAAGGGGGAAAGTTTCCCCTTGATCCACCTTCCTGCAGCTTACTGTTGCCGCCGCAGAGTGGCATTTCCCCCCAAAAAAAATTCCTTTTTGCCTCTGGGTGGTAAAAAGGTGGATCCAGCCTGTTCCCGACCTGGCCATGAACACGTCTCCCTGCCTATTAAAGCAGGGAGAGCCACTCCCGGCCATGCTGTGAACGTGCTGCTGGCTGGAATTTGCTCACTAACGGTGCGTGTGGCCCCATTTACGAGCAAACCCATGCCCCCTGTGTCCGACATGGCTGGGGAGCGGGGAGCGGCCCCTGAGTGCAGTGGACTGGGTTCCTTGAACCTGTTTGTGCAGTGGTGACTCTGCCCCTGTCCATACTCCACAGAAGGACAAGCATTTCACATGCCAAAATGTAAAACGAAAACCAAAACACCAACAAAATAGACAGAAAATTGTACCTGAGCCTGTCCGGCCAACGACCCCAACTTTTTCCTTGCTGTGAATGTGCAGGCTGATGTTATTGAGAACCAGCGGGGTGTTTTCGCGGTATTGCATCTTGTATTTTTTAAATGTGATTTCACCCTTGGAAGGCCAGTGTGAGGGGGGGCTGACAAGGGTGGCACTTTCCTTTGCCTCAGGAACACAAATCTGAAAGAAAGAGGGTCAGACAAAAGATTGTGCTCACCTCTCCCTACAATAGCTTTCCTCAGAGGGTGATGCTTTAACTGAGCAGGGGTAACTCAGTTACCCTTGCTAACTGAGCAAAGAAGCACCTTTTAAAAGTGATGATTCTCTTTATTGACCATGGGGAGAGCAACTGGCCCTAACCATCCCCAGTTGTAGGTAGACAGGGGCCAAACCCCGCAAGGCTTTGAAGCTCAAAACCAGGACCTTAAATTGAACTCAGAAGCGAATAGGCAACCAGTGTAATGACTGCAGGAGAGGTGTTACCCTGTCATATTTTCTGGTACCCATGAGTAGGTGAGCCGCTGCATTCTGGACCCATTCTGGACTTTACCCAACCAGAACTCCAAATACCATTGCTACACACTGAGCTCAGGGTTTTTTCTTACCGTGATATATTCCATGATCTGTTCCACAGAAAGAAATTTCGCTTCTGTCTCTGTTCCTGTTCTTACGCACACCTGAAGGAGGCCACTCAACTATAAAAAGAGGGGGGAAGGTGAAGACACTTCATGAAAGATCTTTATGCATAAAGGGCCGGGGGCGGGGGATGAGTAAGATTTCATAGCTGGGATCCAAGGAACTGCTCAATGAAGGATAACTCCATATTACTGGGATGGGGCCATCTGAGTGGCGGAGCATCTGCTTTGCATGCTGGAGGTCCCAGGTTTTATCCTTGGCAGCATTTCCAAGTAAAGATGGGGAAAGCTCTTGCCTGAAACTTTGGAGAACTGCTGCCAGTCAGTGTAGAGAATGCTGAGCCATATGGAGCAGTAGTCTGACTAGTAACATAGGAGCATAGGAAACTGCCATATACTGAGTCAGACCATTGGTCTATCTAGCTCAGTATTGTCTTCACAGACTGGCAGTGGCTTCCCCAAGGTTGCAGGTTTGAGTCTCTCTCAGCCCTATCTTGGAGATGCTGCCAGGGAGGGAACTTGAAACCTTCTGTTCTTCCCAGAGCAGCTTCATCCCCTGAGGGGAATATCTTGCAGTGCTCACACATCAAGTCTCCCATTCAGATGCAACCAGGGCAGACCCTGCTTAGCTATGGGGACAAGTCATGCTTGCTACCACAAGACCAGCTCTCCTCTCCCTTTTTTCTCTGGAGCAGGAAGAGATGCGGAAACAGTTTCCTATGTACTGTAGGAAACACTGGTCTTCTGATCTCCCCTCTTCTCCCCCCCCCCCACAGGTGCTATTCACACGACTGAACTCATGTGCAGTCGGGCAGGCAGGGGGAAAGGAAGGGTTCAACCTACCTTCCTCCAGATGACCACGCCGAACCCCTGCAGTACACAAGCCACGTGTCCACACAACCATGACTCTCTGCGCTGCCATGTCGTGGAATAATTTACCATGTCATTGTATATTCCTAAAACTATATTGTTGCTATATTGTCGCATGGGTGCAATATTATGTTCTTTCCTTCATGTTTCTGTACTAGCCAAAGACTGTAATAAAGTTTATCTCTCCATACTGCTCCTGGCAGTGCTGGTAAACAGAGGCCAGGACTCGTTGGATCCAGGACTTGTCGGATCGACTCGTGATGATCGACTCGCCAGGACTCGTTGGACTGACTTGTGCCAATTGTAGTGCACTCGGGGATTCCCCCAGGAGATGGGAGCTCTAGGCGCCTGACGGTGTCAGCACAGGCTTGGCTGTTTGTGAGAACATCCTCAGTGTGTGAATGCCATATACAAATGCATACTTTTTAAATATTTATGTGCACCCATATGGGAAACCTGATGCTAGCCCAGTTTCCCCAATGGATGCACACTGGTCTTTAAGGTAGGCTGCCCTGATGACAGCTGCAGTCCATCAGTGTCTGGGGACCAGTGTCCCCTCTAACAGGAATACCTAGACGTTGCTGAAAACAACTCCCATAATCCCCAGCCAAAGGCCATTGCAGCTGAGAATTGTGGGAGTTGTAGTCAACAACATCTGGAAATCCCTGTAACAGGGAACATTGCTGAGGACCCAAGTCAGTGTTCCCTCTAACAGGGATTCCCAGATGTTGTTGACTACAATTCCCACAATTTCTCAGCTGCAATGGCCTTCAGCAGGGGATTACGGGTGTGGTATTATGAATACGAAGGATGTTTATATACCACTTCTCAACAAAAGTTCCCAAAGTGGATTACATAGATATAAATAAAGATGGAACCCTGTCCCCAGAGGGTTCTCAATCTAAAAAAAGAAACCATAAGATAGACACCAGCAACAGCCACTGGAGGGATGCTGTGCTGGGGATGGATAGGGCCAGTTGCTCTCCCCCTGCTCAATGAAGAGAATCACCACATGTAAAAGGTGCCTCTTTGCTCAGTTAGCAGTTAGCAGTAAACAACTTCTGGGAGTCCCTGTTACAGGGAACACTGCCCCTGGTATAAGCCAACTGGAAGAAAATACCACTAAATATTTATGCATATACTCGTGGGTTGGTCTGTCTTAGTGTAACTGGATTTAGTCACAGATAATGTATACAAATGCAAACCTCAACCCACTTCAAGCTGCACCCACTCTCCCAGGCGGCCTTTATCCTCTTCATCTAAGGCAGAGGTTCCCAAAGTTGGGTCCCCAGATGCCATTGGACTACAACTCCCATCATCCTCTGGCCATTGGGGCTGAGGATGATGAGCATCATCATCATCATCATCATCATCATCATCATCATCATCATCATCAATTATAGTCCAACAACATCCGGAGACTCAAATTTGAGAGCCTCTGTCCTAAGG
Source organism: Hemicordylus capensis (assembly GCF_027244095.1). Classification (NCBI taxonomy): domain Eukaryota; kingdom Metazoa; phylum Chordata; class Lepidosauria; order Squamata; family Cordylidae; genus Hemicordylus; species Hemicordylus capensis. The sequence goes on from NC_069665.1 coordinate 22,420,148, forward strand.
CGTGTATCTAGTTTTCTGCACCACATCTTGGGAAGGAAGAAGAAAAAAGTCTTGATTGCCTTAAGGAGAGCTCACATTTTAATAGGAATGATTTTCAAAGTGTGAGCCTGGCTTCCCTGCAGAGAGGTGTGGGTGGGAAGTTATTGGAATTGGGGGGGAACTGAAGCCGAGCAGAAGCAGGAGAGGCTTAAATTTGAGAAAAAGCAAGCCATCTGAGGGGAAATTTTGAAAGGCAAATGATATAGAAAAACAGAAAGCGGGGAGATTTTGAAGGGTTAGGAAGGCGGCTCGAATTGGCCAGGGAAATTTAAAAGTGCTATCTGCCATTCATTCGAATCCCAAATAAAGGAATTTGGGGGAAGCTGTTATGAGGGGGTGCTGTGTACCCCCCTCTTGGGACCCAAGGCATGGTTATAAATCAAGCAGTCCTCCCTGAAAGAATTGACACCCACGACTTAGAATCCAATTAAAAATATATTTTACTGAATATAAAATGAGGCTTTAATTATTTGAACGTATTTATTATAAAATAAATGTATTGTAATTTATTGTTGCAATTTATTATAACATATTATAATAAAATAAAATGTTGAATATTTTGTCCTCCCATCGAAACCCGGCCATGGTACCATATGAAAATTGAAGGATAAAATGGCCTTCAGATGATAATCCTGCCTAAAAAAAGGAGAGCCCTGTAATTCTGGGGGAATTCATCCCCGTTGCAATCACATGACCTGTTGCGGTTGGCCTTATGGGTATTAAGAAGCTACCTTTTATTCGCTTTCATGTCTAGGAGCTCTGCTGAGCAAAGCGAAGGGAATATTCAAAGGCGAAATGGGGTTTAAGGAGAAGAAAGGGGCTCACAGCCCCAGCAACCACAGGCTGCTGAATGATAAACCCCCGAGGCAATTTTCGAGTGATTACCACTCTGTCTGTGGAGACTAACAAACAGCAAGCCTAGAAAAAATTTCTTTTGCAATTTGACTTGAGGGGCCCATGTTTTGCTGGCATGTCTGCTGACTCCTAGGAAATATTTGTCCTTTGGAAACTATATTAAATAAAGGGGCTTATAATTTACCATGGGGGGGGGGAATTAACTACCTCACACTTGGGGGAAAACATGGTGCTTTAAGCAAAATCGGCTTCCCCTCTCTGTATTAATGCGTGTAAAATACATACTTTAGTGACACTTCATTAATCCTGCAATAAGAGCAGATGGTTTCTGCTCTTCACTGTGCAGGCTTAAATGTCAGGAACAGAGCTCCAGGGCTCAAGGTGATGAAAGGTGAAGGCAGAAAACAGAGATAACCATTTGTTGCCTCTGAGAGATCAATCACAATTGGAAATATTTCCACCATTAGTCCGGAAGTGGAAAGGTTAAGGAGGAGCGGAGGGGGGTGTTTTATTGAGTGAGTGTTTCAGGGAAAGACGCGTGAGATGACGGAGAGGAAAGCTGGTCTTGTGGTAGCAAGCATGACTTGTCCCCTTAGCTAAGCAGGGTCCGCCCTGGTTGCAGGTGAATGGGAGACTTGATGTGTGAGCACTGGAAGAGATTCCCCTAGGGATGGAGCCGCTCTGGGAAGAGCAGAAGGTTCCAAGTTCCCTCCCTGGCAGTATCTCCAAGATAGGACTGAAAAAGACCTTCACCTGCAACCTTGGAGAAGCCGCTGCCAGTCTGTGTAGACAATATACTGAGCTAGATGGACCAGTGGTCTGACTCAGTATACGGCAGCTTCCTATGTTCCTATTACTTTTAAGAATGCAGCATATTGGCTTTCATGTATGATGAAAGTCAAAGCCAATGTATCCTGTAGTGTCCTTTCACCCTAAAGTAGGCTTCAGTAGAAAATGAAGGTCACCTACTACAGGCCTTAGAATGAGCCCACTATGAGCCATAGCTCAGTCAGAGAGCGTCTGCTTCATGTGCAGAAGGCCCCAGATTCAATCCCTGGCATCTCCGGCAAGGACTGGGAAAGACCACTGCCTGAAACCCTGGAGAGCCACTGCCAGTTTGTGTAGACCAGGGCTGCACAGCTTTGACCCTCCTGCGCTGTTGTTGGACTATGACTCCCATCATCCCTAGCCACAGTGGCCATTCATCAAGAATGATGGGAGTTGTAGTCTAACAGGAGCTGGAGATCTGCAGTTGTGTAGTAGGGGTGTGCACAAAACGGCTTTGCCCGGTTCGGTTAGAATCTGAACTAGGTTCGAACCGGACCGGGCATGTTTGGTTTTGCCCCCTCGATTGAGCGGGGGCCTGGCTCAGCTCGAATTAGAACTGGTTCAGGCCCGTTTCAAGGGCAGCAAGCACTATTAAAATTCATTTTTTAAAAGATTGACTTACTGCCACCAAGGGCTTCGGCAGCCTTGTTGCTGTGGCTGTGGGGAAGTTCTTCGGCAGCTCCCCCTCCCCCAGCAGCCCCGGTGAGTTTCCCGTGTCAGTTTGACCCATTTGGGGTCTGTTTTGACCCTGCTTGCGTGCATGGTGGCCATTTGGGGGCTGCACATCACTATTGGTAAGCCCTGGCGTAGACAATGCTGAGCTTGATGGTTTGGCTCAGTATAAGGCAGCTTCCTGCGCTCCTATGTCCTCCCCCCTCCATTTCCCCACCCTCCATTTCTGAGGTCCAAGGATCAAATTAAATGGCACAAGGTCAGCCCAACAGCAGGAGAGGAGAGCTGGTCTGGTGGTAGCAAGCACGACTTGTCCCCTTAGCTAAGCAGGGTCTGTCCTGGTTGCATGTGAATGGGAGACTAGAAGTGTGAGCACTGGAAGATGTTCCCCTCTGGGGATGGAGACGCTCTGGGAAGAGGAGAAGGTTTCAGGTTCCCTCCCTGGCTTCTCCAAGATAGGGCTGAGAGAGAGTCCTGCCTGCAACCTTGGAGAAGCTGCTGCCAATATGGGTAGACAATCCTGAGCTAGATGGATCTATGGTCTGACTCAGTATATGGCAGCTTCCTATGTTCAGGTTTGTGTTGAGCCAACAACACAAGTACCTGGACTGCATGGAATTTAAACCTGAGTTAACCCAGGATGTGGACCCCAGCAACTTTACCTGGATTGTGTAAGCTAAAGCCAAGCCCTTTTCTGCCGCGCTGATGGAAGAAGGGCTGAGGATGACGAAGAGGGCGACGATGAAAGTCATGCTGTTCATGAGGATATCTGTCCTCACCGCAAACCACCGCAGTGCGCAGTTAAACAGCATGAAATGGCTGGCATTTATATCATTCAACACTTTAAACCTGAAACAACAACAGAGGGGGGCTTTTGCATAGGCATCCCAAGTCGTTTCTCTGCTTCTGTGCCCCTAGGCCAAGTTCAGATGAGCCCGCCAACCATGGTGTGTAGGCTTGTCAATGCAACCCCAAACCTGCTGAGCCCATGCAATGCCTCTTCCACACTCCTCCCCCCGGAAACTGGGATGCAGTTACAGTTTCAAATGGCAGTTTGCCAACCATCCTGAAGTCATAACGCCCAGTAGCAGGCAAGCCATGGGAACTGTGGTTTAATCAAATCAGGATTTTCCAAGCATATGGCTGAGGAGGAAAGGTGGCGAGGAGGAATGTGTGGCGTGGGCAGGTATGGGGTGGGTTGAGTCATCATACAGAACCATGGCTTCTTTTATCTAACTGCAGTTAACGTGTATGTCTGAACCTGCACTGGTGAACAAACCATGGTTTAGTCTGAACAGCCAAACCATGGTCTGAACCCATTAGAAGACAATATTCTGGTCCTAACCATGGCCTTGCATGAGTCTGAACCCATAATTGTGGTTTAAAAAGAAAAAAAGAAAAAGAAATCTCGTTCAGTAATTCTGCCAACACAGGGCTCTCACACAGAAGGACTGTTCACACGACCGCTAACTCGATAGGACAAGTGCACGTTCCCAATTTTCAATTGTGTGGGAGCAAACTACTAGGTGGGAAGAGGGGAGAGTGATCATGTGTGAGAGAGGAGCTGGGTAGGCAGCTTTTCTCCCCACCTTATGAAAACGTTGGGCACAAGAACTGGGTAGGATGGCATCATCCTACCCAGTTCCTCTCTCATTATCACACAGGGAGGCTATTCACATGGCCGCTTGGAAGCAGGATAAAGGTGGTTATGAGTCACCCCAGCGCGGCTCCACGCCATGGTGACTCATGAGGAGACTCTTGCCCAGAAGGCTGCAACAAGCCTCTCGGCCTCTCGGGTCTCTCCAGAATGCCCCGCGCACTCACGTGGGGCATGCTGGGACTTCCGGAGGCCAGGTGCCCCCGCCACCCTTATCAGCTCCGTGATGGAGCCAGTAGTTGTGTGGGTGGCCAATCTGGCCACCCAGGGTGAGCTCCTGCCCACTCTCCCTGCAGAGCCCAGTTAGGCTCTACACAAAGATGGTGTGCAGAGCCTCAATCATTATCCCCCCCCTAATTCAATTTTTATACCACCCTTCCAAAAATGGCTCAGGGCGGTTTACACAGAGAAATAATAAATAAATAAGATGGATTCCTGTCCCCAAAGGGCTCACAATCTAAAATGAAACACAAGATAGACGCCAGCAACAGTTACTGCAGGGCTGCTATGCTGGGGGTGGGTAGGGCCAGTTACTCTCCCCCTGCTAAATAAAGAGCATCACCACATTAAAAGGTGCCTCTTTGCCAAGTTAGCAGGGGTTACTTGCTAATTTATAATAAATGTAATACTAACATAACATAACATAACATATCATAGTGACGGTGCCAGGTGAGCCTCATTGGGGAGGCTATTCCATAAATGGGGTGCCACCACCGAAAAGGCCCTCTCCCTTGTAGCCACCAGCCTCCCCCTTTTTGGTGGGGGGTCTTGGAGCAGAGCCTCTCATGGAGCAAGGTACTCTCTCAGGTAACCTGATCCCAAGCCATTTAGGGCTCTAAAAGTTAAAACCAGCACTTTGAACTGGGCCTGGAAACAGACTGGTAGCCAGTGCAGCTGAAAAAGCACTGGTGTGATATGATCAAAACGCTCAGCCTGAGCTGCGCGCGGAGGTATCAAAAGGACACTCGCAGACACGCTGAATTCTTGCACTTAAAAAACAGCTCCAAACCGCAGCATAGTGCATTGGAAAAGAATATAAAAAGCTCCAGAGAGACTCCTATACCACGGCACAAATAATGATCTCTTTTGAGACAACTCCAAGAATCCACTGAGCACATGGGGAGACCTCCTACAGCTTATCATTTTCTGCAAATGAAAAGCCACAGGATCTCCACCGCTTACGAGACACAATAACAGAATCATGCCATCAACATCCCGGCAGGTGGAAAACCTGAAGAACAACAGCACTGCTTTACCCGTCTTGGCCAAGCGGTCGACGACAAGACAACACTCTGATTGTTGGACAGGCGACCTACCGAGTGATATAGTCATCCTTCTTACTGTAGGCATGGATTACACTCAGGCCTTGGACAGAAGACGTTATCAGGGAAAGGCATGGAGACCGGCTGATGTTTTCGACTCGTTTTAACTCGCGGATGGTGGTCTGAAAAATTCTACAGTGAAACACAAGAACATTGTGGAGAGTGAGATCCCACCTTTGGAAACAACCGTGACACCCTTGAAACCTTTACTTCACCACCAGAATGATTCTGGGTTTGAAAAACCTGGATGAGTTGTACTGCTACCAGCCGAAGACGCGGACATCTTTGATATTAAGACAGTGCAAAACCTGTGCGTGTATACTTTCATGCAGACCTATGCAACGTCAGCATGAGCACAAACTACTGTTTTCTAAGAAAAGGGTGACTAGAGTCTCTTAGATGGGAATGCGTCTCTACAGATGCCATTTCTTTGAATACGCCAGCACGGCGTAGTGGTTGGAGTGTTGGACTACAACCGGAAAGACCCGAGTCCAAATCCCCTTTCAGCCATGAAGCTCATAAGAAGATCAGAACAGCCCTGCTGGATCAGGCCCAAGGCCTCTCTAGTCCAGCATCCTGTTTCACAGAGGGGCCCACCCAAAGGTGGGTGAGCAGAGTCACCCAATCTCACTGGGTGACTCTGGGCCAGGCATGTCTCTTTCAGCCTAACTTACCTCGCAGGGTTATTGTGAGGATAAACATAACCATCTAGACGGCTCTAGGCTCCTTGGAGGAAGAGCAGGATATAAATGTAAAAACAAACAAACAACAAAGTAGATAGATAGACAGACAGAGAAATAGATAGATCTACCCCTCCTAACTTTGCAAAGAGGCACCTTTTAACGTGGTGATTCTCTTTATTTGCAAGGGGAGAGTAACTGGCCCTCTCCACCCCCAGCACAGCACCCCTCCAGTGACTGTTGCTGGTGTCTGTCTTATATTTCTTTTTAGATTGTGAGCCCTTCGGGGACAAGGAGCCATCTTATTTATATATTATTTCTCTGTGTAAACCGCCCTGAGCCATTTTTGGAAGGGCAGTATAGAAATGAAATAAATAGATAGAGAGAGAGCTAGAGAGAGAGAGAGAGATAAAGACAAGCTATCACTACCAGCTCCACAATATGGGGAGCCCTTCAGGGGATTGATCTGCAACTCCGCGGTGGCTGAACTACAACTCCCATCTTCCCCAGCAACAGTATATTGTGGCTGAGGAAGAAGGGGGTTGAAGAAATTCAGCAACAGCTGGAGTTCCAGAGGTTGGGAATCTCTGCCTTAATGCCTTCCAGTGTTTCACAGATGAAAGCAGGGACGTTCTTGCTATGACCCAATTCTCATATTAAAGAGTGCTGTCCAATAGCCTTCACTTGCTCTCAGCCCTCGAGAATGGATGGGGCTGTCGCTCAGTGGTAGAGCATCTGCTTTGCAGGCAGAATGTTGCAGGCTCATTCCCAGGCATCTTTAGTGAGGGCTGGGAAAGACCACTGCCAGGAACCCCAGAGAAGAACCACTGCCAGTCCATGTAGATCAGGGCTGCTCAACTTCAGCCCTCCTGCATATGGTGGCCTACAACTCCCATAATCCCTAGCTATTGGCCATTGTGGCTGAGGATTATGGGAGTTGTGGTCCAAAAACAGCTGGGGGAGCTAAGTTGAGCAGGCCTGGCAGATGATACTGTGCTAGGTGGGCCGATGGTGTGACTCAAGGCTTGGAGACTCTACCATGGGAGAGAACTCTGTCCATTTCTTGGGTGGTAGCTCCTCCAATGGCTTGTTGGAATGTGGTTTGGTGGACTACAACTCCCAACATCCCCAGCCACAATGGCCACAGGTTGAGGACCCCTGCTCCATGGAATTTTTAAATGGTTAAAAAAACCACACAACTAGGATAGAAGATAGGAGAGAGAGAGGAGGATAGGACAGCAGCATGTGCCCGGGTTTGTATTTGAATGGGAGACCACATGTGAGCACTGTAAGACATCCCCCTTAAGGGATGAGGCTGCTCTGGGAAGAGCAGAGGGTCCCATGTTCCCTCCCTGGCAGCATCGCCAAGATAGAGCTGAGAGAGACTCCTGCCTGCAACCTTGGAGAAGCCGCTGCCAGTCTGGGTAGACAATACTGAGCTAGATGGACCAAAGGTCTGACTCAGTATAAGACAGCTTCCTTTGTTACTATGTAAAACACAACATGGTTTTCGTAGCCATGGGATGCCCAACTTACTGGAAGAGTAGAATGAATATAACAGTCTCGACAGCCAGTACAATAAGGAGGTAGGGGAAGACAATGGCGATGATGACGGCAATCGAGATCACCATGAAGAACTGTTGCAGGAAATTCTCCGCATGGAAAGGAAGCCTCACGTCCAATTCATCCATATCCTTAGAGAACCGGTTCACGACTCTGCCAGTGGGAGTCGTATCAAAGAAGCTCATTGGACTCTGTAAGATCTGCGGATGAAGCAGGGGGGAGAAAAATGTGGACGGCGACAGCCAGATGGGGTGGCAGCCACATCTTCCCCAGAGCTCAGTTCTGGGATGGCAGAGAACCGCCAGCGTAATGACAGTGGCAATATAAACACAGCAAACGGCCTGTCACTTCTGTTCAGGGGCTGGAGGGAGGTTGTCTTTGTAAAGCAGCCGTTTAAAGACGAACACACATCCATTGTGTGGATTTGTTTCTTGCTCTAGCTGTGACTCCTTAAAAGAACTAGATTATTATTATTATTATTTTAAAGGAAACAGTACTGAACATGGGAATCACAACATTAGAAATCAATCATTTCAATGTGGAGAGTGTGGAGATATGAAATTTTAAATGAACTCTTACTCGTAGAGGTTGGCATGATGAAAATTACTCAAGGTAGTCCCATTGAAATTAAAAGGACAAGATAGCTATTCAGTGTTTGATATTCTTTATATTTCTTATCAGAATATTGTTTGAATTTATGTACACTTACAGTTTATTATTTTTGAAAGCTCTTTTTAATATAAATATACAGGATTTACTTTTACTGTTCTCTTGTTAACCGGGCAATTTTTTATGGAATTGGTTCTTTCTCATTTTTATCTGTACTTATGAAACGTAAGGTTGCTTCTTTATTCAGTTACCAAATTGCGTGTGGTGATAAGTGAGGGAAGAGGTTGCTGCTTTTCTCCTTTTTCCAATGTTGATAACAATGTGTAATGTTCGATATTTCTTGTATTTTGGACATTTTTTGATGTATCTTTCCTTTATTCATTCCTTAATCTAATTTTTTTTTAGAAAAATCTATTTTTAAAAAGAAAAAAGAAAAAAGGACAAGTTAGGCATTGCCTATCTTAGGGGTTCCCAACCTGTGGTACTCCAGATGTTGCCAAACTACAACTTCCATGTTCCCAACTCCCAAAAAACTGTAGCAGGGGGTTATGAGAGTTGTAGTTCAGCAACATCTGGAGTGCCACAGTTTGGGAACCCTTGGCCTAACCTGTCCTTTCAATTTCAACAGGATTCCTTTAATTTCACCCATTGTGTCAGCCAGGATTTTTCATTCTGGCTTATTTCTTTGATACTTGCAGTTGTTGTCATACTGTGATCTATAGGCTTGTTCACACAACCCAAAACAGGGTCGAAGGAGCAACCAATCAGAGTCGTGCTCCAGATTGGCAGTCATGTGTTTGCAAAGATCAAGGGTGGAGGAGGAAAGAATGATCGTGCGGGAGGTGAGAGCTGGATAGGGCTGCTTTTTGTCCACCCTCGATAAAATGCTGGGGACATTTATTTGATTGATTGGTCGATTGATTGATTGATTGACTGATTGCTCAGTTTTTATACCACCTTCATAATGCATCTCAAGGCAGTTTATAAAAGTTAAAATACAATAAAATTCCATACAAGTTACATTTAAAACCTTAAAACCAATTAAACATTACAATCACAACACACCAAGAAACAAAAAGAAATGGAAGCAAGAAAGCTGAGAAACCTGGCAGCCTCTAGGAAGTAAAAGCCAGAGTAGATAGAAAGGTCTTAAGTTGTTTCTTAAAAGCAGCCACAGCTGTCATAGGAACATAGGAAACTGCCATATACTGAGTCAGACCATTGGTCTATCTAGCTCAGTATTGTCTTCACAGACTGGCAGCGGCTTCTCCAAGGTTGCAGGCAGGAGTCTCTCTCAGCCCTATCTTGGAGAAGCCAGGGAGGGAACTTGGAACCTAGATGCTCTTCCCAGAGCGGCTCCATCTCCTGAGGGGAATATCTTGCAGTGCTCACACATCAAGTCTCCCATTCATATGCAATCAGGGTAGACCCTCCTTAGCTATGGGAAAAAGTCATGCTTGCTACCACAAGACCAGCTCTCCTGTCACAGAGCAAATGTTCACTGGGAGAGCTTTCCAGAGTCTGGGGGCAACAACAAAGAAGGCCCTGTCCCGTGTGTCCCATGCACGACAATCTAGCCTCTCTCAACATCAGGACATGGAGCAGAAACCCTTGGAAGCAGGTGGTCCTTCCAGTATTCAGGGCCCATGCTGTTAACCACACCTGCCCTGCCCAGCTATCAGTCACCACACAAGTCACTACACCACTGATCTATATCTTCCATCTTTGCTTCTGTAAGGCAATCACCTGGCAGAAAAGCATGGCGCTCCTCCAGTACAGGACACAAGATCTGATTCCAGGGTGCGACCATAGCTCAGTGGCAGAGCATCCACTTTGCATGCAGGAAGTCCCAGGTTCCGTTCCTGGCAGCATCTCCAGATACTGCTGGGAAAGGCCCCTGTTTGATGCTATGGACAGCTTCTGCCCATAAACATAAACCAGGGGTTCCCAACTGGTGTTACTCCAGATATGGCTGGACTACAGCTCCCATCACCCTCCAGCTACAATATATCATGTCTGTGAATGATGGGAGCTTTTGTTCAGACACATCTGGAGTACCACCAGTTGGGAACCCTGCTGTAAACAGTACTGGCCTGTATGGACTAGCTGATTCTTATTATAAAGCTTTATAGGCTTGTGTTATTAATTATTTATGCCTGTGTTTTAATTTAATAATAAATTTAATTTAACAATCAATGCTTATTCATGCTTGTGTTTTAATTTTTTTTAAAAAAAATCAGATTTGTTTTTAATATTTGTTTTTTAGTTCAATATCTTAATGTGTTTTTTTTTTATAATCTTGTTTTTAAATTTTATTGTGAGCCGCCTTGGGATTTTCTTAATGAAAGGCGAGGTATAAATCGAACAATAAATAAAAATAAAATAAAATAAAGCTGCTTCATATGCAGAGTCTGACTCAGTATAAGGCACCCTAAGCTCTTCAAAAGTTTACCATCCCAGATAGACCCCTTATTTATTTATTTATTTATTTATTTAAGCACATTGATATACCGCCCAAACGTTTGTCTCTGGGCGGTTGGGCTGCACATGTCAGGGCTGCACAGCTGCTGGCCTTGAGCTGTTACATAGGAACATAGGAATTTGCCATATACTGAGTCAGACCATTGGTCTATCTAGCTCAGTATTGTCTACACAGACTGGCAGCGGCTTCTCCAGGGTTGCAGGCAGGAGTCTCTCTCAGCCCTAGCTTGGAGATGCTGCCAGGAACAGAACTTGGAACCTAGATGCTCTTCCCAGAGTGGCTCCATCCCCTGAGGGGAATATCTTATAGTGCTCACACTTCTTGTCTCCCATTCATATGCAACCAGGGCAGACCCTGCTTAGCTAATGGGACAAGTCATGCTTGCTACCACAAGACCAGCTCTTCTTTTCTTAAAAAAGTCTGTCGGAAGAGCACAACTCAATTGCATGGCATGAGTGGGCTCTCCAACCGCTGTTGGACTACACCCATCACCCCTGACTATTGGCCAATGTGACTTGGGGCTGAAGTCCAGCCGCAGCTAGAAGGCCAAAGTTGTGTGGCTCTGTCCTAAATACTGGGGAAATCCAGTCCTCACCATCTACAGACCACACATTTGCAATCTTACTCAAGTACCGAGATCCAAATGCAAGTGTCGTGCAGCTCAGAAATGTCACGATTTCATCACTGCTGGATTGACAGGCTGATCAAGGTGGTCTTGTGGTAGCAAGCATGACTTGTCCCATTAGCTAAGCAGGGTCCTCTCTGGTTGCATATGAATGGGAGACTTGATGTGTGAGCACTGTAAGATATCCCCTGGTTGTATATGAATGGGAGACTTGATGTGTGAGCACTGAAAGATGGCGCCATCGCTCTGGGAAGAGCAGAAGGTTCCAAGTTCCCTCCCTGGCAGCATCTCCAAGATAGGGCTGAGAGAGACTCCTGCTTGCAACCTTGAAGAAGCTGCTGCCAGTCTGTGTAGACAATACTGAGCTAGATGGACCTATGGTCTGACTCAGTATATGGCAAATGTCTATGTTCCTATGTTCCGGGCAGTGGCCCCTGTAGCAGGGATTCCCAGATGCCATTGTCCACAACTCCCATCCTTCCCAGCAGCAATGGCCTCGGGCTGGGGATTATGGGAGTTGTAGGCAGCATCTGGGAATCCATTACAGGGAACATTTCCTGTGGCTTCCTGATCCCATGTCTTAGACCTATGAAATAAAGCTTATACCACATTCCTTGTGGAATACATAAGAAGAACTTTCCCTAGCTGAAGGTTTGTGATACCTTGGAAAACATGGCATCATGTAGGTTGGATGAAGCTAGTAATGTCGCCTTTGTGAAAACATAGGCCTTGATCATGCTGAAGGTAAACATGCAGACGATGCTCAATCCATAGACCAGCTGGTAGTACTGCAGATCTGGGTTATCACTTATGCTCCCATTACAGACGATCTCCGGAACACAGTTGATCTTTAAAGAATGGATTAAACACAACCATAACTGAGATCGAGTTACTCTTTTCTTTCTTAAGGGAGAACAAATTGAGATCAAGGAACGTTGGACAGTTCTTTATGCTACCTAATAAAACAGATTTAACTCTGCCCGGTGGGCAAATTAATGATCTCACTACAAGGACCGACAGTTTTGCATTAAACATTTAAAATATATTGCAGAGTGAGAACTCCGCTTACTAATAATACACCCGCTTGGTATTCTTCGCTTGATCCCAGATAAGACTTCTATTCAAATATGCATCCCCATCCCCATGCTCAATAGGACATTGCTTTCTCTGTGCCTTACACTATATAAATTTTTACTTGGTGGCTTTGGATTCATTGCAGAATTGTGGAAATCCTTAGGCAGTGAAACATCAGCCTGCTGGCACTGAGTTTGGGGGGCAACATTGTATCAAAGTGGCAGATCAAAAGGATGCTGCAAACATCTAAAAGGGAAGGCAGACACTATATTCAAAGAGGAATCACCGTGGTTTCTTCCCCTCTGGTGCAAGTCTGGCCTTGCTATTTGCATGACAGACAGACATACTGCAGAATCGAATGCTGGTTCAACCATAGTTCCCCCTTATGCTTCAAAGGAGCTTCCTGCTTGTTTTTAATTTCTAAAGCATCACATGGGTGTCATCCTTTGCCTTATTTTTAACTGTTTTAAACACAATTGTAAAAGTGCTTTGGGGCATGAGGTGGGGAGTAGATGTTCTGGTGATGTCACAGGTGTTAGCCAGTCAGGACTTCTTGGAAAGCAAATGGCTCATGTCCCCAAAGGGCTCACAATCTGAAAAGAGACACCCCAAGCAGTTACTAGCACCCCAAGGGATGCTATCTTGAGTTGAACAGGGACAGCGGCTTTCCCCCTGCTAAATACTTTAATTCTGCCCCCCATCACCACTTTTGAAAGGTGCCTCTTTGCCCAGGTGACAGGTGATAGAGGTACCTTGAGGATCATTCATTCATTCATTCATTCATTCGATTTCTATACCGCGCTTCCAAAAATGGCTCAGGGCGGTTTACACAGAGAAATAATAAATAAATAAAATGGATCCCCATCCCCAAAGGGCTCACAATCTAAAAAGAAACATAAGATAGACACCAGCAACAGTCACTGGAGGTACTAGTTACGCTCCCCCTGCTAAATAATAGGGCCAGTTACTCTCCCCCTGCTAAATAAAGAGAATCACCACATTAAAAGGTGCCTCTTTGCCAAGTCAGCAGGGGTTTCATTTGACTCAAAGGCGGAGTAGAAATCTTCAGACTTAATCTATTATATCTTTTGAGGCAATTGTGGATTTGTTAGTGCAAAATAAAGTCATACTTCCCATCTACCTATAGATACCAAATGTTGTGCAATCCCACCACTTAAATTAGTTGAATGCACTACTTTTTGTACCAGAATATGCCTGGTGAAAGGCTTAAAAAAATTCCTGTATATTAACTCTGAATAATCTGATCAATAATTCCAAAGCAACATCATGCTCAGGAGAATCGGAAGATCCTTCTCAGATGCAGATGCACTATGATTCAAATTTACTGTGTATGGTAATTAGTCAATGGAATGAATGATGTTTAAAGTTTAAAACTCTCCTTTTACTTCCTTTTTACAAGCAAATAAATAAATAAACAACCTATTGTGTATATTAAAGGCCTTTAATTTTCCTATCAGTGTAATCCATGCAAAGTTACTTTGCCTGGTCAATGACTGGCCTCACCTCCTAGTGATAGATAGATAGATAGATAGATAGATAGATAGATAGATAGATAGATAGATAGATAGATAAGGATACACTTACCCCGGCGCCCTTATTCAGCCAGTAACTTAGCCACCAGTTGCTAAAGGCGGAACAGCCAATCATTAGAGCAAAGAGAAGCACGAGTAAGGACCATAACATAAAACCTGAGAAAAATCAAATAAATGCATGTTGGCATATCAGTCGGTTCAATCACGACTGAGCCAGCGTGGTGTAGTGGTTAGAGTGCTGGACTAGGACCTGGAAGACCCGAGTTCCAATCCCCATTCAGCCATGAGACAGTCACTTCTCTCTCAGCCTAACCTACTTCACAGGGTTGTTGTGAAAGAGAAACTCAAGTATGTAGTACACCGCTCTGGGCTCCTTGGAGGAAGAGGAATTTTACATACAAATGTAAAATAAAATAAAAAATAAAATAAAATAAATAAAAAATAAAAAATCTTTGTGGAACTAAGTAGGAGAGCCCAAACTCACGGGCTGACATACTGCGCATGCATTGTAATGGAATGGATGCGCAGTTGCGCAACTGTGCGGCCGTGATTTCCAATGGTCTTATAGTCACACAAATCAGCGCAAACGTGATAGTCTTATGCAACTGCGTGCACGTTACATTGCACAGCACATCAGCCAATATGATCATGAGTGTCTGCTGTGGGCAGCAATTCAACCACTTCTTTGGAAGGAAGTCCCATTGTACCCACCAGGACTTACTTCTGAGTAAACATGCCTAGAATTTTATTGCATATGTTTTAAAAGATGGGGGGGATGCTGTACACACACTCCCCAGCTAACAATGACTCTGATTTGGATCAGAGTTATAGTGCGTGGCAGGGAGGATTAGATTCCCACCCACATCTTTTCATATCTACATAAGAACAGTCCTGCTGGATCAGGCCCAAAGCCTATCTAATCCAATAAATGAATAAATAAAGCTATGCCACCAACATCCTCCCGAGATCACCCATTAGTTTAGACGTGGGGCTCCCAAGCTCTGAGCCTTCTGAACTACAACTCCCATCAACCTCAGCCACAATAAATGGCAACTGAGAATTTTCAACAATGGGCGATTCCAATATATTTGAATGGGAGCTAAATCTGATGATGACAGTTTAGTTGAGCAATATCTAGAGGACCAGAGGTTAGGAACCGCTGATTTAGATTATTCTTCCTTTATCTCCTAGATGCCTACAGCAGAGATTTTGGGCATATCAGTTTAAGCTGATTTACCTAAGCTTGTCCCTTAAATCTTAGTTTAGAAATCTTGGTTTAAATCTTAAATCTTAGTTTAGAAATCCTATGAGTTTAAGTGAATTGAGCAATTAATTTTGCATACAAGAAATCAATTTTTCTGGAGCAAGAAGCAGACTTATTTTGCTTTTCTGTTGCCTAACATGCATCCTTTGTTTCTAACAATACTCATGTAACAGCGAGGCCATATTGCAAGAGGCTTTCCCTCACGGGTGAGTGGGATGGCAGAATGCCTCTTCCACTACGGCCTTGTCATCTGCAGTTCTTATAACTATCTGCATGAAAAACAATTATCTTTTTTAACTGCCCAATTAATCAAGAACACTTTTAGAGTTGAGCCAAATGGTTTTAGATTGATTAATCTAACTAATTCATCTATTCAGTGTCGCAACCATAATTTTATTATTTATTTGTATATAAATACAAATAAATAATAATAATGAATAAATTTTGTGGTCTGTCTATCTCTATACTCATAAAACCTATATTGGTGTTTGTGCTATAGATATGCCCAGTGCCTCCCAGAGCCTGTGCTGGACACATTCCCCTCAATTCGAAGCCAGAAGCACCAGTCCCAACACATCTAGGGTTCAGAGTGGATTTCCAGGCATCTTTGAATCACAGCAGCTCTCCTTTTACATATAATTAAAAGGAAGCCTTTTAGCAGAGAGATACAATGACAAAATAAAACTGGGCTTGGAAAAACGGCTTCTTGTAGGATGTACCTCCAGACATGTTAATGTAAGTGTGATAGGTTTTCCACGTAACAGAGCCTTCCTGCTTTTCTTCTTGTTGAACAAGTTGGTTTTCAGGAGCTGCAGCAGAAACATCAAGCATTTTTTTTTTCACCCAGGAAGGTTCTCCAGCGCTGACAAATCTCATGCATTTTAAGCATAATAGGATGTCACTCGAGTCTATCCACTAAAATAAACATTTGAGACTTCACACTGTCAGCCTTCCCTGGATGCAGCCAGATGGTAAATGCTCCCTCTAGTTTTCTAATGGCTGTCGAATGAATCGGCATCCGTGACCAGAATCCAAAGGTGAAGGGCATTGATTTACCCAACATGATCAATACTGCACAGCTTTGAATGCAGAAATTCCGCGGATGTTTTTATTCTCCCCTCTGATTGTATAGAAAGCAAAACACAGAGGTCAAAAGAAAAAGCAGCCCAAAGGACCAATTTCTGCTTCTCACTTTAGCTGCTTTTATCAGCCAGCTGGGGTGGTCAGCAGTGTTCCCTCTAACAGGGATTCCCAGAGGTTGTTGACTACAATACCCATAACCCCCCAAGCAAAAGCCATTGCAGCTGGGGATTCTGGGAGTTGTAGTCAACAACCTCTGGGAATCCCTGTTAGAGGGACCGCTAGTGGTCATCAGGGCCATCTGGGGGGACAGATGCTTATGGTGATTTTTGAAACAGACTATACCCCTAGAGATGGAAAAGAGCTGATAGAGCAGCAATACCTTCAGCTTTCAGAGTGTTTTCATGCTTTTAGTTTCTAATCTAGACCATCGGGCCTGCAGTGGCCAAATCTGCAGTGGTGTTTTAAAAGTCTGTAAAGGTTTTAAAAACACAAAAATGATGACAAAGTTGCATCGACGTTGCCAGAGGAATGGAAAGAAATTTGGCAGGAATGTCCTCCAAAGACTGTTCCATGGAAAGAGTACAACCATTTGTTCATTGTTTCCCTAACCCTGACCATAACCCTTCCCTCTTGCAAAAATTTTACTAATGGTTTAGGGATAAAGAAGGGGTGATTGCTGCTGCTGCTACTACTACTACTACTGCAACGACTATGACGACAAATATTTATATACCGCTTCAACCAAAGTTGAAGAACTTTGATTCAGAAAAATGAATCCATAAATAAATAAGATGGTCCCCTGTCCCCAAAGGGCTCACAATCTAAAAAGAAACACAAGGCAGAAACCAACAGCCACTGGAGGGATGCTGTGCTGGGTCTGGATAGGGCCAGTTGCTCTCCCCCTCCTAAATGTAAGAATTGTCACTTTAAGAATGTAAGACTTGTCACTTTCAAAGGAGTCTCTTTGTTCAGTTAGCCAGGGAGAAACACAGACAAAATGGTAAGTGTGACCACATGGTCACCAATTTTCCATCTCGAATAGGGGTAGATAATTCATTGACAAAGATCATGATCAGCATCCATCCTAAGATGGTACCAAAGGCCAAAACATGTGGTCCTGGCTCATGGACGAATGGAATTGTTCAGAATTCACCCTGAAATGTGGGCAGTGTTTATAGGAAGGATTTGGGGATGGTTCCTTCTCCTTCATCTTGGAGCCTTACAGTGTTCCTATAACTTTGTTTGGGAAAGTCTCCCCTCTGTCTCCTTTCAGTGAGAATGTTTTTGGAGTAGAGGAGTCACATTTCCAACTCATTCGAGCAGCAAAAATATATATTAGAAACACAAACAGGGACACTGGCTCAACACCATACCCGAATTGGAGATGACTCTGAATTGAAGACGACTCCCTTAAAAGGTAGTACCTGCATTTACTCGCAAGGAACAGGCCTCTGAATCTAAGATGGTCACCTGATTTCTAATGTCAAAAAACTTGGGCGGGGAAACCTTGGTTGTAAACAGTCCTGAGCAGTATTGTACTGGAGGGGAAGGATATAGATGCATGAATGAATGAATGAACAGGAGTTTCCTGACTGAGGAAAACATTCTGTGTTATCTGTTTAGCAAAAAGTACATGCTATACATCAGTTTTGGTAGGACTGACTTGATAGTGGCATCTACAGAAGGGGCATTTTTCTTGTATTTAGGCAGAGGTTGCCACTGAGATTCTAGGCTGGTTCACATGACCATTAAAATCAAGGTAGAAGCTGGGCTACTGTGGTTTGCATGATCGTGAGAACTCACAGAGATCCCTCCTCCAGCCCAGCCTTTTCAAAGCAAGGTATCCTGTGGTTTAACAGAGAGGAGAGCTGGTCTTCTGGTAGCAAGCTTGACTTGTCCCCTTAGCTAAGCAGGGTCTGCCCTAGTTTGCATTTGGATGGGAGAATAGAAAATTGAGCACTGTAAGATATTCCCCTCAGGGGGTGGAGCCACTCTGGGAAGAGCAGAAGGTTTCAAGTTCCCTCCCTGACAGCATCTCCAAGTCAGGGCTGAGAGAGAGATTCCTGCCTGCAACCTTGGAGAAGCTGCTGCCAGTCTGGGAAGACAATACTGAGCTTGATAGACCAATGGTCTGACTCGGTATATGGCAGCTTCCTATGTTCATATCCCTGCTTTTCTGCTCTG
The DNA here is from genome assembly GCF_027244095.1 of Hemicordylus capensis. Lineage (NCBI taxonomy): Eukaryota > Metazoa > Chordata > Lepidosauria > Squamata > Cordylidae > Hemicordylus > Hemicordylus capensis. The sequence goes on from NC_069665.1 coordinate 22,438,638, forward strand.
CTTTTAAATGAGGGTGGAGGAAAGGAGGGTTCTCCTACCTTGATCCTCTCCTCATGTGCACTCACACAGCTTGTCTAGCCAGCCATCGCACGAAGCATGGCCGCCCCCTGATTCTGAAACCATAGACAGCTGTGGCTACAACTGCTGCCATCCATTGATGTGCTACTCTGCAAAGCACACTCTATGGTCCTGGAGCTGGAGCCGCTTCCGCAGGTCTGCATCTCCTTCCTGCTCCTTCATGGCCAATCAGAGGGCAGCCACTGACATCATGAGGCTTTTCTATGCTGCTGGCAGCACAAAGCATGCTGGGAAGACAGAGGGGCCTTTGGAGGACTTTCCACGGAGGGGAAATGTGGGGGAATGAGGGGAAATTTCAACAGTGGATGCTGCAGTTACATTGAGGGTCTGTTTCCTGAGCTTGTGGACCCAAACAAAGGTTTGGCTCATCAGCTGCTAATGGGGAAGGAGCTCTATTGCCCTCCAACCCAAAGATAGGAACATAGGAAGCTGCCATATACTGAGTCTGACCATTGGTCCATCTAGCTCAGTATTGTCCTCACAGACTGGCAGCAGCTTCTCCAAGGTTGCAGAGGCAGAAGTCTCTCTCAGCCCTTCTTGGAGATGCCAGGGAGGGTACTGTTGTGCTGGGAGTGGATATGGCCAGTTACTCTCCCCCTGCAAAATAAAGAGAATCGCCACCTTAAAAGGTGCCTCTTTGCCCAGTTAGCAGCAGGGGTTGCTAATGTAGTCTTCCATTCAAATGCAACCAACTGCTGAGTGATCACGTGAATGAGTCTTGAGTTCCAATCACCACTATACGAATAGCTGTCACCCACCGGCAACCCAATTTCATTCAAGCAGCAAGAGGTGGTGGAACATACCTTCATCATCTCCTGCCGTGGATCCTTTTGCCTTTTTGGATGCAGCAGCAGCTAGGAAGGTGAGAAAGTGGATAATCAGACAGACAGATTCAAAATGTATTTGGCTGTTTGAAAAGTAGATCACGAGACTGAGGTTTTACCATGATTTTCAATGCCTGCGAAAGCGACGTCTGGTATAATGTCCTCAATATCCGCTGCCTCTTCTGCTCTTGGATTTCCTGAAATGAAATCATTGTGTGGCGTCTGCAATAAACAAATATATAAGTGCACAGTTTACTTAAGGACAGGAGAAGAGTCTTGCTGGCAGACCAAGTCTAGTATTGTATTTCCAGCGACGGCCAATCAGACGGTTCCAGGAAGCGTGAAAGCCGGAAGTGGTGGCAAGAACTCTCTCTCTCATCCATTGTTTCCAGTTTCTGCTATTCAGAGTATACTGTCTGAAAACTGGGATTCTATTGAACGGCATTTGCCACCCTCCTTAAGCCGCCTGAAATCCCTTCACTGGCCCATTCTTGGGGAGGAGAGCTGGTCTTGCGGCAACGGACATGAAGTGTCCCCTTTGCTAAGCAGGGTCTGCCTTGGTTTGCATTTGGATGGGTGACTCCGTGGGAACGCTGTGAGATGGGACCGTAGCTCAGTGCAAGAGCATCCCAAGCAGGATGCTGGCAACCTTGGAGTTGCTGCCTGTCAGTGTGGACCATACTGAGCTAGTTGGGACAATGGTCTGACCTGGGTAGAAGGCAGCTTCCTATGTTCCTAATGGCCAGAGGTGGGATATTCTCCTTAGGGAATGGGAGTGTAGCTCAGTGAGGGAGCATCTGCATTGCATGCAGAAGGTCCCAGCTTCACTCTCTGGCATCCCCAGGCAAGCAGCTTCCTACATTCCAACATGTCTTTCCTTTCAAGACTTCTATGGGCTCTTTTTTCCATACCGCTCTGCTCTCAAGTTCTGTTACACTCTGGATTTCCAGCTCTCAGTCATCTCCTGCTTCCCTGCTCTCTGAGAGAGGAACATAGGTTGCTGCCTTATACTGAGTCTGACCATTCCTCCCGCTCGCTCATTATTGTCTGCACTGACTGGCAGTGGCTCTCCAGGGTTTCAGGCAGGAGTCTTCTCCAGCCCTACCTGGAGGTGCCGCCAGGGATTGAACTTGGGATTGTCTGCATGGACGCAGATGCTCTACCCCTGAGCAACGCCCTCATCCCCTAAGAGGAATGTCTTGCAGCAGACAGTGCTGACATATCATCACTCATCTAAATACAAACCAAAGCAAATCCTGCTTAGCAAAGGGGACAATTTATGCATGCTCCTGCAAGACTGGATCTCCAACTCAAGGAAGGGTGGCCTCGGTGGGCTGGCATCTTTCTTGTCAGGCAAGCTCTGAGTCTATCTGCAGCTCCTTCTGCTTCCTCTTTTTGAACAGAAGAGTCGAGAACCTGGACTGTCATCCCCTTCCAGGAAAGAACAGAACCTGGACTTTGTTGTCCAGGGGACCAAAATGTAGAGCCAGGGACCAAAATGTAGAGTTCCCATCAGCCTGCAGCTGAATCTACCTGCAGCTCCTTCTGCCCCTGCCCTTTAGAGGGTAGAGTCTAGAACATGGGCTGTTCTAGGCTCTTGCTGCTGGAGTCTAGAACCTGGTGAATTGACAGGAAAGAGCCTAGAATCTGAACTATGCCATGAACAGCCAGAGGCCTGAAAAAAGCTGCCACATCCACACCAACCTATCCATTACATTGAACCCCTATATTTTTAATGTAGATTGTAAACTCCTTTGGGAGCCAATCACAGCTGAAAATCAAGGCGTAGAATTCTATTCATGCAGCTGCTCAAAGGCTTCTAGCATGGACCCCTGAGAGATCAGACCCAAGGCGGTACCATGTTTTTTCAAGGGGGATCAGCCCTGTTTCCAACAGGGATCCACAAGGTGTTTATAGATGCTCATAAGCAACACCCTCCTGAACTCCCCCCCGCCCCCAGTATTGGTCCCCAGTGAGTTAATTCTCAGGGCAATGTCCAAACTCACCGTTGTTTCTTCCAAGTGAAGATTATCAATGAGTTGAGCATAGCGTCCCTTTCTTTTCATCAGCTGTTGGTGGGTGCCGCTCTCAAATACTTCTCCATCTTTTAGCAAGATGACCTCATCGCAAAATTCTAAATACTAAGGTGTGGATTTTTTTTTTAACCGAAGAAGAAAAGAAAATAGAATTAATCAATTAGCAAAGGAGCCGCAGTGGGGGGCAGGATGCATGCAGCCAGAATTTTTTAAAAAATGAAAACAATTTTTGGTTCATTGTTCAGAAAATATCAGACATCCTGTTCTCATTAACTCTTGTCATGAATACGATACGGTGAATATAGATTTATATACTGCTTTTCAACCAAAGTTCCCAAAGCAGTTTACAGAGATTGAGAGAGACTCTCTCTCTCTCTCTCTCTCTCTCTCTCTCTCTCACACACACACACACACACACACACACACCTGGTCAATTGCCAGGTGAGTTGCTTAGGTTGTCAATGTTGCATTGACAGAGCAAGGAAGAGAAGAAGTCCCCAATCTCCCTCCTACCCTCAGGACATCTGAAGACAGAGACTCCCAAAGACCGCAATGGCAGTGTGGTGTAATGCTTAGTGTGCTGGGCCAGGACTGAGTAGACCTGGGTTCAAAACCTCTCTCAGCCTTGATGTTCATTGGGTGACATTGGGCTATCTCATCTTAGCCAAATCTATCTCATGGGGTGATGGTGTGGAGAAAAGGGGTCAAGGACTATGTTCTCCTTTGGGGAAGCATGGGATAAAAATGGAATGCATTAAATAATGAAGTCTGTGGACAGTAAAGGTAGATTCTTTGAATATGGTGCAAATCGTGAGGAAACAGCAGGTTGTTACTGTGTTCTGCCTCTTTGTCAAACTGGAGACAGATTTCTAGGGATGTGCTGTAGCTCGTGGAACACATGCTTTGTATGTAGAACAGCTCTGCATATGCCAAGCTACACAATTTCTCTGCTTTCTCTTCCTTACTATGTTTGATTTTAAATCTGACACTCTTAGCAAGAAGTGTCTGAACTGTGACTATTGTGCCACCTACTGGTGTATTGCTGATATATTGTTTTTTGTGGAGGGGGAAAACAGAAGGAGCAGTGAAGAGTCATACTAGACAGAGAAAAATCCGACTCCTGGGACATTCTCTTGAGGGGGTTCTGTAGTGATAAGGAATATTTCTTGGGCAGCAAAGCCAGAATAAGGAACAATTGCATATCCACAAGGTCAAATAGGCGGCAAGGCAAGGCAAGGCAGTCAGAGTTTCAGCACCCTGGAGAGCTCCGTGTGATCAATTTGGCTCCAACAAAGGCCAGAGGTAGAATGAGACCTTTACTTATTTGCTTACTTACTTATCACTACTTATGTACTGGTGTAGAGGCTCCTGCCTCCAGTCGTGGAGAAGCTGCTGCCAGTCTGGGTAGACAATATTGAGCTAGGTGGACCAATGATCTGACTTGGGAGAAGGCAGCTTCCTATGCTGAATTTTCCAGCTCCCAGAAACCTAGCCCTGTACCCTGAAACCTAGACTGCCTGTGGCATTGAGAGCTGGTCTTGTGGTAGCAAGCAGGACTTGTCCCCTTAGCTAAGCAGGGTCCACCCTGGTTGCATTTGAATGGGAGACTTGATGTGTGAGCGTTGTAAGAAATTCTCCTCAGGGGATGGAGCTGTTCTGGGAAGAGCAGAAGGTTCCAAGTTCCCTCCCTGGCAGCATCTCCAGACAGGGCTGAGAGAGATTCCCACCTGCAACCTTGGAGAAGCCGCTGCCAGTCTGTGTAGAGCATACTGAGCTAGATAGACCAATGGTCTGACTCAGTATACAGCAGCTTCCTATGTTCCTATGTTCCTGTGTGTTCTGTCAGCCTACAAGGATTCCCAGACATCTAGGACTGAATATTGACAGCTTCCCCTATTAGCAGTCCACGCCTCCTTCTCTCAAGCCTGCTACTGGTTTTGGGAGGACACATCCACCAGTCCTCTACAGGACTAAAAAGAACACGCATATATGCCAAATGATAGGAACAGAATATATATTTTCCTCCGTTACCTGCAGCTGATGAGTAACCAGGAGCACTGTTTTTCCTCTCAGGGCCTTTTTAATGCATTCTTCGAAAATACTTTTCCCAACATGCACATCGAGTGCAGATAAAGGGTCATCCAACAGGTAGATGTCTCTGTTAGCATACACTGCGCGAGCTAAGCTGATTCGCTGCTTCTGACCTCCAGAAAGGTTGAGGCCCCTTTCCCCTATCTTTAAAAAGGCAGAAACATTATATCAGTCCACGGGTAATAATCCATTGCATATCATATATTTGTATGTAATAAATGCCTTATGGGTTTATTCAAATGCAATAATGGAATTATGTTTCACCATAAGAACATAAGAACAGCCCTGCTGGATCAGGCCCAAGGCCCATCTAGTCCAGCATCCTGTTTCACACAGTGGCCCACCAGATGCCTCTAGGGAGCCCACAGGCAAGAGGTATGTGCATGCCCCCTCTCCTGCTGTTGCTCCCCTGCAACTGGTATTGAGAGGCATCATTCCTCTGAGGTTGGAGATGCCCTCAGCCACCAGACTAGTAGCCATTGATAAACCTGTGTCCAACATGAATTTGTCTAAGCTCCATTTAAAGCCATCCAAGCTGGTGGCCATCACCACATCCCAGGGCAAAGAATTCCATAGATTTATTATGCGCTCGGTGAAAAAGTACTTCCTCTTGTCAGTCCTAAATGTTCCGACCTTCAGTTTCATGGAGTGACCCCTGGTTCTAGTGTTGTGAGGGGGGGGGATTTCTCTCTGTGCACCCTCCTCATTCCACCGAACCATGTGGTTCCAACTGTAGAATTTTGTGAGCACCCATGATATATTTTTATTCAACGGATTCTTTATCTATAGACACAGATAATTATATAAATATGTATTTGATGAAAGCTTTACGTGCTTATTGTACATGCAGCTGCTAAGTGCCTTTCATCACTCTGTCAAAGCAAGACATTTTGCTAACTTTCATGAGAAACGTTGGTTTAACTACTTTACATGTGAGAGATACTTTGAGCAAATACTCAACAATCTCATTGTTGAAAGTCTTGGGCTTAATCTAGATGAAGCACTAAAACACAGTCCAAAGGGAAGGACCACTCCTAGAAGAAGCAGAGTTGCTCCTGAGGGCAGAACAAGAACCAACAGGCTGAAATTACAAGAAAACAGATTCAGGATAGATATTGGGAAGGGTTTCATAAGCATAAGAACTATTGATGTGCATGGAAGTTGCACAAATTGATTCAAATTCAAATCGAATTCGAATCAATTTGATTTGGAACCATTGGACAGAGTGGAGAATCGTTCGAATCCATTTGAATTTGCCTAACTTGAATGGCATTCAAGCGAATTTGCCCGAATTCTATTTGAATTCAGGTGAATTCAAATTGATTCGAACAAATCTCCACTCTGGTCAATTGTTCCAAATCGAATCGAATCAAATTCAATTTAAATTAGAATTGATTCATGTGAATTTCATGCACATCCCTAATAAGAACTATTTGACAGTGGAACAGTCTGCTCTATGCAGTGGTGGGTTCTCCTTTAGTGGGAGTCTTCAGACAGTGGCTGGACAGCCATCTGTCAGGGACGGCATAGCAGTTTCCTGCACTGATCAGTGGGTTGGACCCCAGGTCCTTCCAACTCTATAATATGTTATCGTTCCCCAGTGCTTGCTTTTAAAAGGGGGTGCACAGGAAGGGGCAATCTGCTGGGGACATCAGCTCCCAGCTGAATTCACCCACCTAAGTCAGGAAGGAGGACCATGCCCTGTGTGTTGAACCTGCTGAAGCCTGTTTGTCGAGCATGTAGGATGGGGCCTTCTTGGTGATTGCCCCCAGGCTGTGGAACTTGCTCTTAGATGATACCTGCAAGGCTCCCTCCAGGCGTGTAGCTAGGGGAGAGTGGGTTTGTGTTCACCTTTCTCCCCGATGGCCTCTCCCACTATGGACACACCCTGTGCATGTACCAGCAGAGGCATCTGGTGGGCCACTGTGTGAAACAGGATGCTGGACTAGATGGGCCTCCTTGGGCCTGATCCAGCAGGGCTGTTCTTACGTTCATGTGATGTCACACGCAAGGGACATAGCCAGCTCCCAAGTTCTTTGAACCCGTCTGCCCAGTTATAGTTCCGCCCCTCTCCCTCCTACCTAGTCTTCTGAAGAAGGCTGAAGTTTTTTTTTCCCCCAAGGCATTTGGCCAATGATTAGCCCTTGGGTTCCCCTTTAACTAACTGTAGCACCATCTGTTTTACTTGGAGCAGATTTGGAATTGAAATGTTATGATCACCATTTTTAAATTTGTTGTTCGCCACCCTGGTGTCCCAGTACCAAGGGCAGTGTGGAAATGCACATCATAACTAAATAATAAATGATGGACAGTCTGAATTATCTATGAATGTAGATGAGGCAACCCATCTTTTCCCAGCAAGTATCTGGAGCAGTAGTGTAGCAATAGCCAGTCTCCAAGTACCTCGAAAATATGACTGAGTTAGATTATGCATAGTATTCCCAGCAAGAGTGCTTTTAATAAAAATTTAAACCGACAGGATGGCCTGGAGGGAAGCAGTGCCAAATCCTATTATTCTTGCCTTTTGCTTTTGCTTTTTAATAGTACCTGTACCTCCTTTTATTTCAGTCACAAGGAAACATACAGCAAGATGGATTGCAACTCAGATAATAAAACAGGAAGATGTAAACTTTCTGCTTCTGGTCGGCGAAAATGTCAGTGACAAAATCAGGGGCTGACATACTGTGCAAAGTTACGTGCACGTTGTGACGCGACATTGACACAGTTGTGCAAGTGTGCTGTTGCACTAAATGCACGAATTGCACAATTTTTAACCTTTTAACTTTTATATTCTTCCAAGGTGTCCAGAGCAGTGGACATGGTTATGTTTATCCTCACATCAACCCTGTGAGGTGGAGTAGGCTGAGAGAGAAGTGACTGGCCCGGAGTTACCCAGTGAGGGTCATGGCTGAACAGGGATTTGAACTCGGGTCTCCTTGGTCCTAGTCAAACCGCAGCACCATGCTGGCTGTTGCCCACGACTGTCAGCTACGGAACTGCCTTTGCATAATTCTTGCATTTAGCACAACAGTGCTCTTGGACAACTGCGCAAATGTGGTGTTGCAATGCTCACATAAGGTTGAGCAGTAGGTCAGACATTGACTTGGGATGGCCATCATTTCTGCTTTCTGCCCCAAAGACTGCCATACAGTGGAAATAGAACAATCCGGTTGGGGTGTCCATTGATCAAATGTTAACTTACCATGTTTACTGCTCAGAAGGCTGATCTATCTAGCTAGCTAGCTAGCTATCCATCCATCTATTTGATTTCTATACCGCCCTTCCAAAAATGGCTCAGGGCAGTTTACACAGAGAAATAATAAATAAATAAGATGGATCCCTGTCCCCAAAGGGCTCACAATCTAAAAAGAAACATCAGCTAGACACCAGCAATAGTCACTGGAGATACTGTGCTGGGGGTGGATAGGGCCAGCTGCTCTCCCCCTGCTAAATAAAGAGAATCATCACACTAAAAAGGTGCCTCTTTGTCTGTATTGTCTGTATTGCTCTGCCATCTCAAAGGCATGGCACAGTAGCTAAGAAGATCATTGTCCTGGCTTGCAGAAGGTCCCTGGTTCGATCCCCGATATCTCCAGGCAGGGCTACAAAAGACTCCTGCCTGAAATCTTGCAGAGCCACTGCCTGTCAGTGTAGACAGTGTTGACCTAGATGGACCGATGGTAGAAGGCAGCTCCCTATGTTCCTAAGGGCCAGATATGGTATATTCCCCTTAGGGAATGGGGCCGTAGCTGAGTGGTAGAACACCTGCTTGCATGCAGGAGGTCCCAGGTTTCATCCCTGGCATCTCCAGGTAGGGCAGGAAAGACTCCTGCCAGAGACCTTGGAGGAGATGCTGCCAGTCCGTGCTGGCGATGCCGAGCTAGATGGACCAATGATATGATGTAAGCTTGATGGGCCTATGGTCTGATGTTGTAAGGGCTTCTGCCTAAGGGCCTGGTTCCTCGGATGTTGAATCTAGCTTAGATTATTCAACTGTTCCTGGTCCTTCTGGTACTTTCTTTCTCCTCTGGGCTTGATCTTGCCTGTTTTGGCCCACACACTGCTTCTTGAGTGCCAGTATTGGTAGTAAGGCAGACTATAACGGTTTTGGTTCGTTAAGTGCCAGGAAGTAGACCTGAGGCTCGATTGACCGCTGGCTCCATGCACTCTCACACGCCCTCATTTAAATCAATGGGGACTTGGCAACTCAATATGGCAGCCCCTTGCCAATAAGAAAGATGGTTCTCTAGGGAAAGCTCTGGCATGAGACAATGGTCAGAAAGTGGAGAGACCGGTTTGCCTGAAAGTCTGAATCTGGAGCAACTACACTTACTTCAGTCATATCTCCATATGGAAGGAGGTCCATGTCTGTCTTCAAGCTGCAGACTCTGATGGCATTGTTGTACCTAAAGAGTTGACAGTGAACTGTGTTTAGCCCTCAACACGACAAATCCGAATAGGAATACGACAAATATTTATATGCCGCTTTTCCACAAAAAGTTTCCAAAGTGGTTTACATAGATATAAATAGATAAACAAAATGGCTCCCTGTCCTCAAAGGGCTCCCAATCCAAAAAAGAAAAATATGATAGATACCAGCAACAGCCACTGGAGGGATGCTGTGCTGGGGTTGGGTGAGGCCAGTTCCTCTCCTCTTGCTAAATAGAACAGAACCACCACTTTCAAAGGTGCCTCTTTGCTCAGTTAGCAGGAGTATAACCGACACCCCTAACTTCCAACAAACAAAGAAAACGAGGAAAGAGCCGTAACTTGGCGATGGGACTGTAGCTCAGTGGTAGAGCATCTGCTTAGCATGCTGAAGGTCCCCGGTCCGATCCCTGGCAGCATCTCCAGGTCGGACTGGGAAAGACCTCTACCTGAAACCTTGGAGAGCTGCTGCCAGTCAGTGTTGACAATACTCAACCTGATGAACCAATGGCCGGACTCAGTATAAGGCAGCTTTATGTTCTTCTATGTCAGTGGCAGGGCACATACTTGGCCTGCAGAAGGTCCCAGGTTCCTCTCTGGCATCTCCAGCCAATCAGATCTTGAGCAGAAGGCTTGGGAAGGGCCCCAGCCTGACACCGGGGGCAGCTGCTGCCATTCACTGCAGGCAGCAGTGGGCTCGATGGCCCAGCGGTGTGACTCGCCGTCACAACATGTGCGTGTGCAGCTTGTCTTAATTAGCCTCGCCAAATTAAAAGCAATATGCACAGGCTGAAGTGGCATCAATTAGTTATGTCAAATCTCATTATTGCTTCTGTTCGCAAGCCAGCAGCACATTTAACACATACAGAAATTTGTTTTTCACACACACACACTCACACACACACACACACTCACACACACACACACACACACACACACACCCTTCTCAGATTTACACACACACAGGGTATTGCGGGTTGGCATCTGACATATGCTGCATAAGAGGGTGATAATTGAAACTCAAGGTGTGTTGATCAGGTGCTTAGGAAGGAAGGCACCTGAGTGAGAAAGCAGAATCCACTCTGTTGTCGCATTAAATGGGGTGTTCTCCGGTGGCCGAATGATAGAGGGCGCCCCTCAGCCCGCACACCCAGCCGGCTTTTGCAAAGGCCTCTGCAACTTCATGGCTTAGCGAAAGCTGGCTAGGAATCGTGATTTCATAACGGCTCCTCTCCCCCCACCCTCTTCCCCCATCATTCAAGCACCATCACAAGGAGACCGGGCCATAGTTGGAGGTGAGGTCTTAGCTCAGCCACAGAGCATCTGCTTTGCATGCAGAGAGTCCCAGTTCCCCCCGCCCCCGGCAATTCCACTTAAGACTTCAGGAGAAGAGAGCTGGTCTTGTGGGAGCAAGCAGGACTTGTCCCCTTAGCTAAGCAGGGTCCACCTTGGTTGCATGTGAATGGGAGACTTGTATGTGTGAGCACTGTCAGAGACTCCCCTTAGGGGATGGAGCTGCTCTGAGGAGAGCAGAAGGTTCCAAGTTCCCTCCCTAGCATCTCCAGATAGGACTGAGAGAGACTCTTGCGTGCAACCTTGAAGAAGCCACTGCCAGTCTGTGTAGGCAATACTGAGCTAGATAGACCAAGGGTCTGACTCAGTAGATGGCAGCATCCTATGTTCCTAATGCCCTTTCGCCATTTAAAGAATTTAAAGAATAGTAGGGCCTAATTCCGCATACTCATAGCTTCAACAATATAATATTTCCCCCTCTGATCCAATGCCATGCTTACCTTTGGGGATCATATGTTTTCCCAAAGAGTATGTTCTCTCGGACAGTCCCATGGAATATCCATGCCTGCTGTGACACATAAGCAAAGGTCCCATCCACTGCAACTCTCCCTTCATACAGATTCATCTGAAACAAGTCGATCGGGTAGTTCAGTGTCAAATTGGCTTCTTTGTGCCCTCCTGTTACTTCTCTGTTAGCTCTAGCCCAGGGGTAGATCACCTGCCTTGCATGCAGAAGGTCCCCGGTTCAGTTCCTGGCATCTCCAGGTAGAGCTCTCCAAGGTACCAGGAAGGCGTCTTTCCCAGCTCTACCTGGAGATGCCAGGAACTGAACCGGGGACCTTCTGCTGGAAGAATGCTGTAAATAATTGTTTTATGTGAAATGACTTTGCCTGGTCAACAACGGGCCTTAGCTATTAGGAATGTGTGTGTGTTGTGATAGATAGATAGATAGATAGATAGATAGATAGATTAAAACCTTGCATACCTGTCCTAGTATGGCGGCTATGAAGGAGCTCTTTCCACTTCCAACATTTCCACAGATCCCCAAAATCTTGCCCTGTAAAGAAAATTCACTATTTATTGTCACTACTATTACAATCCAGAATATTGATACACCACTTTTCAACCAAAAGGTTCTCAAAGCAGTTGACACAGAAAAGGGAATTAGATGATTCCTTGTCCTAAAAGGGCTCACAGTTCAAAAAATACCACATTTGCCCAAATAATTTTACGAGCCCCTTAAAAAATATAGGTTAAATACAGGTTAAGCTTGTATTTAACCCAAAGGAAGAGAACTCTGAATTTAAGACAACATCCTGATTTCTGACATCAAAGAACCTGGGGAAAACCTGGTCATGGATTGAGGTAAATACAGTAGGACAAATTAGACACCAGTAACAGCCACTGGAAAGATGTTCCACACTTGCTGGATAGGAACAGCTACTTCTTTCTTCTCCCCTTCCTCCCTATAAGAACATAAGAACAGCCCGGCTGGATCAGGCCCAAGGAAACCCATCTAGTCCAGCATCCTGTATCACACAGTGGCCCACCAGATGCCTCTGGGGAACCCACAGGCAAGAGATATGTGCCTGCCCTCTCTCCTGCTTTTTTGTCCCCTCCTATTGGTACTGAGAATTTTTTTTCTCCTCTCCGCTCCATGCATAATTTTATACACCTCGATCATGTCTCCCCTTAGTCGCCTCTTTTCCAAAGTAAAGAGCCCCAGATGCTGTAGCCTTGCCTCATAAGGAAGCTGCTCCAGGCCCCTGATCCTCTTGGTTTTCTACACCTTTTCCAGCTCCCACTAAAAAATAATAAAGCCACCACTTGAAAAAGGGCCTCTTTGCCCATTTAACAGGGGCTTATTCATCATGGTGAGGTGTCCCCCTCCCACCAAAAAAAAGCATGTTTCATGAACATGTACAGAGCGATCGTAAGTAGCACCCAGTCCTCCAAAACCAGCCTAAGGCACTTTGGCTACTGAGGCAGGAAATCTAAATGGTGCCTCCCAACAACAGCAACAGTTATGAGAACGTTGCGCTGTTGCCCGTTTCAGGTTTTCATTGTTTGGTTTACATGGTTTGTTTTTGAACTGTAGATTTCAGGTTTTGTAATGTTTTTATGGTTGTCGGGACCATGTTTTGTCTGGGAAGTGGAACAGAAATACAAATAAACAAATTTATGATAACAATCACTGAACCTGGATGCCTCTGTGTTTTTCTCTTTATTGCTCCTCTTTTAATTTGGTTTCTGTTGATTTAAATTGAATTTTTCCATGTTTCATTTTTGTCGTGAGCTGCTTTGGTAGGTTTTGGCCCAAAACATGGCAAATGTTAATTTAAACTGGCTGAAATAACCAATGAATTCATTCCCTTTACTAATGCCCTAAAGAAACAGGAAGAAGACGCGGAGGAGGAGGAGGAGGAGGAGGAGGAGGAGGAGGAATACTGGCTGACACCCTGACTAAATTACTCAAGTAGTAGTGTAGTAGTAGTAGTTAGTAAGTAATAAGTAAGTAAGTAGTAATTAGGGCCTCCCCTAACTGTAAAGGTTGTCCAACCTAGGAGTAGAGTAGATCGTCCAACCGGGGATAGACCAGCCTCCCCTTAACTGTAAAGTAGTAGTAGTAAGTAAGCAGTAAGTAAGTAAGCAAGCAGTAAATAAGTAGTAGTAGTGTAGTGTAGTAGTAGTAGTAGTAAGTAAGTAATAAGTAAGTAGTAGTAAGTAAGTAAGTAGTAGCGTAGTTTTAGTAGTAATAGTAAGTAAGTAAGTACTGGCCGATATGGTTAAATTTCTTGAGTAGTCCACTACTAGTATTAGTTATCATAACTTTAATAATACTGGCTGTCATCCACAAAATTACTAAACAATAGCAGGTCATCATACTAGTAGTAATACTGGCTGACAACCTGACTACATTTCTCTAGTAGTGGTGGTACTAGTAGTAATAGTGGCTGACTAAATTACTCAGTTAATGTCCTATTGAAATAAGTAGTCCTTTGAGAGTAACTTCTGAGTAGTACTATTGAGTAGCATAGTCTGGATGTCAGATCATCATCATCATCATCATCATCATCATCATCACCATCATGATCATCATCAAAAAATTTATAAATCACTTTACACTCAAAAAGGGATTTCAGGGCAAAACAGCTACTGGCCTCATCCACACGTAACACGGAACCATGGTTCTGCTCCCCACCCTCACTCTCCCGTCCAAATTCAGACATAATGGAGAGCAGGGAGTCTGCAGTCAGAGAGACTGCAGAGGGGAGGGGGAACTGGCTGTGCGGGCTTCTTTCTTGCATGAAGGACAACTTGCATAGCCAATCACGGCCAGAGAGAAGGAGGAGCCAGAGAAAGAGAACCCAGGCTGTGGCTACAAATCTGGGTGCAATGCAGGCTACGCTGAACCTCAGGTTGGGGAGACGAAACTCACTACAACCCGAGGGTTTGAGCTGGAGTTCCAGAGAGAAAACCTTGGGTCACTCACATCGCCGAACCGGGTTTGCATGCATTCAGACGTAATGCTTTGACAACTTCTGGCCCCTTAAACTCCACTTCTGTGTTCCATGTGAATGTGGCCACCGTCTCTGAATCTCTGCATAACCTCTCCCCCAATTTAAACCTGACCTCAGTTGAAGTTTCATTGCTTTGGTATACCTACTTTCTGCAGAGTCACGTTTATGTTATGCAGGGCAAAGCCACTGTGGCTCTTCTTGTTTGATGTCGAAGAATGATCAGCGTCTGCACCTGTCTTGGCCTTGCTTTTCACTTTTGAAATCGCCGCCTTGCCACTTTTGGAACCCTTCTCGTCCGAGGTGTCCCAGGACAGGGTCGCATTTTCCAGTACAAGGGCATGCTTCGACTTCTTCAAAGGCATCACGTACGCCGGAGGGACTTTAATTAAAAGAATATTCTAAAAGAGAAGCAGCAAAGTCGAGAGCGACGCAAAACAGAGGGGCACCTTTCATGGGCCCAGAACAAACAAGAAAAATGTGCTGGGCATGAGCAGACACGATGCCTGTGTGTTGCATACAGGGTGCCATCTTGGCTGGGCTATCTCCAAATGGTTGTGTGAACTAGCCTAGGCTAGAGCGGCTTTCTATCTTGCTATGTACCTAAGATGATCTCGGTATTCAAGCAGGTTTGTGTGAAATCAGGCAGCCCGTTCGATCAGGGAAAAAAACCTTTCCTGTCATTATCTGGGTTCAGCAGTCATAAGGATGTGCTCATTGACAGTGAACCATGATACAGTAAAGAACCTCAATGAGGAAAAGGCCATGGCTGTGGGTTTCACATGTACCGGCTGCCCTCGAACGACACTGATCACTTGCAATCACCGTCTTTTGTGTTTACCTTCAGCCTTCTTAGCGAAACGCTCGCTTCGGCGGCGGCTTTCACCGAGAACGGTAAGATGGCAATTGCAAACTTCATTACGTTAAACATCGCAACCACACTGAAGGCCTGCAAAAGGAAAGGCGTTAACGGGCTGTTAGTCTCTCACGAGGCTGGTGGTGCATCCTGTCATGAGCAACACGTGACAGGCCGCAGGATGCTCCATCTGCCTCATAGTGGAACATTCACACCGTTGCTCAAGAGGCGAAAATGGCACAAACACAGTCGAGCGATAGTTGGCCATTGGAGAGCATGGCTATCCATTGTGCAGTGGTGTTGATGTAATCCTTGCCTCTGGCTTGGATGTTGACGTTGCGCAACTGTGTGAACATTCTGTTATCGTACATGAGACCGCTGGGGGGAAGGGACCGGTGTTCCCCACAACAGAGATTCCCAGATGTTGTTGACTACATCTCCCATAATCCCCAGCTGCAATGGCCTCTACAACCATCTAAGGGTATGCTGTAATCCACAGGGCCATCTGTCATGCTTAGTTCCTTCAAATAGGGGGGAGAAGTAGGGCTGCATACATAGGAGCTCCCTCCTCTCTTTTTCGGCAGTAGGCTGAGCAGAGTCCTCTGGGCCTTTGCTGCCTACCGTTCAGAGGAAAAGTTGACCATCGATTATTCTAAAGTAAAAGTCGTGGAGGTCATTCAGACAATCAAAAACTGTGTTCTATCCGGGTTTGGGAGCTGTGTGTGCTCCGCTCTCGATTTCCGGTTGTGTGGAAGCAAGGTAGGAGGGAAACCTGGGTAGAAGTGATGGTGTGGAAGCAAGGTGGGAGGGAAACCTAGGTAGCTTTCCCTCCCACCTTCCTTCTACACCATCACTTCTACCCAGGTTTCCCTCCTACCTTGCTTCCACACAAGCGGAAATTGAGAGCGGAGCACACACAGCTCCCAAACCTGGGTAGAACACAGTTTTTGATTGTCTGGATGACCTCATATGACCTCATGATCTTTACTAAGAGCCTAACTAAACAAAGATGGCAGATACAGTTTAGGCTGTATAAATTTCGAGGATTTGTCTTCCAGGTGTCTGGCCCCAGGAGGGTCCAGTTTGCCCATGTCATGAAGACTGCCCCAAAATGTGTAGCAGCAATCCTCAGAGCCTATTTCTCAAATGGAAGGTCGTTTATTCCTTCCACATTTAGAGTGTTCCAGGGTGAGGTAGTTGCTCAACTGTTGCATGGATCACAGTCCTGTGTTTATAAGGATTTTCGCCCCCTGGAGGTAATCTAGTCAAAGTTTGTTTGTTAAACAAACAAACAAACAAACAAACAAACAGAAATGCCTTTGATGGGCTGCTATGTGTGTTCAACAATGCAGAAACAGATACTTATGAAGGTGCCTTATATTGAGCCAGACCACTGGCCCATCCAACTCAGGACTGCACAACTCAGCCCTTCTGCAGATGTTGGCCAACAATTCCCATAATCCCTTGCTATTGGGATTATGGGAACTGTAGTCCAAAAACAACTGGAGGGCCAAAGTTGGGCAGCCTGGTCTAGTTTAATGTTCTTTGGCTCACCAGGGTTTCAAACAGAAGCCTCTCCCAGCCTGATCTGGCGATGCCAGTGCTTGAACCCAGGACCTGTTGCATGCTAGACAGGTGCTCTTCCACGGATCCACAGCCCTTCCTTAGTCTACTTTCTGAAACTGACCTGACTTTTTAAAACTCCAAAAAATGGGGGGGAGCTGGTCTTGTGGTAGCAAGTATGAATTCTCCCCTTTGCTAAGCAGGGTCTGCCTTGGTTTGCATTTGAATGGGAGACTGCACATGAGCACTGTAGGATAGAGGTCTGCTCTGGGAAGAGATGGTTCTGCTCCCTCCCTGGCATTTCCAAGACAGGGCTGGGAGAGACTCTCGCCTGTAACCTTGGAGAAGCTTCTGCTCGTCTGTGTGGACAATGCTGGGCTAGATGGACCAGTGGTCTGACTCAGTATATAGCAGCTTCCTATGTGCCTAAAAAGCTGTGCCTGCTTCACTAAGATCCCTGGTGCTATGGAAGGATTATAAAGCCCATCAGGGACAAAAGAAACAGACAAAATTGTCGCCATTGAAGGTAAAAACTTACAACAGAAGCTGTAAGTTCTTGCTTCAAAAGACTGTGTAAGGAGAACGTCATGACAACCGCCAGAGTGGTTACAATTGGTGTAAGGGCCGAGTTCATGCTCTGTACGTATCCGGCTTTTTCCAATATTTTCCTTTCTGCTTTCCTAATGCCTACAAAGAAGAAAAAGACATCAGCTTATGATAATATGAGCAAAGTGCTAAATCATACGTCCTCCAAGAGAATGATATGTAATTTTGTTAAATTACACCCCAGTGTCTCCAATTATCAATGAATCACAGAGATTGTAGAGAATGACCCAGTTAAGGGACTTCATTGGCATGTAAAAGAACGGGTTTTCCTGTACCTCTGACGGCGGTGACAAAAGATTTCTCCCAAGCATACATTTTGATCAGTTTAATGCAATTCAAAATCTCATTCATGACTCGTACGCGCTTGTCGGTCACCAAAATGGCAGCTCGTCGGAAGACAGTCGTCAACTTGGCCATGAGCATCTAAGGAGAAGAGGCAAAATGGGATGAAAGCAACCTTTTTAATGAAAACTGAGACCAAGACTAATGTGGATGGGAGGAAATGGCCATGTTTATTTGGGTCAAAGACCGTAAATAAAGTACGATGATGGCCGTGTTTAGGCACGTGATGAGTACCTGAACATGATTAGGCATTCCTTAAGTTGGGTCTGGGTCTCACAGTACCACTTCCCCCATGCATATTTATTGTACCTTAATGAATACATGAAATATGTTAATAGGTTTCTGTAATAAAATCTCTGTGAGGTACCAGAGCTGGGAGTTTGCAAGAGAAGGGATACACTCTTTGAGACTGATCTGGAACACAGAAACATAGGAAGCTGCCATATACTGAGTCAGGCCATTGGTCTATCTAGCTCAGTATTGCCTTCACAGACTGGCAGCGGCTTCTTCAAGGTTGCACGCAGGAATCTCTCTCAGCCCTATCTTGGAGATGCCAGGGAGGGAACCTGGAACCTAGATGCTCTTCCCAGAGCGGCTCCATCTGATGCTTGTAACATTGGCAAGGGGCACTTCCCCTCATAAGCTTTGCAAAGAGTCTGTAACATTTCACAGGCAGGAGGCCCTAAAACAGCACAGGTTTATTTCCCACGGTTTTGCCCTTTTGCGGGCAGCCTCCCTGTATACCAATTCCGTCACTGCGGGGGGAGTTTCAATCATGTACAGGGTTTTCTATTCCCCCAGCCCCAAACTAAACTGGTATACAGTACATTACTGTACTAATTCAGAATAATGCAATCCAGCCTCTCCTTAGGTGGTGTTGGGTACTGAACCTTAAACCCCCCTGCACAGCAGTTAAGAAGCATGCAGGCTGCTCCCAGGGGGTTAAAGTTTAAATATCCAAACTTAAAGTCCTCCTTAAATATCCAAACTTTAAGCCCTTAAGTATCCAAACTTTAAGTACACAGCAGCCTGTGTACTTCCCAGATGGCATGTGGGGAGGTTTAAAATTTAAATATCCAACCCCATGCACCAGCTAAGGAACCTAACCCCACCAAGTACTCAAATATCATGGTTTCGACATTCAAAGAACTTTCCAGAAATGTTACCCTAGTGATATTCAAGGGCCTACTTACTACTTACTACTTACATTGCTATATGAGAGCCAACAATAGGAACATAGGAAGCTGCCACATACTGAATCAGACCATTGGTCCAGCCAGCTCAGTATTGTCTACACAGACTGGCAGCAGCTTTTCCAAGGTTGCAGGCAGTAATCTCTCTCAGCCCCATCTTGGAGATGCCAGGGAGGGAACCTTCTGCTCTTCCCAGAGCGGCTCCATCCCCTAACCCCTGCTAACTGGGCAAAGAGGCACCTTTTAATGTGGTGATTCTCTTTATTTAGCAGGGGGAGAGTAACTGGCCCTATCTACCCCCTGCACAATACCTCCAGTGACTGTTGCTGGTGTCTATCATCTTATTTATTTATTATTTCTCTGTGTAAACTGCCCTAAGCCATTTTTTTGGAAGGGTGGTATAGAAATCGAATAACTAAAATAAAATAATCAATAATAAAGGCAAGATCTTACAGTGTTCACACTTGTAGTCTCCCATTCAAATGCAACCAGGGCAGGCCCTGCTTAGCAAAGGGGACAAGTCATGCTTGCTACCGCAAGACCTGCTCTCCTCAGGCTGCAATAATATTGGAAGCATCAAATAAACCATGATGCAAATAATCCACTTTTCTTTAATGGCTACCAAGCATGATGGTTTGGAGCCCTTGCTCACCTGTAAGGGGATGAACATAAGGTAAATAAACATCCCCATGAGCGCAGTGGGACCTAGGATGAGACAAGAATAGATGGCGCAGATGATTAGCAGCACAGGCACAGTGACCGGTAGGGGACAAAACAAGGCCGCTTCATATACTCGATAGCCATCATTGGTTAACACGTTGATCACCTGAAAAAGAAAAAAGAAAAGAAAAAAAGCAAGGGCTGTGACAATGGGCTGGATCGGTCAGAAAATGTTCTTGTACTCTGTGCTTTTTCAGTGAATTGATAACACCAACAGCAGGGCAGTTGACGCACCTCTGAGCAGGGGGCGGCCCTTTCATGAGGCGAGGTGAGGCAGTTGCTTCAGGTGGCAGATTACTGGGGTGGCCGCAGGGTGGAGGCATATGCTGGTAACATCCCAGGGTGCCTCCACCCTGGATGGAGTTTCATACCCTAGGGATGAAAAATAGGTGATAGCGTCATTGCACTTGCAATTTTCTCTGTGATCACCCCTTCTTTATCCCTACCCCCAAACCATGAGGGTAAAATTGCAGTCATGTTTTGCACAGAGGAAAGGGTTCAGGTTTGGGTAACAATGAACAAATTGTTGTGCTCCCTCCATGGAGTTATCTTTGGAGGGCATTCCTGTCCATTTTCATCCTCTGTAAACTTAAATTCCTCTGTAAACGTAGATAAAATTGTATCATAGTTTTTGTTAGCTGTTAAAACATCGTTTCAAATTTGGCTACTGCAGGCCCGATGGTCACGACTATCAAAGCAGGAGGAACACAAGAAAAGCCAGAAATGTTTCCATGCTATCACCTCTTTTCCATCTCAAAGGGTGTAGACCCTGTCAAAGATCACAATGAGCATTCATCCCACACAGATGATACCAATCACCCCAGTTGGTTCATCTACCTCCTCTAGAACTGAAACTGGGAGGGGCTTACTGCTGTCCAAGGGGGCAGGCAAGTCTGTTTTGCAATACCCCCGCCTACTGGAACGAGTGGGAGGTAATAAGTGGGTGGTACACAGGAGCGCATTGTTTTGCATAGCCCCACCTACAGGAATGAGCAGGAGGTACAACCCGCTCAAGGATCCACATTCAATAGCCAAGCATCTCCAGGTGGTCAAATGAGGGAATGTGATTCCGAAGGCTTACTTCTCCGACTGAGATGTGCGTCAGGCTGTTAAATGACAGCAGTTTCTCGAAAGCAACTGTCGAGATTGCAACTTTCAATCGGATGGCAGTGCGGTAGTTGATGGCCCACGCCAAGGACCAGAACACCACTTTGCAGATTTCTGAGGTGAACAGCCCAATGCAGAGGCCAATCCCTGTCAAATCATCATTGGAACTGCTTTCGGCATGCCAGAGAATCTTATGGATGATCACCGTCTGCAAAAGAATTTCTGAATTATTTCGAGAGCGGGGAAAGTGAGTCACAACAGCAACTTTATTTATTATTATAAATATGATATTTGATGGCAACCTGTTTCCTGGGTGGCTCACAGAGCGAAACAACAAAATAACTAAGGAAAACAGACAATTAAAACCCATAAAGCAAAGGAAAAGATTACAGTAAAATACAAATAACGTATTTAAAACTTCTTCTTCTTCTTCTTCTTCTTCTTCTTCTTCTTCTTCTTCTTCTTCTTCTTCTTCTAGGCCTGGGTGAACAGAAAGGTCTTCCCCTAGTTCTAAAATAAGAAAGTGATGATGCCAGGTGAGCCCCACTGGGGAGAAATGGGGTACCACCACTGAAAAGGCCCTCTTCCTAGTAGCCACCCACCACACCTCATGTGGCAGGGTCTCTGAAGTGGACTCAAGGTCGAGGCAGGGGCATATGGGACAAGGCACTTTCTTAGGTTAGGCCTTTGGATCTCCGGTGCTTTCCACAAGATGCAGTAAAAAGCAGGGTGACTTTGTTGACCATATCTTTAAATGGGCTCAGAAACTAGGCAGATCTTTCCAGCCACGAAAGAAACCTTCACTTGAGGCACAAATGGCCAGGAGCAAACTATCCTACTTCAGACCCATTATGCAAAGACACAGCTCCCTTGAGAAGTCCATAATGCTGGGAAAAGTTGAAAGAAAGAGAAGAAGAGGACAACCAGCAGCAAGGTGGATGGACTCGGTTCCAACAGCAATGAATGCACCACCGAAAGATCTTAAAGGCCAAGTTCTCCCTCTCTCCGCATAAGACAATTACTCTATCTATTGTTTTCTTAGCCTATGTTTTAGTCAGTAATAAATATCAAAGTCCTGTTTCTCAGTCAAAGTTGCTTCCTGTACCATTGCTTATAGAAGAGAAGTAATTTCTTCTCCTATGTTCCTAGCAGCTCAGGAACTAGGAACATAGGAGAAGCATGCTCTCAGCAGCTTTCCGAGGTCTCAGCAGCTTTCCGAGGTCTCAGACAAGGGATCTTTCAGCCCTGCTGTGATCCTGAGTAGCATGACTGGGGAGTGAATGAGAAATCTTCTGATGGCAAAGCATGTACTCTACCCTTGAACCATGGCTCCCTCCCTTAAAGTACTGAACACTTAAACATACTTGAAAATATGCTGTCACACCACTCACCGGTCCTAAAACACCAAAAATGATGCATGTGAAGTTGGCCACTGCGTCCATCAAAATTCTTGTCTTCTGAAACTGAAATGCCACTCTGAAGACCGAAGCTTTTTCGGGTCCAGCTTTTTCCAGCTCAGCCTCCCAAAGGAGTTGAAATCTGTCGAGAGCCAATGGCCACATTGCATACTTCCTCAGATCAAGAGCTTGATTAAAAGAAACCACTTCTGCTATCAAAATAAAGTCCAGGTCTTTGCCTTATCGGTCAAGTAATAAATGGATCTCAACCTTGATCCCCAGATGTCGTTGGCCTATAGCACCCATCATCCCCCGTCATAATGGCCTTTGGCTGTGGATAATGGGAGTTGTAGTCCAACCATATCTGAGGAGCCATGTTTGAGAACCCCTACCTTAACATGTCAGCAGAGGGAGTGTTTTTACAACCTGATAATTTGCAAAGGGAATTAAGGAAGTTGACAGTAGGGAAGTGAATTTGCCCAGATGCTGATGTTTTAATTGTATACTGTTTTGCGACCAGCCTGAGCAGTATCAGACTAGAGGGGCGGGATATAGATATTTCAAACAAAACAAAAAGAACAGTCACATGTGGGACATTCATTCATTGCTCTTACACAGACAGTTTTGTGGAAACAGTACTACCTTTTGGCATTTGGCTCCGAACTATCCAGATAAGACAACGGGGGCAAAGTGTCCACGTCCAGTGCATGTCTATATCCCCTGTACATTAGGTAGGAAAGCCAGGAAAATGTGGCATAGGAGAGGAGCCCAGCATCGTCTATCGGATTCACAGAAGATCTGCAAAAAAAGGGTGGGGAACCATTACGGCAGTGTCCTTACAAGTTGGCTTTGTGGTGCTTGCTTGTGTACACGTGCAAGCACAGAAAATGCTTGGGAAACACAGAGGTGTGTGTGTGTGTGTGTGTGTGTGTGTGTGTGTGTGTGTGTGTGTGTGTGTGATTTTCACCGATTCCCCCTTCTCTTGAAATGCTCCATGCTACCCAGAAATAGGTCCCTGAGGGCCGCATAGCCCTCTGGGACCTACTTCCAGGGCTCATAGAGCAGTTGTGGGGGAAAGTGATGGGCAAAAATATCTTCTCCACACACAAGCAAGCACCCATGTTTCACATGCTAGCATTGTGCGCATGCCTTTCCCAGCTGCATTGACTAGGATGATAAACTGTAAGCACCTCAGGGCAGGGACGTGCTGTCTTATAATTTGGAACGTGCTCTGCACACTGGTGGCCCCCAATAAATGAATAAGTAGTCAGCAAAGGATGCTTGCCCCACCACAAATGAGAGGTTGGACTCTTTTTCCCCCCTGAGGCTGCCTTTGAAATGTGTTCTGGACTTGCCTTGCCCTGAAATGGAAGGGAATCAAGGTTTGTAAGCTCGGACCATATTTCTGAAAGAAGGTCCTCCTGTCACCTCCTTGGTTCAAGTCGGGATGCGGATAACGCTTGGAAGATTCCACTCTGACATGGTGGTGGTGGTGGTGGTGGTGGTGGTGGGAGGACTTGCTGGCCAGATTTATCCTTGAAGTAAAAAAAAGAGGCCATGAATTTTAATGACTTTCCTTTCCATTTCCTGCACTTTAAGAAAAATGAAGCTTTAGTGGGAGTAAAATCTTTGAAGCACATCCACTAGTATTGTATCGCCCGCTCACTGTCCCAAGCAATGTTTGCATTCCGTTGAATTCCATTTAATTTTTATCTCAGCTTTCTTCCACAGAACTCAAGCTAACATACACAGATAAATAACATTCCCACCCAGTTTGGCCTGCACAACAACCCTGTGGGGTAGGTTAGGCTGAGAAATGGTGACTAGTCAAAAACTACCCCAGGAAGCTTCGTGGCTGAATGGAGACTTGAACCCAGGTTTCCACAGTCCTAGTCCAGTGCTCTACACCAGGGATTCTCACCAATAGGTCCCCAGATCTTATTGGACTTCCATAATCCCCAGCCCCAGTGGCCTTTGGTTGGGAATTGTGGGAGCTGAAGTTCAAGAATATCTGGGGACCCAACGTTGAGAATCCCTGCTCTACACTATACTGGCACTTAAGAAAATCCACAACACTTCCCACCACAACTCTGCTCAATGTTATCCCAACTAATACTCCAGTCTTCCACTTTCTAAAAACAGTAGCTAGAAGATGACCACCTTGAAAAGTAGCCTCCTTGAAATTCAGGCATCTGCTGAGCTAGCAAGACTACTGGGTGGGAAGGGACACATGTGGGGGAGGAGTCACTGTTGGGAAGGAGGAGCATATAGCTCCTCCCACAATTGCCAACTCCACCCCTCTGGATGCCAGTTCCTCCCCAGCTGGGCTCTGAAACCTGAAATGAATTTGGCTGTGGGAAAAATATATGGCATAACTCAGAGGGGGGCAATTTCAGGGACGAACTGGGGGTCAGAGTTCAACCCCCACTTCTGCTGATGATTACGCTCTTGAAATGCTCTGCTCTCCACATTATTATTTATTATTGATTGATTTGATTTCCTACCGTCCTTCCCAAAATGGCTCAGGGCAGTTTACATTAAAATAAAACAAAAACCAATTAACTGTTAAAATCAAAAACTATAAAACATAACACCATTATTAAAACATTTGAAACAATTTTTAAAACCCTGTTAAACCAGGCCAACCCTTTACAGTTGAAAAACAGTTGAAAAACGCTGGAAGGCCAGACCAAACAGATACGTCTTCAGGGCTCTCCTGAAAGCCAACAATGAATTTAGACTACGGATCTCTGCCAGGAGTGCATTCCACAGCCCAGGAGCAGCTCCAGAGAAGGTCTGCCTCTGAGTCGCCACCAGACGAACCGGTGGTAAGTGAAGATGGACCTCCTCAGATGACCTTAACGTGTGGTGGGGATCGTGCAGAAGAAGGCGCTCTCTCAGATAACTCGGACCTTGCCATTAGCATTGCAAGGTTGGGACCCCTACTCCCCACCCCCAACTCCTAATGTTAACTTTGGCCCTTTGATACAGTGGGTCCAGCACTTATCTCTTTTCGTGGGTCTTTCTTTGATTCTTCATTTTTTTAAATTTCTGGTTCTATTTATGACCCTCTGGATATATTTTCCTCTTTCTCTCTCTCTCTTCTTTGCTTTCTTTGTTTGTTTCCACCTAGAAGGAGGCCTTGATCTTGTCGCTCTAATTGCATCAGCTTCTTCCTCTCCAACTGCCTGGTTCAACAGTCACTCTGTGCCTGCACGGAACGTTCCAGTTCCAGTTCCGACATTCCTTCCCTCCTCTGTCTCCAGCTTCCGTTGAAGAAAGAGCACCCCGTACATTCTGTCCTGCGATGGATTAAAAGTTAGGAGTGTCTACTGAGAAGGAGGAAGGTCTCAGATGCACAGTTCACGCGTCCACAATGTGGACAAAACACGCTTGCAAAATGTTTTCTCTTGAAATGCAGAGGTGCCTGCAGAGGGGAAACTGGAGAAGCAACTCCTCAATGAAATCCTTTTCTGGGGGGGGAAGAAACACACATTTCGGGGTTTGGGGGGAGATGGGCATTTCGGTTTGGTGGGAGAGTTAAGTAAAATGAGATGGGGAAATTCCTCATAAGATGTAGAACGTTTGACCTATCATTTTGCGGACGCAATTCCTAACGTCAGCTGCCAAGTCGACATCTTCGCTATGCTTTCTTTTAAACTCAGAAAGAAATTTATGTGTAGCATAGGTTTCTGCTCAAGCTAAGTGATGTAACTTTTCAGTATGATGTATTTTTTTCTTCTGTGTTATGCGCTGTTATGACCTGTGGTCACAACAATAAACATTACTTACTCAGAAGCTTAGTGGGTGTCTACACTTCTGTGGAAATGATTACAGATTTTTCATTAAAGTGGGACAACACTTCTGAACACTTCTTGTCCTATTTAATTCACAGGCCTGTTCTCTACATATAGTACTTTATAGCTCAATTCAGGGGTTGTCAAAATTGGGTCCCCAGATATTGGACTACAACTCCCATCATCCTCATCCTCAAGGCCATTGTGACCAAATGTGATGGTAGTTGTAGTTCAGCATAGGAACATAGGAAGCTGCCATATACTGAGTCAGATCACTGGTCTATCTAGCTCAGTATTGCCTTCACAGACTGGCAGCGGCTTCTCCAAGGTTGCAGGCAGGAGTTTCTCTCAGCCCTATCTTGGAGAAGCCAGGGAGGGAACATTTAACCTTCTGCATGCAAGCATGCAGGTGCTCTTCCCAGAGCGGCCCCATCCCCTTAGGGGAATATCTTACAGTGCTTACACATGTAGTCTCCCATTGAAATGCAAACCAGGACAGACCCTGCTTAGCAAAGGGGACAATTCATGCTGGCTACCACCAGACCAGCTCTCCTCCTCTAAGATGTCCATGAAGAAATACTTCTCGTGTGCTGCTATCTCAAAAGGATCCTCCTCCAACACACTCACACAAACACAACAGGAACATCCTTTTTGCTTTCTAGACTTTGCCTCACAAGGAAGAGCTGAGGCTGGCCAGGGCGGGGGGGGGATGCATTTATTTTGCATGGTGCTGCTGGCTGAAATCAGAGCTTTCGGGTTCATTTTTTGGTTGACAAGCACAGCTGGCTGCCAGCAGTTCTTGGCATGAATTCTGTGCCCTGGGCTTATACAACTGACTGGCATTCATTCCTAGCCTGGTGGAGGAAGAATAAACAGAAATTCTTTTATGGCAGGAAGTAGAAATAAACGAGTGAGGGCCAAACCACATGTCACCTGTAACTGTGCTTTTCTTTCCCCCAATGGCTTGTTTGGTTTTTCACTGAACAGCATCCTGGGAGGTTGTAATCAGGAGCGGAAGAACAACAGCGAGGGAAAGGATGTGGAATAAAATCTGGAAAAATGCTCGGGAGTTAGTTTTTGGGAGGAACTCTGACATTCTTCTCAAGTTTCCGCTTATTGCTGCCTCTAGTGTAGCATTTGCAACACACCAGACTTGGGTCCCCAGGTGTGGCTGGACTACAACACCTATCATCCCCAGTCATTGTGGCTGGGGGTGATGGGAGTTGTAGTCCACACACATCTGGGGGACCTAGGGTTCGGAACTCCTGGTCTGCAATGAATAGTAGCAACTCTGCAAGGGTCTCTGAGAGACATTTCCCAGCATTACCTGGAGCTGCCAGGTATTAAACCTGGGATCATCTGCTGCCGTATACCGAGTCAGACCATCTGCAGTAGCTCAGTAGTGCCTACACTGACTGGCAGCAGCTCTCCAAGGTTTCAGGCAGGAGCCTTTCCCAGCCCTACCTGGAGATGCTGCCAAAGACTGAAACTGGGGCCAAGAAATGCTGTAAACACACCCCAGGGGGCATATGGATGACCTCTCTGTGCGTCCCGCTGGTCCATTTGCTTGTTTGTAACGGTGAGCGCTGTTTTCTGCATGTAGAGCATCCCTAAAGGCTACAGCTGAGCATCACTGCTTGGTTTTCACATCCCCAGTTTTTGACAAATATTTCTGAATCAATTGAAGCTCCCACAGTCGGGAAGTGGAACAACACATTATGCAAAAGAGATGCAAATGGGGCTAAATTGCACACTTTATTCTGACTGACAAGGCACGTATCTTTTTGGCACAGGGTACATGGCGTCCCGATTAGCAAATGAGTGTGAAATTAGTGTTATTAGTCATTCTTTCTTTTCTTCTTATTGATTTGGGAAATTACACACTTTGTCTTTTTCACTTTGGTCATTAATGTGCAGGATATTTATTTGAAATGTCTACAAGACAATTAGCAAAAAGAAAGAGAGAGAGAGAGAGAGAGAGAGAGAGAGAGAGACGTGGCTGTGGGAAAGGCACGGTGATCCGAACAGAGAAAGAGCAAAACCTCAGAGTCAAAGACGGCAGTGTGACCATGGGGCTGACACAAGCATAACTGAACACAAATTTCGCATGAAGCTAGCGGCTATGCCCAGTGATAGATGGCTGGAGCAAAGGAAGGCCAGCTATGGGTGAAAGCAGGGGCATAGCTAGGGGACAGAGGGCCCGTGTCCACCCGTCTCCCTGGTGGTCCCTCAAAGTGAGGGAGAAAATAATGAAGAAAATAGGGAAAATAGTGGGCCCAGAGACAAGGAAGCTGCCATATACTGAGTCAGACCATTAGTCTATCTAGCTCAATATCGTCTGCACAGACTGGCAGTGGCTTCCCCAAAGTTGCAAGCAGGAGTCTCTCTCAGCCCTATCAGAGATGGAACTTGAGAAGAGATTCCCCTCAGGGGATGGAGCCACTCTGCAAAGAGCATCTAGGTTCCAAGTTCCCTCTGTGGCAGCATCTCCAAGATAGGACAAGATTTTTTTTTTTAATAGAACAAGATTTTTTTATTGAACCAACAAACTACCAAAGCATACAGAATGTTGCCAAAGCACAATTATATACAAAGTGGTTGTTTGTACATGATATATCTACAATGATTTACACACAATGATTTGGAAACCCACAAGTTTATGAAGTATATGTAGGTAGTACTGTAACTCGGGGATGGGGGATTTCAAGGCACATCAGGTAATCGGGGGGGGGGGGGTTACATCCGACATCCATTTCCACAATTTGTCCCATTGCTGTTTAGAAGAGATACTCTTGTCTTTTTGCACATAACCATACAAACTTTTCCAGAAGAGATTTGCTGTCTCATCTGCATGAACCTCTTGGTTGCGTCTTCCCTCCCTATTCCTATGCAGGAGCGTTGCATGAATGACATACAGTTTTACTAACCTGATTACAAGGAGGGGAACATTCCAATTCCCTAGTATGAGGGCACCTGTTCTGTCCCGTTTCCTTGAAGGTTTCTTTCTGGGACCTCGAAAAGAGGTTCTATCGCTCGAGAGATTTCTGCCTGCAACCTTGGAGAAGCTGCTGCCAGTCTGGGTAGACAGACTGAGAGGAGAGCTGGTCTTGTGGTAGCAAGCATGACTTGTCCCCATAGCTAAGCAGGGTCTGCCCTGGTTGCATCTGAATGGGAGACTTGATGTGTGAGCACTGCAAGATATTCCCCTCAGGGGATGAAGCCGCTCTGGGAAGAGAAGGTTCCAAGTTCCCTCCCTGGCTTCTCCAAAATAGGGCTGAGAGAGATTCCTGCCTGCAGCCTTGGAGAAGCCGCTGCCAGTCCGTGAAGACAATACTGAGCTAGATAGACCAATGGTCTGACTCAGTATATGGCAGCTTCCTATCTTCCTATGATTTTCACAATGGTGCTAAGCTTTTAGTCTGAAATGCATCACTTGCTACATGAGAAAGGAAGAGAGCCAATGCTATACTGACTGTACTTTCTCATCAATGCAGGTTTTACATTTAGATTGCAGATGACTAGGGGAAAAATTGTCACATGCAAAACTCCTTCAAGGCTTTGGTCATTATCCAGCTGTGGGTTGCCCTTAAGACCCATTCATTTCAATGGGATTTAAATGTACTCAGGGTCTGGACTGTGGCATTTTTATTATTCATGGTACTATACTTGTTTCCAAGAAAAGACACGATCGTTGTGTGTGCAGCCCTGACATCTTGTGGCTGCAAGGCGCACAGCAATAGCGTGAACCGAGGAAATAAAAAGTATGTAGAAATTCAATTCACAGTTTCCGGTGGCTAAATTATCTCCCTGAAATGATTTCAACATGTGCCTGCATCAAAAATTTCCTAATGCACAGAAATCATTCCGAGGCAGGAAATTATACAGCTTGTCTCAAACAACAAATGCTGCCTAGATATCTCTTTTGGTCAGGGCTGGGTGAAAACGTTTTGGTACCTGAGGTGTGAAATCCAGATGTTGCCCTCTGAAAGGCTGCCAACTATTTTATTGGCCTGTGCCTTTAACAGCAGCTTGCTCAGCTTTAGGGACTTCTTAAAAGTTGTCAGTGATGAGGAGGCTCTTATGTCAAAAGAGAGTGTATTCCAAAGTCTTAGGGCAGCAACAGAGATGGTCAGTCCCTGCATGGCCACCAGATGAGCTGGTGGCAACCACAGATGGGCCTCTACTTTTAGGGTCAAATTACTCATGGCATGAAATGTGAGTCTGTATTTTTGCCTCCTGCCTTGCCCCCTTAAATAGCCGCTGTGGGTGTATAATATGGATTCAGACTGGGACCATGGCAAATTATTTATGTTTTGAATTCGTTATTTTAAAAACACACCTGTAGCCTCTTTTGCAACTTTGATGCACGATCTGTGTGCATGATTTATTCCTAACATATAACATGAGAAACATGCACCAGTGGGATTATAAATTAACATTGAATTTAATAAATAAATAAATAAATAAGATTAACATTTTATATGGCCATATAAAATACATATTGGGTTCCTCTAAACTTGTGGGGTTAATTTTTTAGGGGTAAAGAATAACAGAAATCCTCCACAACTGCCAAGCCCAGCGGTCACTTGTCCCACTCAGTTCCAAGGTGCTTACTCGCAAGTGTGGACAGAATTGCAATCTTAATCTTAAATCACAATCTTGTCACAAAATGCCAGTGTATCCCCCCAATTACCACCTATTGAGATAGTAAATGTTGCTGGACGTATTTCCAAATACAATCAAGTCCTCCACGGTTAAAACAGATTATCAAACATTTGTTAAAGTTTACTAGTTTTTAAAGAAAATATTTATGATCAGTCTATTAACATGGCTTACTTTAGAAAACAGTGCAGAAGAGGCTACTGCAAATTAAACAAATGTCATGTAGAGGCAGGGTTGCCAACAAGGTGGGCCTGGAATCTCCAGAAATAGGCACCCATTGCCAGGCAACTAATGAAAGCAATTTTGGAGACTGTGTAATAGCTTGATGTGGAAAATACAGGAGAGGAATGATACAGGAACAGCCCCAGTCTGAGCTAGCAACTCTGCTTTTATCAGCATTATGAACCCTCCAAGATTTTCCTGAAAGAATCAGGCTCTGTCTCCAGGTGATGACTGAAAGCAAGGCCTGCATGACTTCGGCTCTCCAGCTGTTGTTGGACTACAACTCCCATCATCCCCAGGCAATGGCCAAAGGTCAGGGATGATGGGTCCAACATCTACTACTACGACAAATAATTCTATACCACTTTCCCACAAGTGTTCAAAGCGGTTTACATCAATCAATCCAGAGGGGACCCTGTCCCCAAAGGGCTCACAGTCTAAAAAGAAACAGAAGGCAGATACCAGCAACAGCCACTGGAGGGATGCTGTGCTGGGGTTGGAATGGGCCAGTTGCTCTCCCCGTGCTAAATACAAGAGAACCACCACTTAAAAGGCAACTCTTTGCTTGGTTAGGGTGGGCCCCCACATCCTAATCCAATGCTCTAACCACTACGCTACCCTGCCTCATATTTTCATGGCTCAGTGTTGTGGGGGAAAAGAAAAGCTTCAGGAATAGCTTCAGTCAAAGCTGGCAACCCTGGGTATAGGAGACAATAAGCAGGGCTTAGATATATAGTGAAGGATGCCTGGGGTGAGAGGAAGAATAGGTGCTACAAATATTTGCCTTGTTTTCCTCTATGAAGTATCATTTAGAAGTTTGCTTGCTTATTTCCAGTTTTGTTTTTGAACAGTTTCATTTTAAAAATTGCACGCCACCATGCTCCACTTATGAATCCATGACAATATGAATACCATAATTTACAATGAGTCCTTTAATATAATAATAAAATAATAATAATAATACCACAGCACAATAACGCAACTGAACCACCTTTTCCTGTCTACATTGCAAAACCCTCCGAAGGTTCCTTCCTGCCCGGCAGTCCCGGGTGCTGCCTTGCTGGCCGCAGCCTGCAGGGGGCAGCAGCGAGCGCGTCTCGCCTCGCTCTTCCTCTCCCCCGCCCCACCCGCCTGCACAGGTGGCGGGGATTGGCCCTCGCCGGCTGCCGTAGCGCGGCCTGCGGACTTTGCTCCGCGGCAGGCCCAGAGCGCGAGAGCCCAGCCATGGCGTCGTCCGGAGGCAGCACCATCCAGATCCCGAGCCGCCTGCCGCTGCTGCTGACGCCCGAGGCGGTGCTACTGCCGGGCTCCACCATGCGCGCCAGCGTGGACTCGCCGCGGAACATGCAGCTGGTGCGGAGCCGCCTCCTGAAGGGCACGTCGCTCAAGAGCACCATTATCGGCGTCATCCCCGACACCCGCGACCCGGCCAGCGACCTCGACGCGCTGCCCCCGCTCCACAGGTGCCCGCCCCGCCCCTCGGGAGCCATGGCAACGGTTCTCCTGCGTCGCCACGGCCCTTCCACTAGCGTCACGGCCGCTGACCCGCCCCCTGTGCTGTCAGGGCAACTGTCCGGTCCCCAGGAGGGGCGCCCCGCCCCTCTGGCGTCATGGCAACCTCTCCGTCTTCCTCTCTTCTTGCCCAGTGGCGTCCCCTCCCCTCTGTCGTCATGGCCACACCCTGCCTTCCTCTTCTGTCATTGGCAACTGCCCCGTGTCGTCACGGGCACATCCCCTCCTGTCATGGCTTCCCCGCCCCATTTTTTTTGTCGTCATGGCAACTTAGACAGTAGTGGCCTGTGTGGTGTAGTGGTTAGAGCACTGCTGCACAACTTTGGGAGACAAACTAAAAATCGAAAACAGGGGTTCCCAACCTGTGATACTCTCCAGATGTTGCAAAACGGCAGCTCCCATCACCCCCACCCACAATACATTGTAGCTGGGGACGATGGGAGTTGTAGTTTTGCAACATCTGGAGTGGGTTGGAACCTTGAATTGTAGCTGGGGGTGATGGGAGTTTTAGTTCAGCAACATCTGGAAACGCCGCAGGTGGGGAACCCCTGAGGATCGATGTCCGATGACCTCAAAGACAAGTGCAAATATTCCTTGGGAAATATATATCATCAAAACGTATTCGAGTTATTTTATTTTCTTCAGCAGCTGCTTCTGCACAACTTTGCCCCTCCGGTGGCTGTTGGACTTCAGCTCCTCTCACCCCCGACTCTTGGACACTGGCTGGGGATGATGGGAGATGTAGTCCAACAACCACTGGAGGGCTGAAGTTGTGCTGCGTGCAGCCCTGGGTCAAGTTGACATCCATAGTGCCTTTTGCATGGCTTTATGCAACAGGACAGTCAAGCATAGGATGGGCAAGGAGTCCTAAGAACTTGCTTTCATTAGGATCATTAAGTATCACTTGTATGTGAACCAATTAGTTCCTTTAACATGAACAGCTGCAATCTTTAGAGCTGTAGTTTTTGGAAAGATGTATTTACCTGAATCCAAGACTAGTTCCCCCCCCCCAAGTTTTTTGATATTAGAAATCAGGAGCTTGTCTTAAATTCAAAGTTCTGTTCCTTTCAAGGATATGCAGGTATAACTTGCCTTTAACCTCTACTTTTCAAGGGGATTGTCTTGAATCCAGAATCGTCTTCAATTCAGGTAAATACGATAAACAACATGGACAAATAAATTGGTGTATGTCCAAGAATTTTAGCTACTTGTGCAGCTGTTCAGAGACCACAAGAGATACTTGAGCACATTGTACTGAGTGTGTATGTACGTGTGTGTGTAAATTTCAGCCAGGCTCGAAAGAAGGAACGTATGCATAGAGCAGTTTTTGTCTAGCACTTCCCACTTCTGAAGAAATAAGTTACTGGTCAGTTTCAATACTAGCTTGCCTCTTCAGCGGAGAACAGACTGCAGCAAAACCTACAAATGAAGCTCCAGCAGTGCACGGGTTTCTCCCTTGCATATGCATATTCCTTCTTTGGATCTTGACCCTGGCCTTCTAAGTAGCCAAAGGCCTGCAGATGCCTGCAAATGTTAGTTCTATTGACTTGAGCAAAACCTGAGTGGGGAATATAGACATAGATATAAAAGATCATCAAAACAAACTCATGGCAACTAATGTATATATCTTCTTAATACTTTCAGGATTGGGACAGCAGCGTTGGCTGTCCAGGTAGTTGGCAGCAACTGGCCCAAGCCGCATTACACTTTGCTGGTCACAGGCCTCTGCAGATTCCAGATTTTGCAGCTGGTGAAAGAGAAGCCTTATCCCGTTGCTGATGTGGAGCAGCTGGATCGGCTGGAACAGTTTACCAACAAGTCTAATTCCGAGGAGGAGCTGGGAGAGCTGTCAGAGCAGTTCTACAAATATGCGGTTCAGGTAAGGTGGCCTGAAGTAGAAATGTGAAAGCTGATGTGTCGGTTGAGGACCTGGAGGGAAAACCCATAACTCAGAAGCGGAGCACACAATTTGTATGCTTATGGTCCAGGTTCAGCCCCTTCGCATCTTCGGTTACAGTGATCTCAGAGAGCAGGGCTGGGGAAAGCCTTGCTACTGCCAGTCAGGGTAGACCGGAGTTCCCAACCTTGGGTCCCCAGATGTCGTTGGACTACAACAGCCATCACCCCCTGCCACATTGGCAGGAGGTGATGGGAGTTGTAGTCCAATGACATCTGAGAACCCAAGGTTGGGAACCCCTAGAGTGGACCGTCCTGGGCTAGATAAACCAGTGGACTGACTCAGTAAGAGACAGCTTCATAGGTGTGCCTCTACTCTCCAACTGTACCTTATGAACAAAGATACCTGAAGGATATCACCTGTACAAGTCAGCTCAGCAGCTGAGATTCTTACTGCAGGCCCTCCTCTGCAGAGGTTAGGTGGGTGACTACTGAAGAAAGTGCCTTTTCTGCACCCTGACTTTGGGGAGACTGCCCTGAAAGAATCTGCCTGGTAGCTTTATTTTTAGGCACCTAGCAAAGTGTGTCTGTTTTATTCAGCCTTTTGGTAGTTAGTTTTTGTTGATTTCATTGAATGTAATATTTGGTTTGCCCATTTAAGGGCACTGTGTTTGTCTGTCTGGTTTGGACAAGTTTGGACTGGTTGCTGAATTTGTTCGTAGCTGCTTTTATCTATTGATTATGTGTAAGGATGTATTTTTAGTCTGTCTGATGGTTTAACTGCCTTGAATGCCTTTGGAAGAAAAGCAGCATAAAGATTTTCTAAGCTAATTAATTCTTCAATAAGCTCCAAAGCTGTTCCTTCTGATTATCAAGCATTTACAATGAGCCCAACAAGTGCAGGACCAGGCAAAATAATCTGCCAGAAGTTTGAACATGCACCTAAAATGATGGCACACAAGGAGGCTGAAAAATTCGGTGTAACTTGCCTTTCGGGTTATGTGCAGGGATTTACCCAGTTTCCCATACATAAGAGAGGACTTAAAGGCTTTAATCATCCTGTGGCGGACCTTCTGGGCAATGTTTGCCTGTGGGGGGAAAGGCAAAAGAGGTTTAAGGTTGTTATTTTGCTGATTATTCTGTAAGCGTGTCCATAAAGGTATATGTATGCTCTACTTTTGGATGTGTAGATATTTGCTTGCCAAAACTGCTCCCTTGCTACAGGCTGCTGCTTGCTTCAGGGAAAAGGGGTGTGTGTGTGTGTTGTACAAAGTGAGGAAACTCTGGGGATAATTGCATCAGAAAGGCATTCAAATTGTATAGCAAAAACCCCTTCCAGCTCTTCAATCAGCCCTGCGAACTAGGCTGAATGAGTCTATTGCCCTACCTGGTTCAAGTGGATTCTGAAGGAGGCTTGCCTGAAGACAAATGCTTTTGAAACAACTGATATTCCGAAACTACTGGAAGGAACTACCAGGTTCCTTCCTTGCTGCATAATGGCATTAGTTTCTAGACTTAAATATGGGACAGGCAACAAGTATATCAGGTTCTACAGGGAGATCTCTGCATGATTTGCAGTAGATCAGCTAACAGTTTCTCCCAATAGTTTAATGGCAGCAAGTGAAATCGCAGGTTAGTACAAAAACCTCTGACATGGCTGGCCTTGTGTTAACTGCTTATCACTCAGCCTTGGTGTTCCTTACTATAAAAAAAAAATGAATATTAAGTGGTTGCTTTTAGCCAGGTATTTGTGCAACACGGTTGGCTGTTTTGTGGTAGGATCCCTGCTCTGTAGTAACTCTGATGTAGTTCCACTGGGGAGGAGAGCCGGTCTTGTGGTAGCAAACATGAATTGCCCCCCTTTGCTAAATGGGGGCTTTCTCGGTTTACATTTGGATGGGAGACTACATGTGAGCACTGTAAATTATTCCCCTTAGAGGATGGGGTCATCGCTCTGTTGAAGAGCATCTAGGTCCCAAGTTCACTCCCTGGCATCTCCAAGTAGGGCTGGGAAAGACTCTTGCCTGAAACCTTGGAGTGCTGTTGCAGACAATACTGAGCAAGATCGACCAATAATCTGACTCGGTATAAGTCAGCTTCCTATGTTCCTGTGTAGTTTTTTTATTGGTGTATGCAGGTCATAGGTAAAGTGTGCTGTAGAGTCAGTTTCGACTCCTGGCGACCCCAGAGCCCTGTGGTTGTCTTCGGTAGGAGAGGTTTACCATTGCCTCCTCCCACGCAGTATGAGATAATGCATCTTCCTGTATCACTTCCTATATCCCCCCAGCAGGGATTCAAACAAGCTAATGGTGCACCGTGGAAATGACTTCAGGAGAGGAGAGCTGGTCTTGTGGTAGCAAGCATGACTTGTCCCCATAGCTAAGCAGGGTCTGCCCTGGTTGCATATGAATGGGAGACTTGATGTGTGAGCACTGGAAGATATTCCCCTAAGGGGATGGAGCCACTCTGGGAAGAGCAGAAGATCCCAAGTCCCCCCCCTGGCTTCTCCAAGATAGGGCTGAGAGAGATTCCTGCCTGCAACCTTGGAGAAGCCGCTGCCAGTCTGTGAAGACAATACTGAGCTAGATAGACCAATCGGTCTGACTCAGTATATGGCAGCTTCCTATCTTCCTAAGTTCCTATGACTTGACTAGCAAGCCAGCAGTTGCTAGTTCAAATCCCCACTGATATGCTTCCCAGACTACGGGAAACACCTATATTGGGCAGCAGCGATATAGGAAGATGCTGAAAGGCATCGTCTCCTACTGTGTGGGATATGGCAATGGTCAACCCCTCCGGTACTCTACCAAAGACACCCACAGGGCTCTGTGGGCACCAGGAGTCGACACTGACTCAACAGCACCCTTTACCTTTACCTATGCAGGTCATCTCAATGAATGGTTGATGGGGTGACCATAGATAATTGGTTCCACCAGGGGGTGGAGGAGGTACCATTTGACATCTGGCTGCACCCCCTGAGCCAGCGGCTGATTTCTTTATTTTTACATTTATATTCTCTTCTCCCCCTGCAGAGCCCAGGGTGGTGTACCTTGTTTTGTTCATCCTCACAACAACCCTGTGAGGTCGGTTAGGCTGAGAGAGAGAAGTGCCTGGCCCAGAGTCACCCTGTCAGTTTTCATGGCTGAATGGGGATTTAAACTTGGGTTTCCCAGTTCCAATCCAACACCCTGACCACTACACCATACAGCCTCTCACCTTGCCTCTGGTTGTAATTAATGGGCTTTGGGGAATGGGGAGGGTCTAGGAAGAAAAAGCCAATGTAAATTATTATTATCCAAGCCTAAAGTTTGTCCTGCTCTGAAGGAAATGATTTAAAATAATGCCAGTACTAAAACAAATATGTTTCATTTCCCCCTCCCTTTTACGAAGCTGGTTGAGATGCTGGATATGTCGGTCCCTGCAGTGGCGAAACTGAGACGCCTGCTTGACAATCTGCCCAGGGAGGCTTTACCTGATATATTAACTTCCATCATCCGCACCAGCAACCAAGAGAAGCTTCAGGTATGACGGGGTTGGGGAGCGAAGCTGGTCTTGTGGTAGTGGGCAAGAATGGTCCCCTTGATTTACATTTATTATTATTATTATTTATTAATTTTTTTTACATTTATAGCCCGCTCTTCCTCCAAGGAGCCCAGAGCGGTGTACTACATACTTGAGTTTCTCTTTCACAACAACCCTGTGAAGTAGGTTAGGCTGAGAGAGAAGTGACTGGCCCAGAGTCCCCCAGCTAGTTTCATGGCTGAATGGGGATTTGAACTCGGGTCTCCCCGGTCCTAGTCCAGCACTCTAACCATGGGTGCCTACATGTGAGCCCTGTTTGCTGTAAGGAATTCCCTTTAGGGATTAGGGCTGCATCTCTGTGATAGAGCAGAAGGTTGATTAAATTTATTACAATCCAGGACCAGAAAACATAAACAAGAAAGAAAAATTCAAAATTAAACGAGAATTAATACAACTCACAGTAACTTACATTGCATCCATTTACAATTTTACAGTTACCTTAAATCAATACTCAAAAAACAATGCTTTCCAGGCAATTCAATTACAGATATAACCATCTGATTCCTGATGAAGCCCTGGAACAAAATTTTGCAACGTTAAAAGTAATATCTGTTTTGGAATCTGGGAGAAGAAGAGAGGTATGAAATTTATCTGGCCTGCCTGGGAATTTTATATACTGCCCTGAGATTATATATATTTATATCATACTTTGGACACATTATGCAAAAACCCAGTTCCCTTGAGAAGTCCATAATGACGGGAAAAGTTGAAGGAAAGAGAAGGAGACGATGACCAGCAGGCAGGAAGGTGGATGGACTCAATCATGACAGCAATGAAGGCACCACTGAGAGACCTTAAAGGCCAAGTTGAGGACAGATCATCCTGGAGAGAATCTATCTGTGCAGTTGCTAAAAGTCGACACCGGCTTGACGGCACTTCATCAGTCAATCAATCAATCTAAATATTAAATTTCCTTAAAATTTGAGTTATTTAATTAATAAATGTGTCTATAAAATTGACAGTATGAATACAAATACGACAAATATTTATATACAGCTTTTCAACAAAAGTCCCCCAAGTGGGAGGGAGGGATAGATAGATATAGATAAAATGGCCCCCTGTCCCCAACGGGCTCACAGTCTTAAAAACAAAACATAAGAGAGATGCCAGCAACAGCCGCTGGAGGGATTCTGTGCTGGGGATGGACAGGGCCAGTTGCTCTCCCCCAGCTTAACAGAAGAGAACCGCCACTTTTAAAATGAGCCTCTTTGCGCTTTTAGCATGATCCACAGTTTCACTCTTGCCGTTCCCCATTTGGCAAGGATAAATCTGTTCTGCATAGGGAATTCAAAGCTATCTCCCCTCCAGTACCGCTGATGGCATCCTATTAAGCCAAGCTAAGGTGAAGTGGAGCAGAAGGCCCCCAGTTCAGTCCCTGGCAGCATCTCCAGGTAGGGCTGGGAGAGACTCCTGCCTCAAACCCCAGAGAGCTCTGCCAGTCAGTGTAGACAATACTGAGCTCGACGGGCCAATGGTCTGACTCAGTATATGGCAGCTTCCTATGTTCTTCAGTATGAGCAGAGCAAAGAAAATAGGCTTTCCCGGTCAAGCCACCCACGCGCACTTAATTCTGCGGTGCACATCTGTTAAAATGATAAAGTACAGTACACTGCTTAAGAAATAATTGTCTCGAGCCTTGCACCATAAATAAAGAAATACATTAAGCAGTCGTCATAAGGGAGATAAGGGTGAGTACTCCCCCATCCTCAAACCCTAGCGATCCTCATAATGCATGTTGACATTGCACTCCTTTTCTAAATGTACCATATCCTCTGGGCCTCCCTTTCTCTCTCTTTGGAAATTGGCGTGGCATTTGCCTTTCAGCATGGTGTTTTTACTTTATTGGCTCCTGTGGGGCCATGGGTTCGAATGCTGCTTTCTGTTTGCCTCGGGGGAAGGCTGGGCGCTCCAGCTGTTGAGATTTTGGGGAGGGGACTAGAATTTAGTGGTCGAGTCCACGCAGGAGATCTCCACATTCCTCCACATCTCTAGTTAAAGGTACCCCAGTAGCAGGGCAGAGAATGGCCTCTTCTTTGAGTGCTAGGAGAACCATTATTAGTCATAGTAGACTTGGCAAAAGACAGCTTCATATTGTACTCAACCTGATTGCTTGTGCATATGTCATTGTCGCCCTGATCACTGTACACACACACACACACACACACACTTCTTACTCAACAGCTTGAGCTGCTCACCCCACTATTTTTATTTTCCCAGCATTCCCAGCAGGCTTTGGAGTCCTCACTCTCTGGAGGCCCATTATTATGGCGTGACTGCAGTTTGGTGTCTTTGC
Organism: Hemicordylus capensis; assembly: GCF_027244095.1. Classification (NCBI taxonomy): domain Eukaryota; kingdom Metazoa; phylum Chordata; class Lepidosauria; order Squamata; family Cordylidae; genus Hemicordylus; species Hemicordylus capensis. The sequence goes on from NC_069665.1 coordinate 22,478,654, forward strand.
TCCTATATGTCAAGAAATGGCCCACAGCCCCGGCCAACCAATTCTGCTTCCCCCTAGCTCAAAGCTTGAGAAATCCCAGATGCCAGGGAGCCATGGTGCCTAGAAATTTGACAGTGGTCTTAGTCCAACCCCTTAACCACTACAGTGATTCACAAAAAAGGATCTATCGTTCGGCCACTGTATCAGCCCAAACTTCTATGGCTCTCTTAAAAGATCGGTTTGGTGGCCATCCAGATTTTCTTCTGTCCTTGACACATACCTGAGGTTCTTGGTGATTTCCAGTTTGCAGCCACTAACACTAGAAGGCAAGCTAGCAGGAAAAAGATTGAGGAGGAGGAGGAAGGGATGGATGGATGACCTGAAAGAATGGCTAGAAATGGACACAGAAGATATCATCCACGATTCTAGGGACCGCGATTTATGGTTTTTGCCTGGCCATCAACCTCCAAATTGGAGAAAGCACACAAAGACAGAGAGCAAAACATATTTTAAGCTACAATCAGTCCATTACCCATTCAGGTTCCTCATCCAGTATCACCACTTTCAGATATGCTAATGATACCAGTTTGGAGTTTACAGAGTATGGCCCCCAGCCATCCCCGTATTATTCCACGAGTTCTTTTGCCAACAAATGTTACTGGACACAACCAGACAACAGGAAGCAAATCTGCCCCTCGAGCCTGTGAAATGGCAGCTTTAAACACTTTTCTCCCAGGGTTACACTGATCAGGTTCTTTGCCATATTATTCCAGATGCATGTACATTTTTCATTCTTTTTGGCTAGATTTTAGACGCCGTTGGCTTGGAGGAACGGTTCAAGATGACCATCCCGTTGCTCGTCAGACAGATCGAAGGTCTGAAGCTGCTTCAGAAAACTCGGAAACCCAAACAGGATGATGACAAAAGGGTATTTATTATTATTTACTATGTTTATGTGTTTGTCTTTTTCTGTGGAAGTTCACACACTGTATGTATAAGGCTTTAGTCCTTTCTTACTCCCCTTTCTTAGGGGAGGACAGCCACTCTTGTGGTAGTGAGCATGAATTGTCCCCTTGCTAAGCAGGGTCCACCTTGGTTTGCATTAGGAGGGTTGATTCCATGTGAGCCTTGTCTGCTGTAAGATGTTCTCCTTAGGGAATGGGGCCATAGCTCAGTATTAAAACATCTGCTGGCATGCAGAAAGTCCCGGTGCAATTCCTCGTAGCAGGTAGGATTGGGAGAGACGCCTGTCTGAAATCTTGGAGAGCTGCTGCCAGTCATTGTAGACAGTACTAAGCTAGATGGACCAATGGTCTGACTCCATATAAGGCAGCTTCCTATGTGTCTGTGTACTTGGGAGTAAATCCCACTGAGCAGAGGGGAAATGACGTTTGAGTAAAAATGCTTAGGCATGTGTTATAAGCTATAAAAGGTTTTTTTCCCAGTGTGTTTTTAAGGTTCTGTAACAATGGAAAACCATAATTTAAATCATACCGTCTCTATAGTTAAATCGTCGCAAGGCGGTTGTAATTTTTCCATTGAAAGTTCATCAGCACTGGCATCCTATGGTTAGAACAAAATGCATATCTGATCATGTTAAAAATTTAGGTGGTCGTAAAGAACAAAATAACATTAAAGTCCCAGAGAGCTTCATGACTGAGCTGGGATTTGAACCTGGTCTTCATCTGACACACTAAACCAGTACGCCCCACTGGCTATCCTGTACATGCTCTGCTCTTTTCAATTCTGGGGAGCAGTGTTTCCTGTAAGAGGGAATCCCAGATGTTGTTGACTACAGCACCCCAAATCCCTAGTAGCAGTGGGCTTTGGCTGAGGATGCTGGGAGTTGTAGTCAAAAACATCTGGGATTTTCTGTTAGAGGGAACACTGCTGGGGTCTATTCTTTTCATGAGTGTTGGGTCAGAGAAAGAGGCAGTTAATATAAAATTATCTTATCAGTATCAATATAAGCCAGTTAATATTCATTGTTGTGGGGAACTTCCAGCTTTCATATGCCGCAGCAACGATGGGTAATTAAGAAAGTATGGATTAATCTGGCACCTGATTGTTTACTGCAATAGCAACCAGATCTCCTGTAGGAAGTTCCTCTGGTAACTTTCAACTTCTTAGGTTGTAGCTATCCGCCCGATTCGAAGGATTGCCCACATCCCAGGCACTGCAGAAGATGAAGAGGAGGATGAAGACCATGACGACATTGTGGTACTTGAAAAGAAAATCCGAGCCTCCAGCATGCCCGAGCAAGCTCTAAAAGTGTGCGTGAAAGAGGTAAAGAGGTAGGTTTATATCACTTTTGAAATAGCAAGGTTTTGCTTTGATTTAAAATCAGACTTTGGTGTTTCTACTTAGCTTCTTTTTGTCTCCTGTGCCGGGAATGGTACCCAGTAATCTTCAATAATCCTTTTGAGTTTTTGGAGGATCTCTGCCTGCATTTGTTATGTAAACATCCTCAATAGATTAAGAGTTCTACTACTTCTAAAACTAGGGATCAGAGATGGTGTTTGTTATTTTCCTGGCAAATGTTTTAAATTCTGCGTAAATGTCAAGACTCATGATTCAGTTTCATGAAGTTTGCCGCATGTTTGGTTTTTAACAACAACAACAAATATTTATATACCGCTTTTTAACAAAAATGTCCAAAGCAGTTTACATAGAGAAATAATTAAATAAATAAGATGGTTCTCTGTCCCCACAAAGGGCCCACAATCTAAAAAGAAACACAAGATCGACACCAGCAACAGCCACTGGAGGGATGCTGTGCTAGGGGTGGATATGGCCAGTTGCTCTCCCCCTGCTCAATAAAGAGAATTACCATGTTTAAAAATTTGCCTCTTTGCCTAGTTAGCAGTTTAACACACTACGATTTTTGTTATATTAAATGGGACTTTATGGAGGTCTCCCATCCTGGCATGGACCAGATATGCTTGCCTTCAGCAAGGCTGCTGCATCATATGCTTTCTGACTTTAGTCCTAGTTAGGGGCTGTAGTGTTGTATTAATATTTGGGCTAGTATAATGTCAATATAATATTTGGGCTAGTATAATAGTATTGTAGCAAAGCTAGCCTATCATCAGGAGTTGTACTCTTCACTTCTGTGCTGGTATATATGAAGGTCTGAGATTGGTCTTTTGAAGAACAGGACTGACGAAAGGAAGGCCTTTTTCACACAAAGTATAATTAACCTATGGAATTCTCTGACACAAGATGTTGACGGCCAACAGCCTGGGTGGCTTTAAAAAGAGTTTAGATAAATTCATGGAGGATAGGTCTATCAATGGCTACTATTCTGAGGGCTATAGGCCACCTCCAGCCTCAGAGGCAAGATGCCTCTAAATACCAGTTACAGGACAGGAGGAGGAGGAGGAGAGAGAGAAAGCATGCCCTTAGCTATTGCCTGTGGGCTTCCCAAAGGCATCTGGTGGGCAACTGTGTGAAACAGGATGCTGGACTAGATGGGCCTTGGGCCTGATCCAGCAGAGCTTATGTTATCTTATGATCAATTTTATCTTTCCTTTCAGGTTGAAGAAAATGCCTCAGTCAATGCCAGAATACGCTTTAACCCGAAATTATCTGGAGTTGATGGTGGAGCTACCATGGAGCAAAAGTACTAAAGGTAAAAGGAACCATATGTATTTGCATGGGCCGAGATTGTAAGCTATTATAAAATTAAATTAGCAGTCAGGAAGGGGGTCTTTCCTTAACTATCAACAGCATTAGGTAAAGGTAAAGTGTGCCATCAAGTCGATTTCAACTCCTGGTGTCCACAGAGCCCTGTGGTTTTCTTTGGTAGAATACAGGAGGGGTTGACCATTGCCATCTCCCGTGCAGTATGAGATGATGCCTTTCAGCATCTTCCTATATTGCTGCTGCCCGACATAGTACCAGCGGGGATTTGAACCCAGGGATTCGATATAGTACCAGCAGGCATTCGACTAACTGCTTGTTAGTCAAGCATTTCCCTGCTGCTCCACTCAAGGTGGCTCGTCAACAGCATTACCTGGAGTATAAATTATTTTGGTGTATTTGAAGAACAGGAACACTTTAACTCATTGTGTGTGTTTTTAAAAAATGAACAACAGATCGCCTGGATATCCGGGCAGCCAGAATTCTTTTGGACAATGACCATTATGCTATGGAGAAGTTGAAGAAGCGAGTGTTGGAGTATTTGGCCGTCAGACAACTGAAGAACAACCTGAAGGGCCCCATCCTTTGCTTTGTGGGCCCTCCTGGAGTTGGAAAAACTAGCGTGGGAAGATCCGTGGCAAAGACTCTGGGCCGCGAATTCCATCGGATCGCCTTGGGAGGAGTGTGTGACCAGTCGGACATCCGAGGACACAGGTACCTTTTAAATCTAATCTCCCCCCGTGTGTTAATCAGTGGTTTATAGCTGACAGTGGAGCAATTTACCCTTTTTCTCCCAGCTTTTTAACCTTAATATATGCATTGGCTTCCCTGGGGGAAAAGACACATTGCAGTTTGTATTTTAGAACAGCGTTGCACAAACAGCATGCCTTAACACACAAATGGTGGTGTTTTAGTTGGCACTGTTTACCATTATCTGGATCGTCTTCTACTACGAATATTTTAATACCACTCTTCAACCAAAGTTCTCAAAGCGGTTTACATAGAGAAATACATAAATAAGATGGTCCCCTGTCCCCAAAGGACTCACAATCTAAAAACAAACAAACATAAGACCGATACCAGCAACAGCCACTGGAGGGATGGTGTGCTGGGGTTGGGTAAGGCCAGTTGCTCTCCCCGTGCAAAATATAAGAGAATCACCACAGGTGTCCCTTTTCTCAGTCTTCTTTCTCTGCTTCTTTATCAAGGCACCAGCATTTGACCCCAGGTGGTTTAAAATCCTTCTGGGTGTGTCCGTCTGCAGGACCTTTTGGGGGGGGAGGGGCAAGCTCCTGTTGGTGGCCCCCGGGCCCCTACCCCATTGCTAACGAATGTCCCTAACCACATCCCCTATGTCAACATCAGACCCAGGGAGGCATGGCAAGTATTGGGACGCCTCCCCACCCCTTTCCCAATCCTTGGCAGTCAGCATTTCGTTCAACGCTGACACGAAGCTTTTTTCTCTCTGCCTCTGGAGAGGCAAAGAGAAAAAAGTTTTGAGTCAGCACTGAGTGAAGTGCTGACTGCTGAGGATCAGGAGAGGGGCGAAGGTGCCCCTCATCCCAATTTGGACTAAATCCGGGGGGGCAAGGCCCTCCCCTCCCCACAGATGCCCATGCTTCTGGTTTCGGTTGTAATCCTTCTGTAGCTTCAAATAGCAACTATAATCACATTAATATAATATGACTCAACAACCCAGGCTTCTGTTTAGTGCTTGCAGTCTTCTGGGTGTGTGTGTGTGTATTACTTCCAGTACAATCTGGATATTGTGAAATCTACTCTGGACAGCTTTCCTTGGGTCCGCAAACAGCAGATTTCCCAATATGGGAATGACCGTGTGCTCCATCTCCAAAGATGGGGTTGCCATTTTTCTATGCCTCGCTGTGCATTGAATCCAAAGAAGATCATGCCGTTGTCCCACATACATTGCAGTGTGAGGATGAAGCAGGGAAACCTGGAGAGCAATCTGTCCACCTTTGCTGTCGATGGAGCATTTGGAAAGCGGTCGGCAGCCTGGTGCAATTCACCCAGGAGCCACTAGAGGTTGTCCGATGCTTTTCCTGAAGCACGCCTCGGGACCAGCTTTCTAAAGAAGGTGTGTGTGTGTGTGTGTGTGTGTGTGTGTGTGTGTGTGTGTGTATGAAGCCTTGCTTTGCATGATGGCTCCAAGGAAATGCCGTTCGCCTCCTACAAGCCCCACATCGGCGCTTTCCAGCTGCCCTTGGCTTCCACCATGCAGCTGCTCCCGACGTAAAAAGTCTGCCCCAAAAGTATTTTGAAAAAATAGAACCGGAGACAGCTTCAGAATCTGAGTGTCATTCTTATCATAGACTTGCTTTCTTTTAAAAGAAGTACCCCAGGGACAGATTCTGACTCTGCAGAGGGAAGCTGTTCACTCCCGACGTCCCCTTATTTGGAGATGTAAAAAGTGAAATTGGGATTGCATTGATAGAGAGTGGCCCTCCATTGTGAATATCAAGATTCCTTATTGTTGCATTATTGCTACATTTCCCCCCATTTTCTGTTTGGAGAATATATAAACCGCTTCTGGATGTGGCAGTTTATAAATGTTATTATTATTATTATTATTATTATTATTATTATTATTAATAATAATAATAACCACCACCACCACCCTGAAAAAAGAGCTCCCTTCTGTGGATGGAGGGACTTGCAATAAAGTAAAGTGTGCTGTTGAGTTGGTATCGACTCCTGGCGATCGCAGAGCCCTGTGGTTGTCTTTGGTAAAATACAGGAGGGGGTTGACCATGGCCTCCTCCCAATGGTAAATTGGGTATTCGAACAGGCAACCTCTGGCTTGGTAGTCAAGCCATTTCTCTGCTGCGCCTTTAGGTGGCTCATAGCGAGCACGAATTGTCTCCCTTGCTAAGCAGGGCCCACATTGGTTAACATTTGGATGGGAGACTACATGTGAGCGCTGTGAGAGAGTCCACTTAGGGGATGGGGCCATAGCTCATTGGAAAGAGCATCTGCGTGCTGGCCTGCAGAACATCCCAGCTTCACTCCCTGGCAGCATCTCTAGGCAGCCTGGGAAGGACTCCTGCCTGAAACCTTGGAGAGCCGCTGCCAGTCAGTGTAAACAATACTGAGCTAGATGCAACGATGGTCTGACTTGGTATAAAACAGCTTCCTCATTTCCTATGAGGGGAAATCAACAGATGTTGCATGTTTCTTATTGTATCTGTGTGTCTGTCTGTCTGTCTCAGGACAGATAATCAGCTGGTTTCTCATGTTTTAGTATCGGCTAAACATCAATGCGCTGGTGGTCCTCCCTGTGCTCTGTCCTGGACTGGCCCTCTTCTCGGTGCCGACCAGTTTCACTCCGATTGCATACAATTGTTGAAATAAGTCGTTTTAGTTATCCAATGTGTGCAAATGTTCTCCCAGCTCGGCCACAAAGCTGACTAGCTGTCCTCAGACCAATCACTGTCTCTCGGCCTGACCAACCTCTTAGGGTCACCCCTGCTAATTGGGCAAAGAGGCACCTTTTTAACATGGTGAAGCTCTGGGGTGAGCAACTGGCCTTCTCCAACCCCAGCACAGCATCCCTCCAGTGGCTGTTGCTGGTCTCTACCTTATGTTTCTTTTTAGATTGCGAGTCCTGTGGGGACAGGGGACCATCTTTCTTACTCCCTTATTATTTCTCTTTGTAAACCGCTTTGGAAACTTTCATCGCAAAGCGGTATATAAATACATCGCTTGTTTGTTTTAAGAATGAAATGGGTGGGAGAGACTGATGCCCGGACTCCCTTGAGGAAAGGAAAGCATGGTTGCAACAGATGAAAGCATGAATGCGATAAATTTATTTGTGAAAAATAAATCCCACATTTCTTTGGTATGAGCATGAGCAAATATGAGAGGGAGGGACCCACGTCTGGATTATAATTGCTTTGTTTGTTGTTCCATGCACTACAGGCAGTAGTCAACAGAAGCTCTTGGTGACTTGCCACGCAGTGTGGGTAGCTTCTGTAAAAACACGCCGGGTTATGCTGGTGGGTGTAGCCGTGTTTGCAGCAAACAAAGACCTGTTTTGTGAGGGGAGCGGAGCCAGAATTTCCAAAGCCTCTCCTGGGAATGAATGGCTCTGTGAAGAAGATGCAAAGGGGACCCTTTTTTTGGTTAACGTAAGAACAGCCCTGCCTGTCTCATCCAGCATCCTGTTTCCCACACTGGCCCACCAGATGCCTCTGAGAAGCCCACAGGCAAGAGATGAAGGCAGGCCCTCTCTCCTGCTCTTACTCCCCTGCAGCTGGTACTCAGAAGCATCCTGCCTTTGAGGCTGGAGGTGGCCCACAGCCCTCTGACTAGTAGCCGTTGATAGACCTCTCCACCATGAAGTTATCCAAACCCCTCTTAAAGCCATCCAGGTTTGTTGGCTGTCGCCACATTCCATGGCAGAGAATTCCATTAATTATGTGTTGTGTTAAAAATTACTTCCTTTTGTTCGTCCTAAATTTCTTGGTAATTGGTTTCATAAGATGAGTGTTGTGAGTGAGAGATATACATTTCTCTGTCCACTCTCTCTACTCCATGCATAATTTTATAGACCTCTATCATGTCTCCCCATAGTCGCCTCTTTTCCAAACTAAAAAACCCCAGGTGTTGTAGCCTTGCCTCATAGGAACTTAGGAACATAGGAAACTGCCATATACTGAGTCACACCATTGGTCTATCTAGCTAAGTATTGTCTTCACAGACTGGCAGCGGCTTCTCCAAGGTGGCAGGCAGGAATCTCTCTCAGCCCTATCTTGGAGAAGCCAGGGAGGGAACTTGGAACCTTCTGCTCTTCCCAGAGCGGCTCCATCCCCTGAGTGGAATATCTTGCAGTGGTCACACATCAAGTTTCCCATTCAGATGCAATCAGGGCAGACCTTGCTTAGCTATGGGGACAAGTCATGCTTGCTACCACAAGACCAGCTCTCCTCTCCAATATAAGGAAGGTGCTCCAGGCCCCGATCATCCCGGTTGCCTCTACTGCACCTGTTCCAGTTCTACAACGTCCTCCTTAAAAACTTGTGTTTTGCAATAAGAGTTCATAATTTACATGAAGAATGGGCGGAATATAGATTTGAGATCTCCTGGTAGATACTGGGTGATTTGCTGTAATCCCAAGAGTTCAACAGTAGCAAATAAAACGATAGGTGATGAAGAAACATGACCAGGCCTTATGCTAACGGCTTATCTCTCAGATACGGTCTCCCTCACCTGGAATGTAGGAGTATCAGTGGGGTGCCTGGTGGAGCAGTGGTAAAACTGCCGCCCTGTAACCAGAAGGTTACAAGTTCGATCCTGACCAGGGGCTCAAGGTTGACTCAGCCTTCCATCCTTCCGAGGTCGGTAAAATGAGTACCCAGAATGTTGGGGGGCAATATGCTAAATCATTGTAAACCGCTTAGAGAGCTTCGGCTATAGAGCGGTATATCAGTGTAAGTGCTATTGCTATTTGACCTGGTCTTTGTGCAGCTCTGCTAGCCAAGTTCACGACTACTATGAATATTTCTATCCCGCTCTTCAACCAAAGTTCTCAAAGCAGTTTACATAGAAAAATAAATAATACGTGAATTAGATGGTCCCCTCTCCCCAAAGGGCTCACAATCTTAAAAAAAGAAACATAAGAGAGACACCCTCAACGGCCCCTGGAGAGATGCTTCCCAGAGTGGCCCCATCCCCTAAAGGGAATATCTTTCAGTGATTACACATGTTGTCTCCCATTCAGATGCAAACTAGGATAGTCTCTGCTTAGCAAAGAGGACAATTCCTGCTTGCTGCCACAAGACCAACTCTCCTCTTGTGGTGAGGAGCATAAATTGGCCTCTTTGCTAAGCAGGGTCCCCCTTGGTTTGTATTTGGATGCGTGACTACGTGTGAGATCTTCCCCTTAGTGGGTGAGGCCATAGCTTAGTGGAGGAGCATCTGCATGCCTGCGTGCCGAAGGTTCCCGGTTCACTCTCTAGTATTTCCAGGGTGAGGCTCCTGCCTGAAACCTCGAGAGGCCACTGCTCGTCAGTGTAGACAATCCTGAGCTTGATGGACTAATGGTCTGCCTTGGCCTAAGGCAAATTTCTGTGTTCCTATGGCTCCCTCACCTAAATCTGCTCCATCAGATTCTTCAGTTCTAAGTAATTTTGTTTCATAAAAAAGCAGCCCAACTGCAAATGGTTTTGCTCTAAGGAGGTTTTGCATGGTTTATTCCCCTAAACTGTATGGGCTTAATAAAGGCAGCTATTTATCCTGGAGAAATGGTGGAAACCTTAGAGTTTGGTTACAGTCTGGGGAAACGGTTTATTTTTCAGCTGGGAATAGGACCAACATAAAGATTCCAAGCAAAAGAGATTCTGTGCTCATAAACAACAAAGCCAGTGCAGGGCAGCAAGGGAGGAGGAGGAGGAGAAGAAGAAGAAGAAATCTATCCCCTTATTGCTGAACAGTGTACAAGAGTAAAAACTGAGCAATGGTACTTAGGACTAGCAGCAAAGGGGCCCCTCCTTTCGACTCTCCCTCCCAGTAATGGGCCCGTTGACCTCTCCTTCTTGTTATTAGCCGCTGTGGGGCGATTTTCATCAGGGAAGCAGAACTAGGGGAGAGACAGAACCCTTTCTTTCCTGCGTGTTGCAGTTCTAAATGGCGCCCGCTGTATGGATTAAAAAGAGAAGATAGGCTTGCACACCTCTTAATTAATAACACAATGGGTGTATAGTTTGGCTCTCGCTTTCTAGCTGCACTCAAAGAAGGGGGATTCCTCCTACAGCTCCCTCCCTGGTGCCCCTTCCCCGGCGTCCACCCCGTCCCTGTGGCAGCCATTCAAATGGCCATGCTCTTCGTTCAGCCTTCCTTGCCACGTTCCACTTCCTGCTTGCCAGTGTGGCATATCTGTCACTCCTTGGACTACTTCTTGAAAAGAGACCAGGACCAGTGATCTTTGCTGTTTCTTAGGTAGAAGCCTTCAGTGCAAGAGCCAGTTCCTACCATGTTGACCTCTGTGCCGTGCTGTGCTTTCCCCGGTGCTGAGAGGGGGTCCTTTAAGAGGGACAGCACCCTAGAGTCCCCTGGAAGGTGTGCACAGAGTGCTGGGAAGTGAGGTCCTTCCCAGTGCTTTCCCCATAGAGGAATGGAAGGGAAATTGGCAGCAGTCTCTTGGTGAATCTCGAAAGCAGTCTTATCCTGGAGATTTTGATGGCTTGATAGTGCTGAAAATATTGAGGGCGGAGGAAGGGGGAGAATCTCCAGGAATAGAACTGGCAACCTTACTGGTTTTTAGTCTTTGCCATCAACTGAATGAAGCCTAAATACATGATACATAAGAACAGCCCTGCTGGATCAGGCCTCAGGGCCTATCTAGTCCATCATCCTGTTTCTTGCAGTGGCCCACCAGATGCCTCTGAGGGAAGCCCACCGGCAAGAGGTATGTGCATGCCCTCTCTCCTGCTGTTGCTCTCCTGCAACTGGTGTAGCATGGAGCCAGCGTGGTGTAGTGGCTAGAGTGCTGGGCTAGGACCGGGGAGACCCGAGTTCAAATCCCCATTCAGCCATGAGACCTGCTGGGTGACTCTGGGCCAGTCACTTCTCTCTCAGCCTAACCTACTTCACAGGGTGGTTGTTGTGAGGAAAAACCTAAGTATGTAGTACACCACTCTGAGCTCCTTGGAGGAAGAGCGGGATATAAAATGTAAAGAAATTAAAATTAAATAAATAATAAATAAATAAATAAATATTTAGAGGCGTCTTGCCGCTGAGGCTGGAGGTGGCCTATAGACCTGTCCTCCATGAATTTTTCTAAACCTTTGCCTTTCCCGTTCTATTCCTTCCCCTTCCTTCCAAATGTTGCCTTCTCTGCCGTCAAAACTTAATTTGTAAGGACAAAAATGTCCATTGTTTCCCGCGTCGCTCCATATTCATTTAGACAACATCGTAATGGTTTTTTTCCCCGTGGCCGAGCGGCATCAGGAAGCATGCAAGAAGCGGTTTCCTCCCAGGTTTCTTGGTTGCCTTTTAGCTCTGCGGCAGTCCCTGTTTTGACTCTCGCCCACTTCCCTCCCACCAGGCGTACCTACGTGGGCAGCATGCCTGGGCGGATCATCAATGGCCTGAAGACGGTGGGGGTGAACAATCCCGTGTTCCTGCTGGATGAGGTGGACAAGCTCGGGAAGAGCCTGCAGGGGGACCCCGCGGCAGCTTTGCTGGAGGTAAGAAATGGCGGGAGCTGCGGGTTGGCTACATGCACTGCCTGTTTCCAAATCGACCATCTCACCCTAGACTTGAGGAACCAGGATAGCATGGTCTGAACAAAACAGAGGTGAAATCATGTTGAAAGAAGGAAAAGGTGATGTCACTGGTGTGTGTGTGTGTGTGTGTGTGTGTGTGTGTGTGTGTGTGTGTGTGTGTGGATCAGTTGCGTTAATGATGGTGGCTTCGGAATCTTAAGAGCCCTTCTGGATTAGATCAAGAGTCCATCTAATTGAGCATCTTGTTTCCAACAAGGCTGGTCTAGGGGGTAGGCTGGTTCGAGTGGGTCAAAGAGGATTTCTCTCTCTCTCTCTCTCTCACTCTCTCTCTCTCTTTGGAATTTGAAATATCCAGGATGTGCACAAGCCGGTTGTGAAGACAACAGAGCATTCTCTTGTTCCCCCAGCACCTGCTACTCATTAAATAATTATAGTATTTGGGGGTGTGGTTTTTTTGCTTTGTTGAAAACTATACTGGTTGCTTACTTTTTCAGAGTGTTACTGCCTGAATGTCTGAAGTGGATTTCAGATCCTGGCTGAAAGGAAACCCTGGTCAGCCTTAGTGCCGTTAATAACACATAAAACTGCTTACCTATGGTGAAGGCATCTGCTCCAAGGAGTCGGGGGCTTTTTAGAAGGAAGCACGCATTCTTTATGCTGGTTGCCAGTGCATAGGAATGCAGGAAGCTGCCTTCTACTGAGTCAGACCTTCTACTGAGTCTGCCTTCTACTGAGCTCAGTATTGTCTGCACAGACTGGCAGCGGCTTCTCCAAGGTTGCAGACAGGAGTCTCTCTCAGCCCTATCTGGATATGCCAGGGAGGAAACTTGGAATGTTCTTGCTCTTCCCTGTATACATCGATGGTCGATGGTAGGACCAAAGTGTATTTGCCACTCGAGCAAGACAGAATGTCCTATTTCCAGCTACAGTTCGTCAACAAGGGAACATTTGTTCTATATTTAGATGACCCCTGTGGAAGGTTGGAGCAGACCGAAAAGGATCCAAGAGCTTCTTGATGGAGAGCATTCATAGGCAGGGAAGTCAAGCAAAATGTACAGGCCAGACATTAAATGTTTGCAGCCGTTATTCTACTTGGGGGGGAAAGCTGTTCATGAGGCAGCAAGCATGACTTGTCCCTTTGGCTGAGCAGGGTCTGCCCTGGTTACATTTGAATGGGAGATTATGTGTGAGCACTGTAAGATATTCTTTTCAGGGGATGGAGCTGCTCTGGGAAGATTATCTGCCTGCTTGCATGCAGAAGTTTCCAAGTTCCTTCCCTGGATCTCCAAGTTAGGGTTGAGAGGGACTCCTGCCTGCAACCTTGGAGAAGTTACTGCCAGTCTACGTAGACAATACTAAGCGAGATGGACCAGTGGTCCATACGGCAGCTTCCAATGTTCCTATGTACATAATGCACAGGTAGTGTGGTATAGATGGGCTTTGAAAGCATATATTTCACCCTCAATACAAACACTCTCTTTTTTTGCATAACATCTTCCATTATTTTAATCTGTAATTTCTACCGGGGGAGGAGGGCAGTGAGAGATTGAAGGTGGGTTGTGCTTCTCAGTTTAATCCATTAATCCTGGATCTGTAAATAGCCACTTGTTTGTGGCAAGGAGTGCTGACGTTTGGGTGAACAGGTGGGGAATTTTTTTTGATAAATTGGATGAGAATGGGTTCTTTTCCTTTTCCTTCTGGCTGTTGATATTTTATTTTATTTATTGTATTTCTATACCGCCCCATCTGTCAGCACAACAAAACAGAGACATAGTCAATTAAAACCCACAAAAAAAAAAAAAAAATCAGAAACCAGAACAATATAAAACAGTTTAAAACAACTAGAAGCAGTGTAAAACCCTGGAAGGCCAGACCAGAAAAGTAAGTCTTAAGGGCTTTCTTGAAGGCCAGTAATGTTGCTAAGCCTCGGATTTCTGCAGGGAGCTCATTCCACCACTTAGGAGCAGCTATGGAGAAGGCTCGATACTAAGTCGCCATCAGATGAACTGGTGGTAGAGGTGAACCTCTCCAGATGACCTTAATGTGCAGTGGGGATCATGCAGAAGAAAGTGCTCTTTAAGGTAACCCGGTCCTTAGATATGACATAGGAAGCTGCCATATACTGAGTCAGACCATTGGTCTATCTAGTTCAATTGTTGTCTTCAGAGACTGACATTGGCTTCTCCAAGGCTGCAGGCAGGAATCTTTCTCAGCCCTATCTTGGAGAAGCCAGGGAGGGAACTTGGAACCTTCTGCTCTTCCCAGAGCAGCTCCATCCCTTGATGGGGAATATCTTACAGTGCTCACATTTTTAGTCTCCCATTCATATGCAACCAGGGCGGACCCTGCTTAGCTAAGGGGACAAGTCATGCTTGCTACCACAAGACCAGCTCTCCTCTCGCACGACTCTCATTGGTACGTCTGCATGTTCATGGCCGCCCCAATCAATATTCTTTCCCTAGATCTGAGAGGTCCTCTGTCATTTGGCCGTACTTGGAGATGTCTGAGATTGAAGCTGGGACCCTCTGTATGCAAAGTGTGTGCTCTATCGCCAAGCTGCAGCCTGATCTTGAAAAGGGTTGAAGGTTCTTTCTGTTTCAAACAAGCAAATGAAAGGAAAAGTCCTGCCAACAGGTGTCCCTTGAGTTGTCTATCACCTTCCTAACAGACAGAGTAGCTGTTTTCTGGGAAGCAATGGGCCTTCTTACCTGCTGAAATCCGAGTTGTGTTTTCATAATTAACATGCAGACACGCACCAGTCACTGAGGAATGCAAGAACGCCTTGGTGTTAAAAAGCAGGCAGAAATGCATTGTCGTTTTATCTGGGATTTCAAAATGGGTCAGCATGAAGAGAAAACTCTCCCCTTGGCAGAAGCTTCTGAGCTATTTTAGATTCATATGGGGGTAAAGGTTCAGTTCTCCAGTTTCTTCTTCTTCTTCTTTAGTGTTTTATACTTCACAAAAAGTTACAGTAATGAAAGCTAATTGAGATGGCTTTCTACTACCGACAAACGTCTGGACCTTGTGTGTGAGTGAGAATGAGTTCTATGTAATTTTAATTAGTAATGCTCTTTAGGGCTATAATTCAAGCTGCTAAGCAAAAGGGATGTATTCATACCATAGTGGAAAGGAGAAATTATCCTGACACTGGCATGCAAGTGCTTAGGTTCCATCGTCAGTTAACGCGAGACTTTTTCACATCCAAGTAGCATCGATGCTTTGTCGGGGAGGAAGAAAGAGCTTTAGAATATTTGAATAGAAGGATGTTGTTAGGTGAACATGATGCTGAAGGCAGATGTGCTTGTGGTACCACTGGATTTCTCTGAAGCAGCAATTGCCATGTCAATGGTGTTAAGATTTTTTTTAAAAAATATATATTTATATCCCACTTTTTTTTTCCTGAGGAGCCCAGAGTGTGGTGTACATGGTTCTGTTTATCCTCACAACAGCCCTGTGAGGTTAGGCTGAGAGATAAGCAGCTGGCCCAGAGTCGCCCAGTGAGTTTTATGGCTGAATGGGGATCTGAAATCGGGTCTCCCGGCCCTAGTCTAACACTCTAACCACTACACTGCACTGGCTAAGGAAAGGTAATTGTGTTGCATTTTGTTAATTAGGAAGCCTTGGTGTAGCAGGCGTAATCTAGAAACAATGGCCAATGGTTTTGCTTGTATGCAGATTTATGCCCATTTTATCAATATTAAAACTGATCAACTAAGCTTTGTTCTTTAATTGGGTGATAGCCCAAGTTATCTCCCATCTATCTTCATTTTAGGCAGTTAGCATACATTCATCATTGATCAATGTAGAGATTCCAAATTTATTGTAATGCAGCAGAGTGGTATTCACGTGCCCACTAGTCAGAGGATCCGTGCATCAGGGGTTCCCTGCCTTGGTTCCTCAGGTGTTATTGGACTACAATTCCCATCATCCCCAGACACAGTGCCCCAAAGAGGGAGCAGGTACATTCCACCCCGCCACCTCTACAAAGTGAACTGTGATAGGAACGAGTGTGTGTGTGTGTATGTGTGTGTGTGTGTGAGAGAGAGAGAGGGGGGGGGTAGGTGGGCGGGCGGGTAGGCTCTCATGCCAATGAATGTATAAACCATCCCTGGAATCCATTGTTTCATCTTTATTACATTTGCAGCCTGTTGCTTTTCCTGATCCCACTTGATCTCTGCTCAACTCGCTAAAAACAATGGAAAACCCCTCGCTATGCTTCCAACAGTTGGAACTAGGGCATTGTGGGTGGGGTGGGTCTCTCCGTGGACCTTCGCATAGTTCATAGGGAGTTGCTGGAGGTCTTGCCACCTCTCTTCTTCCTCTGGCTCATGAGTAAAAAAGCTAAACAATAACCAAGCCTTCCCACGATTGATACTGCAGGAGTACATCGGGTACCCTCCTGTTGCTTTAATCTAAGAGGTGGGGCCGTCTCCCAGCCCCAGAGCAAGAGGATAAGGGAAAGGCAGTGTCCCGGCACCCTTGGAGTGATCCTTCAGGCCTCAGTGCAGCAGAACTAAATTCCTGGTCTTGACCGGTCATTAAAGAAGAGTTTTTCAGGGTCGCAATTTTGCTTGGCAGCAGGGCATTCACATGGTTTCTCTGGCGTGCCTGCTAAGCAGGAGGAGAGGTGGTCTTGTAGTAGTGTGCATGAATTCCCCCCTTTTCTAAGCAGGGTCTGCCCTGGTTTGCATTTGGATGGGAGACCCCATGTGAGCGCTGTAAGATATTCCCCTCGGGGGGATGGGGCTGCAGCTGTATGTTGGTGCTCACCATCTGCAGGACTTACATTAAAAACATTTAACTGGGGATGTGGCCGTAGCTCAGCGGTGGAGCATCCTCTTTGCATGCAGAAGGTCTCGGGTTCAATCCCTGGCAGCATCTCCAGGTAGGGCTGGGGCAGGAGGTGGGGGGAATCCTGTCTGCCACCCTGGAGAGCTGCTGCTCACCTTTGGGCTGCTCAGCTTTGGCTCTCCTTCAGATGTTGGCCTTCAGCGCCCATAATCCCTGGCTATTGGCCACTGGGGCTGGGGATTCTGGGAGCTGTAGTCCAAAAACAGCTGGTGGGGGTGGTGGGGGGACTAAGTTGAGCAGGCCTGGTGCAGACAGTCCCGAGCTAGGTGGGCCAATGATCTGACTTGGTGTAAGGCGGCTTCCTATGTATTTGGTGCGTGGGGAGAGGTATGGGATTGTGCCCTCCACTTCCATAACATGGAAGAGAACATGGAGGGGCGTCAGGTGCAGTCCTGTTTCCTCCTCCTCCTCCGTGTGCTGAGGCTATGTGTTGTGATGAGATTGTCTGAAGACCCCCTAAGGTACTTCCTGTATTGCTTCGCTTCATAGGAAGAGCCATGCTGGATCGGGCCCAAAGTCCAACTAGTGCAGCAGCATCTTCTTTCCCACAGAGGCCCAACAGGTGCCTCTGGGAAGCCTGCAGGCAAGAGGTGAGGGCAAGCCCCCTCCGCCATCATTGCTCCCCCACAATGGAACCATCCTGCCTCTGAGCCTGGAGATAGCCTCCCGCCATCAAGACTGCCGTGGCCATCGAGAGCCCTGTCCTCCATGAATTTGTCTAAGCTCCTGGTAAAGCCATCCGAGCTTGTTTCCACCATAACATACCATGGCACAGAATTCCATACAAGAACATAGGAGGAGAGCTGGTCTGGTGGTAGCAAGCAGGACTTGCCCCCTTAGCTAAGCAGGGTCCGCCCTGGTTGCATATGAAAGGGAGACTAGAAGTGTGAGCCCGGAAAGATATTCCCCTCAGGGGATGAAGCCGCTCTGCAAAGAGCAGAAGGCTCCAAGTTCCCTCCCTGGCAGCATCTCCAAGATAGGGCTGAGAGAGATCCCTGCCTGCAACCTTGGAGAAGCCGCTGCCAGTCTGTGCAGACAGTACTGAGCTAGATGGACCAGTGGTCTGACTCAGTATATGGCAGCTGCCTATGTTCCTAACAGACCTAGGTTAGACTCCCACTCAGATGCAGTGGCATCTCTTCACTATAGTCTATGCAAGCATCTAGCTAATTGAATCGGGTGCATGCAGGCAGGCAGGCAACTTGCCTTGCTCTTAGCCTAAATACTTGAAAGGAAATTGTCTTCAGGCTGCCTGAAATATGGCTGCCCAGCACAAGCAACATGTGCTGACCCAGGGGTGGGGGTGGGGGGTGGGGGTGTTATGCAACGTGCCCGAAGGCATGCAAGAAATAAGTGTGTCTGCATTTTGGGTAAAACGGAGGGCTCACAGCTTCAGACATGCTGGAACTTCCCTTTCATAGAGCCGCACCTATTAATTAAATGCAATTTTTTCTCATCACATTAATTACAAGGTTTTCTTTTTCCATGCATTGCATGTTCCTTTTCAGTGCCAGCCCTGATCCTTCAGTTCAGAATGCTCAGAACTGAATTTAAGCGATAGTGCAGACCTCCTTCTGGAAAGCTGTCTTGCCTTTTAAAAAAGGCGGCAGGGGGCGGCGGCGGTATTGTGAGTAATCTGAAGCACGGCTGTACAATATCCCTCCAAAGATCAGACCGAAAAATGAGCTTGTTTACTTCTTTTGACAGGGTTCTGCTCTATGAGCTGGCTTTTGCCTACTGCTGTAGCAAAGGTTTCTGGCAGCAGCTCAGGAGAGCGAAAGGAAGCTTCAAAATTATTGGGGAAAGGGCATTTGCAAACTCTTGGAGAAGAAGAGAGTAATGCCTTCATATGAGCTTAACATTTGCTATCCAGTTTCTTCTGTTCCACTGCTTTGTAACTTAGTCTGTTTAAATAAATATTATTTAACGATACTGCCCACTTGGCTAGCACACACAGCATCTCACCCATCCCTTGTTCATCCCTGTCCCCCAAGCAGAAAGAGGGAGCATAGGAAACTGCCCTACACGGAGTCAGACCACAGGTTCATCAAACTCAATATTGTCCACACAGACCAGCAGTGACTTCTCCAAGGTTTCAGGCAGGAGGCTTTCTCAGCCCTTCCCACTGATGCTGCCAGGGGTTGAACCTGGGACCTTCTGCGTGCCAAGCAGGGGCTCTACCCCTGAGCTGCGATCCCGTCCCCCAAAATAACTGTAACATAGGAAGCTGCCTTGTGCTGAGTCAGACCATTGATCTGTCTAGCTTAGTATTGTCTGCACTGACTGGCAGCATCTCTCCAAGAAAGCCCAGCCCTGCCTGGAGAAGCTGCCAGGTATTGAACCTGGGGCCTTCTGCATGCAATGCTGATGCTCAATCCCCCAAGCTAAAGTCCCATTCTCTAAGGGGAAAGATGGGGAAAGAAAGTGACAAGAAAAAGGTGAAGGGGGGAAGAGGAGAGAAAAGAAAAGATGGCTAGCCAATATGGATGGTTTATACATTATTATATTTACTGACTCTCTTCGGTGAGCTACTGGGAAGGCAGGAGTACAATTTTATTGCATTTGTGATTGGATGGTGGAGTTGTACATCTGACGTGTGTCCTCATTGTTGTCGCTCTGTGCTGGAACATTCATTCATTCTGTTTCTATACCGCCCTTCCAAAAAATGGCTCTAAATAAAGACAGTCACCATGTTAAAGAGGTGCCTCTTTGCCAAGTTAGAAGCTTGGTCATGCAGCTTTAAATGCAGAAGATTTCAGGTTAGATCCCGGGCATGACAAGTTAAAACTCCCACCATCTGAGCAGACAGGCACCTTTTCAAGTGACGGGTCTCTTGTATTTAGCTGGGGGAGAGTAACTGGCCCTATCCAACCCCAGCACAGCATCCCTCCAGTGGTTGTTGCTGGTGTCTACCTTATATTTCCTTTTAGATTGCAAGCCCTTTGGGGACAGGGGACCACTTTGTTTCTTATTTATTATTCTGTGTAAACTCTTTGAGCACCGTTGTCGAAAAGCAGTATGCAAATGCTTGTCGTGGTAAAATCGCTTTGGACAGCAAGTGCTGGGAAGGACTGAGGCCTTGGAGAGTAGTCAGTAGGTGAGTTCACACAATCATTACTAGGGTAGGACAAGCATCCTACCCAAGTTCAGGAGTTGCACTCACTCCCGTTTTGTGATCGTGTGCTTAAAAACAACAACAGGGGAAGTGATTGTCTCCTAAGCATCAGGTGGACCGGAGGGCCTTTCCTCCAGCTCATTAAAGAGCTGGATACAACCACTGGGCAGGATAGAGCCCTCCGGCCCAGCTGATGCATAGCAGACGATCACTGCCTGTGCCTCCTACTTTTTAAGAGCACGCGATCCCAAAACGGAAGCAGACACAGCTGCCGAATTTCGGTTGGACAATTCCAGACATTTCTCAGAGCTGATCTGCAAACTGTTGTGAAACGGATCATTCTTCTCCACTGGAAGAGTTTGAGAAAGGCCAAGCCGTAGCACTCCCTAGTTCCTTGTCCTACCCACTGTCTGAAGTTAACTAGCCTGTGACGGGGTTGGATAGACCCATGATCTGACTCTGTATAAGGCGCCTTCCTGATCACCAGGCAGCAGCAGCATGAAAAATGGTCCGTAACAGTGCCGTAGTAAGTCAGTAAATCCGTTATTACGGGCTTTGACCAGATGTAATATAACGTAATGGTAATATAACGCCAGATGTGATGTAATGGTAGGGGATATCAATCGTTTATAATATAACAGTGCCCTGTTGCATTTCAGCGCTATAGTTTGGCCTTTCTCAAACTCTTTGTTTGCTGTTTCAAGCAATCCGCTCATTAGCCAGGGAAAGCCAAGCAGGGGCGACGGCACATCCAGTGAAGAAGAACGACCTGTTGCACAACAATGTGCAGATCATTTCTGAGAAATGTCTGGAATGAAACAGGACAGCCGTGCTCCATCAGCCACCCAGTAGTCCTGCACTCTGAGCTTCCACTTGAGACAAGTGACTTCTTTGGACACTCACCGCTCCAGTGTGTTCTCCTTGAAGCACCGCAGGAACCAGTGCGGAGTGTCCTTTTAAATTTACTACTCCTACGAAGATGTATATACCGCTCTTCAACCAAAGTTCTCAAAGCGGTTTACATGGGAAAATAAAGAAGATGGCTCCTGGTCCCGAAAGGGCTCACAGTCTAAAAAGAAACACAAGGCAGATGCCAACAACAGCCAGTGTCTCCCTGGTCCTAGTCCAGCTCTCTAACCACTACACCATGCTGGCTCTCATTGTGCACGTACATTCACGTGTACATTGTGAATGCTGTAAATCCTCGAGCATCCAGCAATGAATTGAATAGAGGATGAGGAATCAGCTGGTTGCCCAGAGGAGGAGTACGTTGCTATAGATGACTCTATGTTTGGAGTAAGCATTTGTAACCTAAACACATTCTTGTGTCTACAGAACTAGGGAGGGCCATTTCTTAGTGGTAAAGCACATAGTTTGCATTCAGAAGGTCCCTGTTAATTCCCTGACCTCTCCAAAGAGGGTTGGGAAACACTCCTGCCTGAAACCTTGGAGAAGCCGCTGCCAGTCAGGGTAGACCAGGGATTCTCAACGTGGGGTCCCCAGATGTTTTTGGACTTCAACTCCCATAATCTCCAGCCAAAGGCTGCTGGGACTGGGGATTATGGGAATAGGTCCAAAAACATCTGGAGACCCAGCGTTGAGAATCCCTGGTGTAGACCATACTGACCTCGGTGAACCAATGGCCTGACGCAGGCTAAGGCA
Source organism: Hemicordylus capensis (assembly GCF_027244095.1). Taxonomy (NCBI): domain Eukaryota; kingdom Metazoa; phylum Chordata; class Lepidosauria; order Squamata; family Cordylidae; genus Hemicordylus; species Hemicordylus capensis. The sequence goes on from NC_069665.1 coordinate 22,500,146, forward strand.
GCCTTGTATGTTCACAAAGAAAGACTACCTCTCATTTGAAAAACCTAAACCTGGCCATTTTGAATGCCCTGTTCCAATGAGGATGAGAGTGAAAGGCATTCACTAGAAAGATGGCGTGATGCGGCGGGGGGCGGGGGGACAAACCAACCTAGCAATCTGTACTTGTAACCAGTATAACAGGGATTCTCAGATGTGGACTACAACTCCCAGCATCCCTGACTGCAGTGGCCTTTGGCTGGGGATTATGGGAGTTGTAGTCCCCAACATCTGGGAGTCCCTGTTAGAGGCAATACTGCCTGTAACCCTTTCCATGACAACCAACCTTGATTTTTCCTCCTCCCCTCTCTGTTCATTTATTTACAAAATTCTTTCCTATTCACAAGCAGCAAACTATTTGCTTACCAGCTATGAATCCTCCATGCATTGTTTCCCCTTGCTGCTTCTCTGTTAAATGAGAACTCCTGTGCAGTGGTTGGAAATACATATTTTGCGTCTATCTCGTAAAGAGAGATGCCTTTAGACAGCACCAGCGTCTGCTGTTATGGAAAAGAACATCTGTGATCTCTCTCTCTGCTTGGAGATATAATTTGAACGGTAATCTCTCAGGCAGTGCTCTTAGATAGATCACAGTGATGTATAGAAGAGACGCAAGCTTTCATTCCCATGAGGGGGGAAATAGTAGCCTGAAGGATTTGGGGGGAAATAGAAAAGCATTCTTCTTTGCTTGTGGACTCCTCGTCTTCCTGAGCTGCGTTTGCTTGATGTGGTTGCCGCCTCTGGGCAGAATCTTCAAGAACTTTCCAGCGATGGTTGGGTGTTTATATAACCCCCTTTTGAAAAGGCAGGGAGTTAACCCCAGTGCACAGTGAGGCCCAGAGAATGGCTTGTTGTCCAAGGTTTGAAGTAAGTGCATTCTGCACTCACAATAGCACCTTCTGGAATATGGAGCTGAAATGCAGCGGACGGAACTGTAAAGCGGCGAGCTAACCGCAGCGCCCTCCGTGCACGTACAGTTGAGAGCAGTCGGACCGTTTGGTTGCTTTTCTGACACCACCGTGCTCTGTGTCTGTGCGCCTTGAATACGGAATGCTGTGTGCTGTTTTACTTGTCCCTCCTCAACAGAGAGGGAGGTTCTGTTTGCATTAGTCATTAGACCATAGCCAAGCAAAAACGGGTAAAAAGACACAGCGCAGGGGAAAGAAAAATCGTGCACTCCATCAAACCACAGGAACAATCACTAACCAGTAAAAAAAATAAATACAGCAATTAAACAGCACAGCAGTAGTCAGGATCCAACTTGACTTCCCCAATCTACTACGAATATTTATATACCGCTCTTCAACCAAAGTTCCCAAAGCAGTTTACATAGGAAAATAAATAATACATCCATAAGATGGTCCCCTGTCCCCAAAAGCCACTCACAGTCACAAAGGAACAGAAGGCAGATACCAGCAGCAGCCACTGGAGGGATGCTAACCCACCTCACAGGGTTGTTGTGAGGATAAAAATAACCATGTACACTGCTCTGAGCTCCTCAGAGGAAGAGCAGGATATAAATGTGAATAATAATAATAATAATAATTAATACTGTGCTGGGGTTGGATAGGGCCAGTTGCTCTCCACCTGCTAAATATAAGAGAATCACCACTTTAAAAGGTGTCTCCTTGCTCAGTTAGCAGGCAATCTGCCTCATGAGGCCCAGTTTTGATTTTATAACATGTATTTCTTCTAATAACAACAACGATAGTAATTAATAATAAACTTTATTTGTTAGTTGCCCCATAACAAATCATTCTCCGTTCAGCTCGCAACAGGGGAATCAAATAGACAAAGAAGAAGAAAAGGAAATACAAAATGCAATACAAAACAGCTTAAAAACTCATTTTAAAATTAGTTTAAAATCTGATCAAATCTGAAAATCCAAAATTTAAAAACCCTGGGGGAACAAAAAGGTCTTTATCTGGCGTCTAAAAGAACAAAGTGACGAAGCCAGGTGAACATTACATCTTGGAACATTACACTTCAGACTTATTGGTTCAATCGTCATCCATTCTTGCCAAGGAACTATGGGAATTGCAGTTCAGGAAAAGTGATGTTAGGGACACTGAACTAAACTACAGTTCCCCGGAATGTTGGTGGGAAGTCATGGCAGCTTACATAAGTAAGGGAGGAGAGCTGGTCTTGTAGTGCTTGAGCATGAATTGTCCCCTTTGGTACGGAGGGTGTGCCCTGGTTTGCATTTGGATGGGTGACTATATGTGAGCACTGTCTACTGTAAGACAGGGGTTGCCAACCACTGGATGGTGGGGGTTGTAGTTTAGCACATCTGGGAGTCCACCAGTTGGGAACCCCAGCTGTAAGATATTTCCCTTAGGAGATGGGGCTGTAGCTCAGTGGAAAACCCCTTTCTGAAACCTTGGAGAGCCGCTGCCAGTCAATGTAGACAATATAGAACTGGCTGGACCAATGGCCTGACTCGGTATGCAGCAGTATCTTCTGTTCCTAGTGGAGAACTGGTATAAATGTGTAGCATGGGCATGCTCTCACTTTTCCCTCCCATCCCTTTCGTCTCTGTATATCTGTCTTATTTGCCATTAGTTTGTTCCAGCTTAGGTCAAGCTGTGTCATGTGGGTAGGTCCCAGCCCACTGGATGGACCATGTTGCTTTTTAAAAGAGAAGATAGATTTTGCAACTGTTTTTTTACCCTGAAATAGAACAGACATTTCAGTGTTCAGGTGTGTGTTGGAGAATTTAATTGTGTATCCTTGGATGTATTAAGCTCACAAGACAAAATGACTTCTCTGTTGTATCTCCTTCTTAAGGTCTTGGATCCCGAGCAAAACCACAACTTCACGGATCATTATCTCAACGTCGCCTTCGACTTGTCTCAAGTCCTCTTCATCGCCACGGCCAACACGACCGCAACCATCCCACCAGCTTTGCTGGACAGAATGGAGATCATTCAGGTGCCAGGTAATGCATAACTAGGACTGGGGAGTTCTCAGATCCCCGCTCAGCCATGAAACTCACTGGTTGGCTCTGTGCCAGTCACTTCTCTCTCAGCCTAACCTACCTCACTGGGTTGTTGTAGAGAGCCCAGGAAATGAGGTTGGCCAGCAAGCAGGCTCATTTGGAGAGCATAAAAAAGGCTTGCTTTAAATTTCAGAACTGAGCTTGTTAATCATTCCTCTCTCTTTGATGTCCTGTCTTGAAGGATACACGCAAGAAGAGAAGATCGAAATTGCCCACCGGCACTTGATTCCAAAGCAGCTGGAACAGCATGGACTGACCCCTCAGCAGATTCAGATCCCTCAGGAAGCAACCTTGGCCATCATCACACGGTAAATTTGCTGCATTTCGATGCAAGGCCAGGTTGTGTTTTTTTTTTGAAGCTATCTAGGAGACTGATGCTTTTAGACTCTAAATATTTCATGACACCGAAATAATGCAAAGGAGAGAACTCTGAAGGGGAATTATCGTTGCTAGAAGGTATTGAAACATTCAATGTGTGTAGCCCAGGGCTCCGTACAACAGCAGGATTTAGCATCATTTGCACACTTACTCGAAGCAAGCCCCACTGGACACAGTCAGGTTTAGCCCTAGGAAAGTGTGCACAGGATTGGAGCCTCAGTATCTTCATGTTAAAAATGAAATAAAGGACAAGTTTCTACTCTAGAAAGTAACATCTAAGATCTGAGGGTGTGGACATTTTCCTTCAGCATTCTCCAACGATGAAGTACTCCATTCATTTGTTCTTCCTGTAGGAAATAAAAGTGGAGGGACAGAGAAAGATTATTGTCAGCCTTAAAAAAGACAGGAGTTTAGGGCTGGTTGTAGATCGTAGGTGTGTTGTTCCACCATTCCTAAGAGATTTGTTTCTTTGTGTGCTAAGACTGCAGCCTGGTTTACACAGTTGTCCAAATCTAGGTTTAATGTGGGTTACCGACAGCATGGTTATGTGAACCCACACCAAGTTGGGAATCTCAGATTCATCTCTAACCATAATCCGCTGTGTTGTGGATTCACACAAACATGCTAATGGTAACTCACATTAAACCTAGATCCGAACGATTGTGTGAACCAGGCTTATGTCAGTTGATCAGTTCAGGGGATAACTCTCTGGCATGTTCCCAGTTTCTCTTTGTCTCTTTTTTACGCTGACACAATCAATCACTCAATCTTTATTTCCTGGGTTGGCGCTGAGACTTGGCTACCCCTTCCTTCCGGACACTGGAGACTTTGCAGACTTCTTTTTGCATATTGCAGTCATGCCCAGAAATGTGGTCGCCAGCCCTTGAAAAGCCTTGTGTAGTCAACACATCTCTAGGTGAATCCGGGGCTGCCAATTCATGGCTGCGGGACCCACTCCGAAAGGATAACCTTGGCTGCTTCTTTGTGCTAGGTACACCCGGGAGGCAGGCGTTCGCTCTTTGGATCGCAAGTTCGGAGCGATCTGCCGAGCGGTTGCGGTGAAGGTGGCAGAGGGCCAGCACAAGGAGACAAAGCCAGACCGTTCAGAAGCGACAGAAGGAGAAGGTTTGTGTGCCTTTTCTATCCTTCTGCCGATTGCGAGACATTGCCAGCTCCCTGCCTTGGACGGCTGCCCGAGGAGGGAGCTGTTGCCGTATCCCAGTTTGCATACGTTCCGATTTGCATATGTTTTGTCCTTTCCTGAAATAAACAAGCAGAGTTTGCTTGCTGGCACACGTCACTCCTAGTGAATAGGATTGTCTGTGCTGCATCCCGTTGAAAAATCATTTGTCATTAGGCGATGGTTGCACAATGAGGACTAGCAGCACAGCTTCATGTTTTGACCGATGAGGTCATTCATGACTTGAGTCCAACAGTTCCACCTTGTCGATGTCCCGTTATGACTGGTTTACAGATGTGATGGAACGAATTCATAGACTGGAAGGGCAGCACTTCAGACTGGACTCCATTTTTGAATGCTGCACAATATTAAAAAAACAATCCTATAGGTAGAAAAAAAGAGAGTAGCTGAGCCAGTTCCTGACATGCTAGTTTTCTACCTGTGTGGAATTTGGGGTGTTTTGTTTTTTTTAAATGTGAAGTGGTACTCAAAAAATGTGAGTCCCCCCCACCTGAAGCAGTACAGCTTCTACCAGAGCTGCAGCACTTCAGCTTTCAGTTCTTGCTGGACTGCAGCTCCCACCATCCCTGATTATCGGCCACTGTGGCTGGGGGTGCTGGGAGTTGTAGTCCAGTATCTGCAGAAGGGCTGAAGTGGTGTAAGATATTCCCCTTAGGGGATGGGGCCTCTCCGGGAAGAGCATTTGCATGCAGAAGGTTTCAGGTTCCCTCCCTGGCGTCTCCAGGATAGAGATGTCAACCTTGCCTGCAACCTTGGAGAAGCTGCTGCCAGTCTGTGTAGACAATACTGAGCTAGATGGACCAAGGGTCTGACTCAGTATATGGCAGCTTCCTATGTTCCTAACCCCGAATCATCTGATATTTGCCCCGTTTTGTTTGGGCAATGGCTCTGTGTTACAAAATGGCAGCCAGAAATGTCATCAGGAGTCTTAGAGCCAGCATAGCATAGTGGTTAGAGTGTTGGACTAGGACCAGGAAGACCTGAGTTCTAATCCTCATTCAACCATGAAACTCACTGGGTGACTCTGGGCCAATCACGTATTTCTCAGCCTAACCTACCTCAAAGGGTTGTTGTGAGGATAAGAATAAGCCTGTACACCGCGCTGAGCTCCTTGGAGGAAGAGCGGGATATAAACGTAGAAAATATATAAAATAAAATAAAATAAAAATTCTCAGCTACTCAGGAACCGCAGATAGGCTAAAATAGCCCTATTTTTGCCCAGAGATTAAAGAAACTGCGTCTCTATGACCCGACAGTGGATACACACAGCTGCAGGTGGAGAACCTGCAAATGACGAGGGTCTCATGTATAAGCTTTCCTGAAAGCATGTGCTTTCATTGAAAAGAAAACCTGCTGCATTGCAATCGGATATGCATTCTGTAAAGACAGACCTCCTACGCATGAAACAACATGTGGAATTCAGAGCTGACTGTTGATTCAGTTACTCCAACTTCGGTTGGCAGGCGTCCTATTCTAACAATAGGTTAATTCGCTGCAATTTCTTCAAGCTCCTCTCCAGATGAGAACAGGTGGACATTCCAGAGAACATTCAGCATTCTAACAGCCTCCTGGAGGTTTAGAGGAATGCTTTTCCAGGAATTGTGAAATACAGGGGAACCTCCGTCCCTGAACTTTTACTTCATTTTCAGGTTTCTTGAAGGGGAAAAAAAATTCCTTTCCGTTTTCATCTGGCAGCTGAGTTGTTGATGAAGCAGTTTGCCAGCTATAGGCCTAAAGCCAGTTTCTTTTCCAAGGAGAAAAAGACTGGGAGACACCAAGATCTGCACAGGCCTTTTATTTATAGATATTTTTCCAGAGTAGCCCTGAAGTTTAAAAATTCTTTAGAGAGAAATAAAATCTATGTTATGTAAAACATAGCCACCTAATGGCACAGCGGGGAAGTAACTTGCCTAGGGAACAAGAGGTTGCTGGTTCGAATCCCCGCTGACGTGTTTCCCAAACTATGGGGAACACCTATATCAGGCAGCAGTGAAATAGGAAGGTGCTGAAAGGCATAATCTCATACTGTGCGGGAGGAGGCAGTGGTAAATCCCTCCTGTATTCCCCCCTGTATTCTACCAAAGACAACCACAGGGCTCTGTGGGCGCCAGGAGTCGACACCAACTCAGCGACACAACTTTACCTATGTAAAACCATAGCTGAGTTGTCGAGCATCTGCTTTGCATGCAGAAGGCCCCAGGTTCACTCCTTGGCAGCATCTCCCGGGTGGGCTGGGAGAGACTCCTGCCAGAAACCTTGGAGAAGCCGCTGCCAGCCAATGCAGACCATCCTAAGCTAGAGGGACCAAGGGTCGGACTCAATTTAAGGCAGAGCCACCATTGACCAAACGGGTTCAGAGAACATGGGACATGCCCCGGACACGCCCCCGTGTCTGATGTCAGACGTGGGGGGCGTGGTTTCTGGGAGCTAAATCAGCCAGCACTGTGTTCACAGCACGATGCAAACACAGTGCTGGCTGATTTAGCTCCCAAACAGGGCCGCGCGGCCCCCTTTGGGAGCGAAACCACGCCCCCCCATCTGACATCAGACACAGGGGCGTGGCTAGCCGCTCCCTGTGTCTGAAGAGTGGAACAATTTAGAGGACTGCCCCTCCCCACTCCGCACCTGGGCAGCCCCCTATGTTCCTATGGGGATGGGACTCTAGCTGTGTGGCAGAGCATCTGCTTTGCATGCTGAAGTCCCCAGGTTCAATCCCTGGCAGCATCTCCAAGGAGAGCAGGAAGAGAGTCCTGCCTCAAACCTGGGAGAGCTGCTGTCAACTTATTGTGCCTGGGGGATGATGGGAGTTGTAGTTCGACAACAGCTGGAGAGCCAAGGTTACCTACCCCTGAAGATGCATTCTAATCTCCTAAAAAGATGCTAATGGTTTCATCTCATGATTAAAGGTTGCAGTCCCAGTTGCTGTTTTTAAGGAGCAAATACTCTACAGCAGGAAAGCTTCCGGCCTGTCCTTCTGGCAGTCAGTTTATTTCACAGCCCTTAAGGCCCACTGATTGGATGAAGGCTCAAGTTTCCGTTTTCTAGGGTTAGGAGTGGAACCATTTAGAAGCTCTCCCTTTCTTCACATGACACAGGGACTTGTTTACTACGAAGCCAGCACAAAAGGAAGGCTGTCTTCAGCATTCCAACGAATCCGGCAAAGAAGTTATTTACAATATTTAAAACCAGAGCCAGGATTCTCTGCCGGCCAGGAAAGTGATGGCAGAGCTGGCGGCTTCCAAATGGTGTAAAACCCGAGGAGTTTTTCCCACTCCTTGGAGGGAACCCAAAAGCCGTGAGCTGTGAAGTGTTGTCTTTGTGTGGCCCAAGCTGGCAGCAGGCACAGCAGGACACAATAAAAAAGAGCCTGACCAGTGAGGAGGGGTTTGTCGCTGGGCCCTGCACTGGCCTCTGAATCACTCACACACACACACACACACACACACACACACACACACACGCCTGCCCCAAAGCACAGGGGTTTTTGTTTTGCAAGAATAGGATCGGAAGAGGGTGAGCACTTCGAAACCTTGGAGCTGCAGTTCTGGTGGGTTGTCCCGGATGACCGGAGCTGGCCCAGATGGCTTCAGCCCACCGAGCCCAATGCGGCCCACCAGCCTTTAATTGAGATTTATCAGGTGCTTGGCAACTCCTCTGGTTCTTCAGTCCCAGGCGGGGAGGCAGCAAGAACGGAACGTTTCTCAAGCCCCTGTCTGCAGTGCTGGTGGCGGCCGTTGGTTTGAAGCATCGGAAGCTGCCTTCTACCGAGTCGGACCGTTGGTCCATCTAGCTCAGTACTGCACAACCCAAATAACCCGGTGGACCAGAACCACCCATGACTTAGTGTGTGGGGGCCAAGGTCGGTGTTCCCTCTAACAGGGAGTCCCAGATGTTGTTGACTGCAACTCCCAGAATCCCCTGCAATGGCTTTTGCTTGGGGACTCTGGGAGTTGTAGTCAACAGCATCTGGGAACCCCTGTTGGAGAGGACACTGGCCTCTTTTTATTTTTATTTTTAAAGAGAGACAACAGCCACTGGGGTGTGTGCTGGGGATGGATAGGGCCAGTTGTTCTCTCCCTATTCAATAAAGAGAATCATCACTTTTAAAAGGTGCCTCTCTGCTCAGTTAGCAGATTGTTACCAGGGTTTAGAGTTTCATTTTTCACATAATCTATCATTGTTTTAAATTGTTTTTTTAATGTTTTAACTTTGTTTTTAATCAGTGTCATTTTATTGTATGCTGTTTTATTGCAAACTGCCCAGGGACGCGGGTTTGGGGCGGTTTATAAATATGCTAAATAAATTAAAATAATGTAGGACATAGGTGTGGGGCTAAATAAATAAATTAAACAATGTAGGACATAGGTATGGGGCAGTGTTTTACAGGCACAGGAGTTATAAGCAATCTGCTTAGTTTCTTGGTTTGTTTGTTTTTTAAACTACTGTGAGCCTGTCTATTTGTGGAAGGAATGCAAATCAGTCATTTGGCGTTTCAAATAGCACTTTTGTGACATATTTGTAAATATAATGAGCTACGAAACCCTTCACCCTGTTGGGTGAAGCAGAAATGGCAATGCTAGCTGTACTTCTGCAACCAAGTATTATTATCACTGTTATTAAGAATGTTTATATACCGCTTTTCAACAAGCCCACTTGCAGTTTCAGTAACATATCCAAATGGGGGTGGAGTGGAATTAGTTTCTATAGAAAGAAGGGGCCTGTGTGCGCTGCTGCTGTAGCAGATTATAAAACAGGCGTTGCTAATTGGGTTATCAGAATATAAAGCAATGAGAAACTTGTTTTCTTAATAGGGCAGATGGCTGCAGCAAATACAGGAGGGATTCAATTACAAGGCTCCCATCTTTCCCACTGCTGTCTGCAGAGTTAGCTAGTCGCACTGGAATCCGCCTGTAGAAATGTAATCACCTTGCAAAATGGGGAGGGGTCTTGTATCTAAAACTGCAGCAAATTCAAAGGAGCCACTTCAGAAAAACAGGTTGCCAGACTGGAGACTCGGCCACACCTGTGAGTTGGTGCAGATGTGATCTGAATAGTTCCTCCGTGCAGAAAACCACAGGAGTAGCTGCTGATACTATGCTAACTGAGCAAAGAGGCACCTTTTTAAAAGGGGTGATTCTCTTGTATTTAGCAGGGGGAGAGCAACTGGCCCTATGCAGCCCCAGCACAGCATCCCTCCAGTGCTTCTTGCTAGCGTCTGCCTTTGATTTATTTTTAGACTGTGAGCCCTTTAAGGACAGGGAACCATCTTATTTATGAATTTTATTTTATTTTATTTATTTTATTTTTATTTTATTTTTTATTATGAATTTTATTTTATTTATAAATGCTTTGAGCATGTTTGCTATAAAGTCGTATATAAATATTCGTAATACTATGACTCTCTTAAATACTGTACTACAGCAGTTCTCAAACTTGGGTCCCAAGATATTGTTGGACTATGACTCCTGTCATCCCCAGCCATGACCAGTGTGGATATGGGTGATGGGAGGAACATAGGAAGCTGCCCTGTACCTAGTCAGACCCTTGGTCCATCCAGCTCAGTATTGTCTACACTGACTGGCAGCAGCTTCTCCAAGGTTTCAGGCAGGAGTCTCTTCCAGTCCTTCCTGGAGAAGCTACCAGGGATTGAGCCTGGGACCTTCTGCATGCAAGCATGGAGGTGCTCTTCCACTGAGCTATGACCCCATCCCCTAAAGCAAGCCTGCTCAACTTTGCCCCCCACCCCGCTGTTTTTGGACTACAACTCCCTCAGTCCCCAGCCACAGTGGCCAATAGACAGGGATTATGGGAGTTGTAGGCCAATATCTGCATGGGGGCCGAAGTTGAGCAGCCCTGCCCTAAAGGGATTAATTTATAGCACTCACATGCTGTCACCCATCCACATGCAAACCAAGGCATGGTCCTGCTTAGCAAAGGGGACAATTCACCTAATGACACAACAGGGAAATGACTTGACTAGCAAGGCAGGGGTTGCCGGTTTGAATCCCCGCGGGCGTGTTTCCCAGACGATGGGAAACACCTCTATCAGGCAGCAGCGATATAGGAAGATGCTGAAAGACATCATCTCACACTGCATGGGAGATGGCAATGGTCAACCCCTCCTGTATTCTACCAAAGACAACCACAGGGCTCTGTGGGCGCCTGGAGTCAACATCGACTCGACGGCACACCACAAGATCCGCTATCCTTCCTTTGTAGTCTAACAACATCGAGGACCCAAGTTTGAGAAGCCCCGGTGTCGTATGTGGGCCCTCCGTATACCTGACCTTTGGGATCAAAACAGTTCTGCCAGCGGCAACCAGAGAAGTTCCTGGCTCCCCAGCCACTCTGTGACAGCCAAACAACTGAGCCAGTCGATGGCTGAGACTTCGCGGTTGCCACAAACCCTTTTTGGAATGTGGCCGTATAGTTCCTCAGGGTTGCTGCCGGAGTATTTCTCGCGTGCAAAAACGGGATTTCCCTTTTCCTTCTCTTAGAGGGCCGAGAGCCTCTTGCGGAGGACGCTAAACCCGATTCCCTCGGGGACGCCACGGACTTGGCTCTGCCACCCGAAATGCCCATTCTCATCGATTTCCGTGCCTTGAAAGACATCCTCGGGCCACCGATGTACGAACTGGAGGTAAGCTTTTTCTGTCTTTGGCTTCTTCCCCCACCCCCATTTTGTTTTATTGCAACAGTTGGCTCTGTGACTTGTGCGGACATTTTGTTTGCTTGCTTGTTTGTTTCGAAAGGCTGGGATGGGAGCCCTGAGGGGAAAATATCTATCTATCTATCTATCTATCTATCTATCTATCTATCTATCTATCTATCTATCTACTTCTTCCTAGACTTCCAGAGAGCATTCCTCACTCCTTAGGTAGGGTTAGACTCCTCCCCCAGCCAGGAACAATCCCAGGCCAGCCCTGACTGGCAGTGGGTCCAGAGATGCACCTAGGTAATTTTGGGGCCTGGACCTAAAGTCCTTTGGAGCCCAGCCTTGCCCTGCCCCACTGCAAGTTAAGTCTCTTGCCCCTGCGCATGCGTGCACACACGTGACACACACAATATTTTTAACGCCTGGGTTCTTGAGGGCACAAAGCAACTGAACTCACAAGCATGGAAGACTATAAAGCAGGCATATTTGGGCAAATCTGCACTAGCAGAAACATTTTCAACACGCAACTGAACATCTTGCCATCCCCCATATTTCTTCCCCCACTCTCCCCTCTGCCTTTCCAAAGCACCCTGTGCAGGTCACAATTGCACTCGGCTGCCCGGCACAGCGTGGGCCAGTGGCATGGTGACCACACACCCCAGGACAGACTAAAGGGGATTTGGGGGCCCCCAGCGGGTGTGGAGGCCCTGGACTTCGGCCCCGAAGTCTAAGGGTAAGAGCGCTTCTGAGTGGGACGGTAGAGTTCGTCTTGAGTTCCATGTATTTTTCTATAGATTTGAGTTCCATATGAATGGTCCCCTTTGGGTCCACCCTGGTTTGCATTTGGATGGAGACTACATGTATGAGGACTTTGAGATATTCCCTTTAGGGGGTGGGGCTGCTCTAGGAAGAACGCCTGCATGCTTGCATGCAGAAGGTTCCGAGTTCCCTCCCTGGCATCTCCGGATAGGGCTGAGAGAGATTCCTGCCTGCAACCTTGGAGAAGCCGCGGCCAGCCTGTGTAGGCAACATGGAGCTAGATGGACCAAGGGTCTGACTCAGTATATGGCAGCTTCCTATGTCCATTCCTATGTAACTCTGCTTGGAGATGGATGCGTTCTGAGCCCATGGTGGGTCTACCCTCAAACTGTTGTAGCCGGCCACCAAGATTATTTTGTACCATTCACAACTCAAAGTGGACTTGGGAATGCCTGAACCAGTTTTTGTCCCCCCCCCCCCCCCGAGCTGCTGCACACTTCTCCCTGCAGTGAAGAGTGTCGCTTCCGTCCTGGTGGAAAGCATTCCAGATTGGTTCCATTTGTTTATCTTTCCTGCGGTGGGCCTCTCGTTCCTCTTTCTCCCTGGCTCTGAGAGCTTCACCTCCTGACCTTCATGCCGCCATCAATAGCGAGTTGAAATCGACCCTGTAAAGGCAGTTCTCAAGTCCGTCTCAGCTTGGGGAGGCCTTGCAAAGAGAAACGGGGGGCGGGGCTGTGCTATAGTAATTGAATTGAATTGATTGGCTTTCCAGAAGGAGCGGCCTCTTCAGATGAAATGTTATGTAAAGTGAATTAGGCCTATAATCTTATCTAGCAAGAGTGCTAGATGAAAGATGTGCCATCTTTTGACAGCCGACCAAAAACCAGGCTCCGATTCAAACATTTGCAGCTTCTTTAGGGCGGTCAACATGAATTCATACTCTTAAGTATGAATTCATGTTGACCGCTCCAAAGAAACGGCAAATGTTTGAATCGGAGCCTGGTTTTTGGTCGGCTGACAAAAGATGGCACACTCTAGACGGCTATATGATTGTTTTTAAGAAGATTTATATACTGTTTTTGAACAAAAAGTTTTCAAAGTGGTTTACATAGCAAAATAAAATGGGGGGAAATAGAACTCAAAATCCAGAAAGAAACTTAAGCAAGAGCCACTAGACAAGATGCGATGTTGGGATGAACGGGGACATCTGTTATCCTCCTGATAAATCTAAGAGAGGAACCATGTTAAAAACATGCTTCTTTGTTGGTTAACAATTGTATGGGTACAAAAAATATATATAAAAAGCCAAAAAGGAGTGTTTCATAGAGAATAAAGTCATGCTTTTTTGTTCTTAAAAATTGTTTTTTAAAATTGAAAGCTCTTTGACATGGACTGTATCCACCTTGGCCCAGTAATAACGATGCCATATTTACCTGAATCCAAGACTAGTTTCCCCCCAAGTTCTTTGAGGTAAGAAATCGGGAGGGGATGGGGTCGTCTTGTGAAACGTGGAAGTCTGAACTGGCCCATCCCCAGCACAGCATCCCTTCAGTGGCTGTTGCTGGTGTCTACGTTTCTTTTTTTAAGATTTTGAGCCCTTTGGGGACAAGGAGCCTATGTATGTATGTATATCTTTGTAAACCGCTTTGGGAACTTTTTGTTGAAAAGTGGTATATAAATATTTGTTGTATTCATAACAACATCTGGGAATCCCGATTACGTTACATGGGAGCTGTGTCCAGAGAAGGGCTCATGTGATTAATAGAGAAAGTTTTCTATGCCTCCCTTCATTCTTTGGCACAGCAGCCCCATGAGGTGGGTTATTACTGATATCTGGGGAAAGGGGGGGTGAGGTTGGTGACAGTGTCCCCAAGACCACTCCCCAGAGAGCATGATGGAACTCTGAGCCAGAGCGAGATTTCCCAGGCCCATCGTTCGACCCCCGACTGATCCAAACTGTGGTCCAGGGAGTTTCTCCTGGGCTCCTTATATATGTTAACCTGTGTTTAAAACCCCTTCCAGGTGCAACTTCAAGCTGCCGATATTGTCGGGGCCCTTGACTTTCTGTTGGGACCCTGCCACGGATTCCCATTTCCCCTTCCCTATGGAAACCTTGTCTCTGTTTTTGTGCAGGTGTCGGAGCGACTGAACCAGCCAGGCGTGGCAATCGGCTTGGCTTGGACTCCCTTAGGAGGGGAGATCATGTTTGTGGAAGCCAGCCGCATGGACGGGGAGGGCCAGCTGACTCTGACAGGACAGCTGGGCGATGTCATGAAGGAGTCGGCACATCTTGCCATCAGCTGGCTGCGCAGCAATGCGAAGAAATACCATTTGACAAATGGTAGGTGGGTGCATTTGAGTAGAGCAGGCGGATGCAGACGTGAGTTGGGTTTTGAAGAGGTTCTTGCTGCCTGCCTGGGACTGCAGAAACAGGGACGGCAGATGTGAATTGGGTTTTGAAGAGGTTCTTGCTGCCTGCCTGGGACTGCAGAAACAGGAGCTGTTAAGTCCCCAGCAGGCACAATACCTTTTTGGTAGAGACTGATTTGGTGGGGAACTTGGTGCATTTCAAAGTTGTTCTAGCCCGACTTAACAAATTAGTCCATATCATTTAGTCTGAGGCGTGGCACATCTACAGGGCGCCTTGAAGCAGAAGGAATAATCAGTGCTTTTTTACTTTTAGTTGCAGGGGAGTAACAGCAGGAGAGAGGGCCTGCCCTCAACTCCTGCCTGTGGCTTCCAGCGGCATCTGGAGGGCCACTGTGCAAAACAGGATGCTGGACTAGATGGGCCTCCTTGGGCCTGATCCAGCAGGGCTGTTCTTCTGTTCTGTGTTCTTATACACTGGTGAGGTGGTGTTCTGTTTTATTTAAATATGTAAATGCTGCATTCGCTGCTCAAAACAGCTTACAACACAAATAAACCGATTGCACTCAGAATATGGAGCCTGACAATATTGTTCTCTTTTTTGAGGCTTCTCTTCTGAACAGGCTTTTAATCTCGACGTGTACTTGGAAGTGCTTTGGTACCGTGTGTTCTTTGCTATGCCGTTTGTCAGCCTGGTGATTTGCTGTTCTGAATAGTTGTATTTTAAGTTTGATCTCTGCTGTTCAGAATGTATAGAAACGCAGATCACATTCCAATTAAATGGATAAATTGCAATAAGATGGCCTCTGAAAATACCACGGAAGAGGGGCTGGTCCTATCCCCCCAGTATGGTGGCTTATATGCAGCTCAGCAGGCCGCCCGTGGAATTTCATGTGAGCGCCAACTGTGGTCTCCCTTCTGCCACGTTCAGAGAGCCTCCGTGGCTCCTAAGAATTGCATCATTGCTGCAGCGACATTGTTCCCACCCACCCCGACAGAAGCAGAGTCGATGCAGCTCTGATGCCATTATTAGGAGCTGCAGAAGCTCCCTGAATGTGGCAGAAGAGAGACCACAGTTGGCGCACACCCAGAGTTCTGTGGGCGCTGCCCGCTGCCTCTAAGCCACCATATTGAAGGGAAGGGGATCAACCCCCTCCCATTTTAGAGAGAAAAGATTAGTCCCCCCGCCCAAAAAAAACCAATCACTGTCTTTGATGGGACCATCAGAGGGAGATTGTCCACCAAAAAGGTCCATGAGGATGCTTTGATCAGTAGTGGCCCGTCCTAGCTAGATGATTCTATGCCAGTCAGGCGAATGACCGGGGTTGGGGGGGTTTCTCTCCCCTACCGGACCAATGACCAGCCCACACAGCTCAGTTACAGGCAGGCTGGGGCCAGGAGGGAATGAGAGAGCACCTTTCTGTACCCAAACAGCAGGTGCCTCTCCCATTCAGCTCTTTAGTATGTGCTGCTACTGACTTTTATGAGTTTTTATAAGCAATGCAAAGAACGATTCCGCCCGCCCCCCCCCGTAATGTTTGGCGGAGAAGGGAGAGGCACTCTGCCCTCAGCCTCAATCCCTACTTACCTTACAGAGCCCTTATAAAGCTGACAAAGATAATGTACCTGATGCACTTTGAAAGCTCAAGAATCTATGTTGTCAGTGCTGATTTATTAATTATTTATTTATGCTATCTACACACAGTCTACTAGAAGTTATTGACTGCATTTGGTCCTTTAATTATCGGGCCCTTTCCAGGGGTCTAGGGCAGGGCTGCTCAACTTCGGCCCTCCTGCAGATGTTGGCCTACAATTCCCATAATCCCTGGCTATTGGTCACTGGGGCTGGGGATTATGGGAGTTGTAGTTCAAAACCAGTTGCGGGGGCCTAAGCTGAGCAGGCCTGGTCTGGATAACTAAAGAAAAATTAAAGATATCGTTGTGGTGTTCGGGCTGCCCCAAATAGTGTGGCCTTCTGTAGGTTTTTTTTTTTTTTAAAGTTGTTGTTGTTGTTGTTGCCATTGCCCACTTAATGAAATCCTAGTTGGTTAATTAACTTATTAATGTATTAAGCTGGCATACTCTGTCATGTGGTGGGATAAACCAGCTGTTCTGAGGAAGGCTATTTAGAGGCTGCACACAAGAGTTGCTGCAAGCATCTTCTTGGAAGAGGCAAGCTCTCGCCGCAGCAGGGAATGCCTCTTCCAAGATGGTGCTTGCTGTCTGCAGTTTTGATCAGTACTAAGTGCAAGAGTAACTTTGAAATTAAAGCTGCTCGCCCGTTAAGCAAGGTTCCCTTTTGAGTCAAAGGCAATGGAAGGCATTGGTAAACCCCTCCTGTTTTCTACCAAGAAAACCATATTGCTCTGTGGTCTCCTGGAATCAACACCGACTCGATGGCACAATCTTTCCTTTTCTTTATTATAAAAGTGTTTCTGCTGTCATTAAACTAGTCCATCAAGGATAGTTTTTGTTTGTTTGCTTAAGGCTCAGTGTAGAGGTACATTGATGCAGGTCTCCCCGCCCCCCCCCCCCCCGCTTCCCGGTGCAAATCGTGCTTCAGATTCACCACTGAATCTGGAACTGGTGTTTGGAATTCGAGTCCTCCAGTGCAGTGGGCTCTTTTTAAAAAAAATAAAAAATAAAAAATAATAATTCTTTTTAGAACAAAGAGCAGAACCACACCACAGGTTTGAAATCCTCCTCACTGAAACCCCTTTCTCTTTCTTAAAGCTTCTGGAAGTTTTGATCTCCTTGACAACACAGACATCCATCTGCACTTCCCAGCTGGAGCTGTCACAAAAGATGGACCATCTGCTGGAGTTACCATAGTAACCTGCCTTGCCTCCCTTTTCAGTGGGCGGCTGGTGCGTTCAGATGTAGCCATGACTGGGGAAATTACGCTAAGAGGCCTTGTTCTTCCCGTAAGTATTGTTTGAAGATAATGATATTGTTGAGCAGTAGCGCGCACACACACACACCCCGGTTAATACCAGCTTCGATTCTGTAGCCTCAGCCGCATACCCAGGCTTGTTATGTTTCATTCCTAAGCAGTCTTCTGTACTCTTCCAGTTCAGTCCTACAAAACTGACAGTTAGCACACACTTGCTTTTGTTGTTGTTGTTTGGTTTTCAAATCTGCGCTGCATTTGCAAGCGCGCAATCTGCCCGGGGTGACATTTCCAAGAGAACAGAAGAGCAGATTATTTCTCCCGGCGGTGGAGTTGATTTTGTCAGACGCTGCCTAATTTGAAACTCCAGCTGCACCACTGCTGGTATCCCCTCCTTAAAAGCCCCCCCAGCAGAACAGGATCACCCTGTTTACTTTCTCCCACTTCCATCTGGATGGCCCGGGAGAATATCCCAGCTATCCTTGTCCAAAAGGGGAAGTATTCATGATAAAGGCACAAATCTCCTGGATTCGAAAGGCTTCCTCCAATGCCATACAAAGAATATGTTGTGTGTATTACAACTTGAGGTGAGGTGGGGGAAGGCTGTGATTCTTTGCAAGTCAGGGAGGCTGCCGCTCAGTGTGAAACCATTTGCTTTGCATGTGGAAGGCCGCAGGATGCTACCATTCATAGGAACACAGGAAGCTGCCATATACTGAGTCAGACCATTGGTCAGACCATTGGTCAGACCATAGTTCCATCTAGCTTAGTATTGTCTTCACAGACTGGCAGCGGCTTCTCCAAGGCTGCAGGCAGGAATCTCTCTCAGCCCTATCTGGAGGGAACACAGGAAGCTGCCATATACTGAGTCAGACCATTGGTCAGACCATTGGTCAGACCATAGTTCCATCTAGCTCAGTATTGTCTTCACAGACTGGCAGCGGCTTCTCTAAGGTTACAGGCAGGAATCTCTCTCTGCCCTATCTTGGAGATGATGCCAGGGAGGGAACTTGGAACCTTCTGCTCTTCCCAGAGCGCCCCCCCCCCATTCAAATGTAAACCAGGGCAGATCAAGGTCCTCCTGTGTATAGTAGTTAATTGTGGGGAGGGGGCTGCGATTCTGTTTTTCTCTAGCCAACATGGCTGGATTTGAAGTGCTGTCTGGGATGTAGATCGTGTTGGGTGACATCAGTGATGACCAGCAAGACAAGAGTCCCTCATTCCTGCTTGCAAAGGATCAACTTTCACTGGAGCAGAGGCTGACTCATCACCAGGCAAAGTCCAAAGCAGACTCTTGACAAGTTTCAGCCCTTCACTCCTGTAGAAGGTGGCAGAGCATAGATCAACTAATGAGGAACAAGTAGGGAATCTTGGCAAGCAGGGGAGACCCTTTTGGTCTGAATTCCCTCCCTGCGAGCATTTGTATTCTTTAAATAAAGTGTCTCTGACTGCCCTACTTACAAACTTAGAGAGAAGCGTGTGATCTTCCACACTCCCCAGCAGAGACCTTTGGCTGCACTGCTTATGGAGGCAAAACGGACGACCAGGATCCTCTGGACTTTGCCATGGGGTTGGCCCATCTCAGTCCTTGTGCAAGGCTTGTCTTTGCAGTCTGAGTATTCTCTTTGCATGGACTGGAGCCAAAAGGCTGCATTCAACCTCATCCTGGGTATAGTTCATACCAGTTAATGATTCCACAGCATGGCCCGAAGGTGTCTGACACAGCACCCAAGCTGAAAGTAAGTAGGTCTGATCTGGATGGAAGACTGCCTAGGAATCTGCCTTGCATTATGTCATAAAAGAAAGGCGGCATAAGTACAAAGGATCCGTGGACCAGGAGGTGTGGGTTTTACTCCCCGCCCGCCTTCCAAGCTTTCACACAAACAATCCAAATTAAGTATCTTGTCACACATTTAGTGTTATAATGTATGTGTCTATAGTTTGGGGTTTTCTGGATAGCAAGGAGAACCTGGCACGCGGAGCAAGATATTCAGGATGAGGGAAGCCTGGATTCGGTCTCCCCTCAGCTTTATGGCTGACTGAATCATCTTGGGAGAGTCACTCTGTTTCACTGCATAAACTACCTCACAGGCTTGTTTTGATAAGAGCAGGGAGAACTGTGTCCCTCGAGATGAGCTCCTTGGGGAAATGGGATCGAAATAAAAACAAAAAACATACTAGTCATGGGATAAAATTGTCCGGCTCTAAAAGCAGGCCTATACCAACTTAATTAATCGCCATAGGTTGTCTTGTGTTTTTTTCAACAAGCATGGCGTCTAGAAACTTGCATTAAAAAAATGAAGTGTCAGAATTCTTTCTCTCCTAGCTGAGACACCCCTTCCTAGCAGCACAACCAAAGCATTGATCAGGGTTGGGGACATCGTTCAACCCAACATATTCCAGATAGGCTGAAGGGTTGTTGCAGTTGTCTAATCCAGTGGTTCCAAACCAGGGTTCCTCCAGATGTTGCTGAACCACAACTCCCATCATCCCCAGCTACCCCTGATTGTGTCCAGCAACATCTGGAGGAACCCCTGGCCTAACGTTTTGGAATGGAATGGAAGTTTCCTCCTTTTTCTCCTTAGCAGGCCAGTTTCATTTGCACCGCAGTACTAACCAAAGGAAGGTATTTCTTGACTAGTATGCTTTCCATTTGAGCTGGAATAAGGCTCCTGATCCCATGCAATATGAAAAGTTTAGGAAGCCAAGTTGGGAAAGTGAGAGCAGATTTGCAGGGAAAGCTGCACCCGCCCAATGCCACTGTTCTGCGCTGCTGAAAGCACAAACACACACACACACCCCGCCGCCCTAATCTGCTTTCCCTGCTTTCATTCTGTGTCTTTAACAGGTGGGAGGAATCAAGGACAAAGTCCTGGCCGCGCACAGAGCCGGCCTGAAGAGAATTATCATTCCCCAAAGAAATGAAAAAGACCTTGAGGAGATTGCCGCGAACGTACGGCAGGACCTGAATTTTGTGATGACAAGCTGCCTGGATGAGGTCCTTAACGCAGCTTTTGATGGGGGATTTTCGGCAAAGACTCTACTTGATCACTTTAGTAGTAAACTCTAAGCAAATTGATGGGGCTTGCTCAAGGAACGAAATACAAAGCTGGGAGTTCATCTGGCAGGTGATTAAAAAAAGGTGGGGTATGCATATAAAAAGGGTAATAGTAGAATATACTGACATTAGCCACCAGATTCTTATCAAGAAGGGGTAAGAATCACCAAGACAATTATGGACCTGCTGACCACCATGGTTGGCCTTGATTAATGGGGAGCAATCTGGGGAGATCGATTTTGGCACTAAGCTCTTAATAATCATTATTCCGCTACACAATTAAGCATACTTGTACAGGAGCTGAATGGCATTGCCCAGTCATGTAGACCTTCAAAACAAAACAAAACACAAAACGCACTGCCTGCTAATGAAGCCTGACTTTTCTCTCTCTTCCCCCAAAGAGCTTGTCATAATTGGAGATCTACCCTGCCTGCATTTCAGCACTGTGGTTAAAATGCTATTGATCCTAAACTGCAGCGTAGTTCCGTTTACCTCGAAAGAATGTGTGCAAGGGAATGATTTAGTCATGGTCCTGTAGGTAAGTGGGGAGGGACAACTGCTGAGCGTTAATCAGTAATATACTTAGATTGGGTCAAAGGGGGTTTGTATGTTGGCTACCTCCCTGCAACTCTGCATTCAGAGGACATCCTGATTTTACAGCAGGACGTGGGAGAGCCAGAGAGAGAGACACCCCTGGGATTTGGGAATCACTGCTTTGCCCAGTAGAACAGTGGTCCTCAACCAGGGTTCCTCCAGATGTTGCTAAACTACAGCTCCCAACATCCCCAGCCACAATAAGTTGTAGCTGGGGATGCTGGGAGTTGTAGTTCAGCACCATCTGGAGGAACCCTAGTTGGGAACCACTGTAGTAGAAGACAGAACTCTTCTTCCTCTATATACCTGGGGTTCTCAACACTGGGTCCCCAGAGGTTGTTGGACTTCAGCTCCCATAATCTCCAACCAAAGGCCACTGGGGCTGGGGATTATGGGAGCTGAAGTCCATTAACAACAGGAGACCCAATGCTGAGAATCCCTGCTCTGTACCGGGGCTACTCAGCTGCCCCCACCCCACCCCAATGTGCTCTCCGACAGTAATCTCAGCTGTATTCGCTGCAGCTCCTTTAACTGCTTTAAATTATGAATTAAATGTAGCAATCTCTTTAAGTGGGAGGATGAAGCAATTCACTGCTTTTTCTGTACAACAGGCGGCTTGGTTAACTTGTCATGCTACTGCTGTTTAGTACAAAATCTGAAAATTTCAAATGTTACTATAAAGCTGTTAATTACTGCTGTTAATTACTGAAGAGTTGTAAGCTTGGCAGGCGGACACAAAACCGCCTTTCATCGTGGGTGGAAGATTTCTCAAACAGCACAGAGAAGATATTCCCTAAGCAAAACTCAGAAGGAACACAGAGCAGCAGAGAGGGAGGTCACTATTCTTATTATTTTAAAAATTGGGGGGGGGACCCGCTGTGAACAGCCTGCAGTACCTTGGGATGCCAGTTGACTTACAGAGGCATGTCTGAACACAGGCTTGTCAGTGAAGTAGCAGCTGTTCAGTAGATGTGGAGGTGACACATACAGAAGCCTCCTGTGGAGTACAGCCATGAGCTTTTTCCTGTGGCCAACCTTAGAACAAATCCACTC
The DNA here is from genome assembly GCF_027244095.1 of Hemicordylus capensis. Classification (NCBI taxonomy): domain Eukaryota; kingdom Metazoa; phylum Chordata; class Lepidosauria; order Squamata; family Cordylidae; genus Hemicordylus; species Hemicordylus capensis. Next base: position 22,522,135 of record NC_069665.1, read on the forward strand.
ATTTCCAACTTGCACAAGCTGAAACACAAGCACTTACCTTTTGTAAGCCTAAATCCTGCTCACTAGAGACCCAACTTTTCTTGAAGACAGTTCCGTTCCACAGAGAGCGCCCTTTGACGGAAGGATGTCTCAGTTTAGCCACTTTTTCCAAAGTGCTCATACACTTGTCAGTTTCCCATACACCCCTTAAGGTTTTCAGCACGCAGGTTAATAGCAGCACTTCTGATCAGATGCCTGTTGGTGACACGACATGAATAAAGCCCATCCCTTGCATTCTACATGGATGTCATCCTAAACTGATGTGGGATGCCTTTGATTCAAGCCATAAGGCCTGGCAAGGAGCCGCTGTGCTGTGAAATGCGAGCTGAATCTTTGAGGTAGATTGCAGACCACAAGACAGCTGCAGTTTTTGACTAAGTACATGTGCTTAGTACTTAGCACTTAGCAGGGTTGCAATGAAGGCCTTGGAAAAGATATTTAGATGCCCTGACGTGTCTATACCGACAAAGATTAGAATCGTTCAAACAATGGTTTTTCCCCGGTGACACTCTATGGATGCGAAAGCTGGACTTTGAAGAAGCAAAATAGAAAGAGTATTGACGCTTTTGAACTTTGGTGCTGGAGAAGACTTTTGAGGAGACCATGGACAGCCAGGAAAACAAACCAATGGATCATAGAACAAATCAATCCAGAATTTTCACTCAAGGCACAAATGACCAGGCTCAAACTATCATATATCAGACACATTATGCGAAAACCCAGCTCCCTTGAGAAGTCCATAATGCTGGGGAAAGTTGAAGGAAAGAGAAGAGGAGGACGATCAGGAGCAAGGTGGATGAACTCGATTGCGACAGCAATGAAGGCACCACTGAGAGACCTTAAAGGCCAAGTTGAAGACAGATCATCCTGGAGAGATTCTATCTATGTGGTCGCTAAGAGTTGACACTGACTTGACGGCACTTAATCAATCAAAACATGCACACTGAACATAATTAATCTTTTAAAAACCCTGTAGAGTGAGCATGGAGGCAGCTTTTGCTAGCACATGAAGTGCCAAAAATGTTTCTTCAGCTGGGCAACTTGTCTCAGTGATGCTAAGTACCACCTCTTTATTTGCATGATGCAACAGATCACCTCAGCAGCCCTGTTTAAGCTCACTGGGGTAACTAATTACAACCTGAACTTGGTAATTAGTTGCCTCCATGGAGTGCATATATATTTAACATCATGCAAACTACTGCTTTGTGACGTTGGCTGATTTTCCACAGCATTTTATTTATTGCTCTTTCAGCTGTTCGTGCCTCACCAAATCATGCAAGTCTATTCTGGTCACAAATAGCAAAGCGCTTCCAAAGTCATAACCTCATCAGGCCAGGAGGTATTTGATCAATGCAAGATTGCAAGTGATACTGGAAGGGTGGGTTTGCTCTAGCCATTTTTGACACGCCTACTGGGCTGTCTGCCTGGCTGGGATTCCCTTTGGTCCATTCTCAACATAAAATTCACTAGTTATTATATTCACAAAATCCACATTCTGGTGTTCAAAGCCACTGGTGGGGGGGGGGATCATTGAAATAATAATGCAGATTGCAGTCCAGATATAAGCCCCATTGAATACAGCTGGATTTTTCTCCAGATTTAGGATTAAGCTGCAGCCCTAAAATCAGTTCACAAGTACTTAACCTACTCCAGTGCAACTGTCCCAACACTTCACAGTTACATGGAGCATGCAAAATGTAAATCTCTACGCCATCTAGGCTAAACAGATTTCCACTCCCTGCTTAGCCTTTTCTCCAGACACACAGATTCACACCTTCCCCCAAGTGTATTCGGCCCTCAAGCACAGTAATAGACCATTCTGCTCCGCCTGAACAGGATGTTGTTTCCGCCTCTCCCTTTTCTCATTTTAAACCCTGGCAGATGTGTTTGTGAATGGGAGTCTCTTCCTTTTTTCAATTGAAGGGACTAGCTTCCCAGCTGATCTCCCCCATCCCACACTTTGGGAGCACTGAGGTCCTCCCACCCCCAGGGCTGAGGAATGCAACTTTTTGTCCTCCTGCTAGCCAGTCTGGAGACAAGACAAGAAAGTGCTGCAGTCACCCTGCAGCTAGTAGGATGGGAAGCAGCACTGGCTGAAGATCTGGATCTGAAAAGGTTTCCCGATAGGTAGGAAGCAGTTCAGTAAGGAGGAAGAAGTAACAGGGAGCAAGAGCTTAGAAGGACCCCATGCTGTCTGAACTTTCCCCTTCAGACAGCAAGGTGAACATGGGAAATGGCCTCCTCCCAAGTCAGACCATTGGTCCATCTAGCTCCAGATTCTCTACCCTTTCCCAACCCTAGATGGAGATGTGCCAGGGATTGAATTTGAGACTAGGGTTGCCAACACTCCATTGTCAGAATAAGGGTGTGTGGGTAATCAGGAGCCTGAGTAGCAGGGCTATTGTTTGTGTTTTAACCATTGTCTTTCAACTTAAACCAGTTGCTACTTAGATGACTTGTCCTCTGCTGATTGGTATTACCATGCTTAGCTGAGCGGGGTGTGACCTAATTTTGTTTTCTAAGAAGAAGTGGTGTTAGCCAGCAATGATAGGTTTCTCACACGAGTATGATCCAGTAGTCATTGCATGCATGATTTTCATGATCCCGATACCTAGCCAATCATCCATGGCTGTTGATGTTAATGTGCCCATAAGACAATACTGAGCTAGAAGGACCAGTGGTCTGACTTGGTATAAGGCAGCTGCCTATGTTCCGAACACATCAACAGGTCAAGCTGTAATGCCGGGAGCAAAAGGCTGCAGGGCTCTTTTTCCTCCATCCTTAGTCCAAGACACAATGTAGAGATCTTGCATGAGAAACCAAAAGAGCGTAAGAGCACCTTAAAGTTTTAATAACTGCAGTCCACTTCTTCAGAGATATGAAGTAGCATCCTTAGCTGGCAGCTGCACACCCACACACAGAGAGTGTGGTGTGTGAGAGAGATGGGGTTTTAAGGGGCTTTGGGATGGAAGAGGTACAGCTAGCAATTACAATTAAGTCAGAATGTAGTAGGTAAGATGAGGGCTTTTTTTCCTATTTACTGTACCTGTGAAGTAATTTAGTTCAGCCAGGAATATTGTATTATCATCCTACTGCAGTTGTGAATCAGCGCTGCAGTCACTGCTTACATTTTACCTTAACAAAGGTCACTGACTGTACTGCTTCCCTCCCACATCCCCTTTAATCCCACGTTTACCATTTTCTTCTTCTTGTGTTGCTAAATGAGGCTGAGCGACATCCTCCAACAAGTGGGCCGTAATCTAGAACTTCTTCTGAAATTAACTAATGAGTGTCTGCAGGATTCTGGTTTTGCTGCAACAGACTAAACACAGCTCCCCATCTGGAACTTGAAGGGCGGGTGGTGGGAAGAGAAGCATTCTGTGGTGGATGGGGGCAGGTCTCCCCCCACCCTTCGAAGAGCATGCTGGCCAGGAGAATAAGTTTGTCATCAGCTCAGCCTTTGGGTCTCATGCTGAAGCTGATCCTAGCCTAGCTGCTAAAGGCGTGAACGTTGGCATGCAGACCCTTGGTTAAGGGTATTAAGGACACTCATTCCCAGCACGAGTATTCCATTCACTGCCAGGGAAAGACTTGCACACGTTAACAAATGAGGCATGAGGATACAGTACATATTTTATCACGGCAGGTTTCTCGGTTGTACTTTGGAATTCTCTCTCTCCAAAATCTCAAATCTGATGACACCGCGTGCATTATATGGAGGACGGTGACCAAGGGGCAAATTGAGGTTGAGAAAACACACGCTTCCCTTATCAAGAAGCCAGCAGGGGAGCCAAACACATTTTGGAGGAGGCCGAGGCAGGCAGGAATAAGACAGAGAAAGCTCCACAAGGTTCACAGAGGTGCTCCAAGGCACCCCCTGGAGCGACAGACGATTCTTTCTCCCAACCTGTCTGTGTGCATCCAATTGCGGAGGAGGTGGAAGAGCTATTGCTTCAAAACAAAAGCTATTCCCAAAACAGCAAGGGAATCACCACACAGAGAAAAATCCTCATTTGGATTTGCCACTGAAACATGTCATCAGGAAACGAGCACTCAATGACCTCTCCAGAATGAAAACTGCTTCCTCTCCCTCACCAGCTAAGAGAGGCGTTGAGCAGGAGAAGCTTCTTCTCAGCAAGCCTCCCCTCTGCTGTCATGATTCCACTCCTTTGTTCCAAGGCTTGGACAGGCAGAAATGCCAGAGGGTTCGTGAATGGCAAACCACCAAGCAGCCATTTCTTTTGTAGCACATTGTCCAGCTCTGGGAGGAGAAAAGAGAAAGCACCCTTACCCTTTCATCATTCTGTACATACAGGAATGGTGGGCAACCGAGGACAGGACATGTAGACCAGTCCCAGCGGTGGCCCGGAATAACGTTACTGAGCCCCAGGATAAAATCCAAGTGTAAAAGGGTTGCTCTGGACTCACTCATTTCTTGCCCCCTCCTTACATAGGCTCCTACGAGCTTCACCCCCATATGCTAATAGTTTGTTTCCATACACTCTTGCTGACTTTAGCCCAGCGAGTACATGCAATAAGAGAGATCTAAACCAGTAGAACGTGCAGATCAAAAAAATGCACGAACAAGGGACTTTAAAAACAGAGCTTAGTCAGTTGCACATCTGGGCTTCTCTCCTCTCTTCATATTTTTTTTTTGGCGGGGGGGGGGGGGGGGAGCTTATTCCATTCTGGGATATTCGCTTCTTTGCTCTCTCAGCTGACATGAAGGTCAACACTCCTATACACTGAGGAGGAAGCTCCATTTAACAGTGGGACTTCATTCGTATTAAAACGTGTGCACCACTTTTCGGCCAGCTAAGGCCCACAAATCAGCTCACAAAACAAAGGAAACATGCATAGGGGAGGGCTGCAGGAGTTTTTGAGCACAGTTTAAAAACAGCAGTCCTTTTGTCTTCCATAAAAAAAGTGGGGGGTGGGAATGGCTCACAGGCAACCTGTATTCAGCGGAGCCCTTTTAACATTGCATGGTTATGGCTTGACTCCTTGAAACAAACTCTTGAAGCCAGGCAGCTGCTACTACTGTAGTCTCAGAGGGAATCCCTTTCAGTTGCCTGAGAAAATCTAGATGAGCACACCAACTATATTTGATTCTCCAATTAGACAATGAACACTTCATAAAAAGCATTACAAACATAAGCCAAGATGGAAGGGAGAGACTACAGCTCTGTGCGAAGGCTACTCAGACCCAGGATCCATCTCAGACATTTCAAGCTTATTTGGGAAATCAAATACGAGTGGGTGGTCTCAGGTAACGGCACTAGGACAGACCTCTTCCCAAGACCTTGGAAAATGTTGCTGCTCAGAGTGGACACCAGTGGAACCTCTGGCAACTTGCATTCCCAAAAGGAAGGCACAAGATACAGAAATCCTGCAGAAGGTAAGCAGGTCTGAATCTGGTGAGTGCCTGGAGGGTTGCTGACCTATACACACATTAAGCAGAAGTCCTGTTTCTAAGCTTACTCACCTTAATGCAGCTGCTGATTTCTTGTCCACTCTGAAGGCAAATATAATTCGTATTATTTTTAGGGAGACTAAGCTACTGAACTCAAAATACTGATATACAGCACAATGCAATTTAACAAAAAATTGTAAAGAACAAGCACGATCCAGACAGTCAACATGTAGACGTGATCCACACAGAGCAGGGCTGCTCAGTTTCGACCCTCATGCAGATGTTGGCCTACAATTCCCATAATCCCTGGCTTTTGGCCACTGGCTGGGGATTATGGGAGTCATAGTCCAAAAACAGCTGGGGAGCCTAAGTCGAGCAGGCCTGACGTAGAGTGTAAGGTAATCTTCTCGGCACTTCCCAAATCAGGTACGCTGAAGTGTGCCTGGCCATTCCTGTTAAAAACACATCCAGCAGCCTTTTGCTTTCCAGACCGTGTGCACAGCGAGACTGAATCATTTCCATTACTGCTGTAACCCCACCCAGCTTTAGGAACACGTCAAGAAAAAAACCACTTTAATCTTCTAGAAGCGATTACCTCCACCTGCAATTACCTTTTAAAAATACAGAGTATCTGTGCATTCTATGAAAAAAAATCCACAGAACCTGGCTTTCGCTAACAAGACAAAGAGATAGGGAGCAAACAAGCCTAGTTTCTGAAAAGTAGATTCAGCAGCCCGAGAGCTACATGTGAAATCTCAGAAATCCCCACCACTAATGCCCCAGGGTGGGGGGAGATCAGGCAGGCAAGCAGACATTCAGACAATGGCCACCACCAGCAGCAGAAGCTCCTCCAGGCCTTGGCATCAGCAGCTTCCCTCTGAGGCAAGAACAGGCTCCGCCCTCGGACTGAAGGATACGGAATGCTGAGCAATATTCCAGTCCAGTCCATGGGAGGCAAAAACACACTTAAGAGTTTTCAGTTTGCCAGGAATTCTTTTAATGACAGGTTTAAAAAAGCTTATTTCAACTTCCTCCTTTAAACAAATGGTCTGTATTTATAGTTTACAAATACTGTATAGACAATGCCTTCTTGTACCGAACAACCAATAAATACAAGAATGACTTCAAATATCTAAATGCATTTAACTTCCTTTGAAACTGTGCCTGAAATTTCCACTTTTTTTCAATGAGAACGTTCTCAAAAAAATTCTGCAAAAGTTAACGTTTGAACTCAAAGTACAATGGCATCTACAATTTAAAAAAAGCCTTTTTTAGGAATTTGTCCAAATAGTATCTCCTTTAGAGACCATTAAGTTCACAAAATAGTTGAATGAACAACAGTATCAATGAATGAGCTACTGGAAAGAGACAAACGGCTGCAATCCTGCACAGAGTTACTCAGGCATAAGTTCCATATCGGTCTATGGGATTTATCTGTATTATAACCAGTGGCAGGATTGCAGCCCAAAAAAGAAAGGTTACCAAACATATAGAAGTATACACTTTACCATAAGCAATTATGCGTATCAGAAGATGACACTTTTAATTAATCTCAAAAGGTACAAAATAAAGGAAAAACCTGAATTACAGAAAAGAAAGTCATTTATTTAATGAAAAACTAGAAGTTAATAAAAATTAGCAAATACACAGAAAATTTACACAAGAACAGCAGCAATACTATGTAGTGACTTACGAAGGTGGAAGGGGGGGAGCGGCAGAGGAGGGGGGGAAAGGGAGCGGCCAGACACCAGACCGCCCTGCATGGCTTGTCAGTCAAAGGAAAAGAACACAAATGAAACACAAAACAGTATCCGCATCAAACGTACAATCTACAAACAAGTTTAGAATTATTTTACAACACTTCGTAGAATCAATTCTTAATACAAAAAGATGCCCATTTGGGGTATAATATATATATATACACACATATATATATATTTATATTTTCAGTGGTTTACTGCTGACTTAACTTTAAATATATTAGTGTTATTACATGCAACTGTTTCCTGTACTTTAACAGCCTTCCCATTAATTTACCTTCATTTGCCTCTCCCTCCCAAATTGTTCACGTCTGGCAGTCAAAAGTTGTTTACCTTGGTTTCTACGAAACTAAATGCAATGGGGATTTGATTTTTTCCTTTTTAGACACTGGCCTGAAAACGTCAGATTGTGATTTCAACACATCGAAATCGTCACATTGATGCCTAAATTACCATTCTCTGCAAAAAGCTGTGCAATGCTGGTATCGAAGACCAGACAGTCACTATTCATAATGGCGGTGGCAATCCCCTCGTGAATGGATCGAGGCGTCGCTTCCCAAGTCAATCGCCGCCTGTGGCCATTTAGCTCGAGTCGGTAAGCAAAGTTCTCAGCCTGCTTCCGCGTTCCTATCAGCTGGACAATTGCAAAGAACTGCTGGTGACCGTCGTATTTCTCCTGTTTCTCCAATACTAACATGAAATGAAAGCCAAAACAAGACTGCATCATGACCCAGTCCACAGCACCTGGAAGATTAATGTCCGTCGCAAGGAAAACGATGTCTTCCCCCTGGAGTGTTGTTATGGACTTGTGCTGGTGCATGAGGTGAGGCATGACAGCATCCAGCGAGCCTTGCCACTTGCAAGAAGCCCCAGGGCACGGACAGGAGTAAGGCCTAAATTCACAGAGCTCTTCGTGGTCTGCTTTTTCGGTGTGAGGCAGAGTGATCTCGCAGCCAGAGGAGGCGTATTTACAAGGGAAGAGTACAGAGTTGGCAACTTTTTCCATAGCCAAGTTACGGATCGAGCCCAGCGGGCCTCGGCAGGTGGGGCAACATGTGAGCTTGGGACGACAGTTGCTACAGACCAGATGGCCACTTTGGCACTGCAGGATCGGTGGCAGGACATAGTCAAAACACACCGGACACTCAAAGAGACTAGCCAAGTCATTGTTGGAAGCGGTGGTGCCGGTCAGCGCAGGCACCCTCTGGGATGGTGTACACTTGGAGGTACCCGTGGGAAGTGCTGTCGCAGTCTGACGGCTCATTTCTGTAAGAAAAGGACATGAAGTGAGCACAACAGGAAACTTGTGTATGTTTTTAATCCATATAGCTTCTTGCTAATCAATACAAACCTCAAGCCTATCTTTCAATGGGGGGAACCCATCTGCTACAAGATCAATGAACACAAGAGCTTTGCTGGATGAATCAGATCGAGAGGGCTATCTATCAAGCATCTTGGCTTTTGCAATGGCCAGATGCCTGCAGGCATGATTTCACACATTCTGATTGGCCTCTATCACCAGGACTCTGTCCCCAGGCTTCAGCACAATCCTATGCATATTTACTCAGCAGTCAGTCACACTGTGTTGAATGGGGCTGGACTCCTAGGTGAGTATGCATAGGGTTACAGCTGCAGGGATGATCCCTCATATCCCCTTTCCTCGTTTAAATGTAGAGATGGGGGAAAAGGCTGGGGCTTTTATAAGCAGGGGACAGCTCCTTCCCACCAGCCCAACCTTCTCCCCACTCTAAGCCAAGGGCTTCTTTTCGCATTGGGAAGGTGAGACAAGAGTGCCTTGGCTAGTCAGCATCAAGAACGGCCAATCCCCTCTTCCTCTTCAGCTTGAGGAGCTAGAGAAGAATGGGGGGTCTTTCCTGTGGTTACATGTGTCCTAGGAAGCTCAGTGCAATTGCAGACAATCTCCATCCCCTCTGCAGCACCAAACTAGGGAGGAAGGCTGGATGTCTTCTCAACACCCTCACCATGGCAGGAGTAGTGGATGAGGATGTGGACTCCTGCCTCCAGCCAAGTCCACAAACAGCCACCTATATAGGCAGTTATCTTTGCCCCCAATTGCTCCCCAGCAACTGGCATTCAGTGGCATATTGCACCTGGACATGGAAGTTCCATACAGATATCATAGACAGAACAATCCTCCATTAATCTGTCCAATCCTTTTAAAAAGGACACCTAAAATAAAAAACGCCACATTTCGTGGCACTGAATTCCACACATTAATTAAGCCCTGTGTGAAGCACTCTTTTGCCTGTCCTGAAACTACTACCAATCAATTTCTGTGGGTGACCTAATTAACATGATATATAAAACATAACACCATCACCTTTCACTGGAAACAAAACCCGACATGATCAGTTGTATGGCTCTTTTTGCATTATCAACATATATTGTAAACAGAAAGGTCACCACTGAATGCACACATTTCAGTCCAAGGGAAAGCCACAGAATGCAAGTGTATTTGATTTGCAGCCATAGTATATATTAAGTGTATAAAACAGGGCACTTGAGAACATTTGGCAACTGGTCATATGGAATTAATGATAGTTCAGATGGAGTGTCTGTACAAGGGCGGAATGGTTATTAGCTGCTGAATAAAAAGTCAAGATGTTTCTGGAACTTGCCCAGAGAGCATCTTTAAATGTTGCTTTTATCCAACCTGTGATTGTAGCCACACCCTCAATGACACAAGAACACCCAGGACTTTAGCTATAACCCTGTCAGAAGAACTGTAAGCAAAACCTACCAGTGACTGCAATATCAATGACTTGACCAACTTGAATGTTTTTCTGCATATTTGCCCCATCTAGAGAAAGTCTCAAACATGCGGTTTGAGAGAGAGGGGGAATTATCATCTCTAACATGGCAAGATCAGTTCCATCAGCAGCTTGAGAAACACAGAGCTTCTCTAAGTCCATTTTCTGCTGTCTGAGAAGTCCTGTTCCTCAATACGTTCAGACGCTTAACTCAACACACTCTGGGCGGCCATTAGCCATTTTGCAATGACATTTGCAGTGCAGAGATCACTATCACCTTAATAATGAACACTTAGAAAGGCAAGCAAACAGTGTTCATGAGATGGGGGAGAAAAAGCCAACAACCTCAGTGGTATGTCAATACATTCAATGCTTAAGACCACTGTTTCTTCTAAGGCGTGCGCGCGCATGTGCACGTACTCACAAGTTTTCTGATGTCTGCTCAGTTAATTTTAGATCCCGCTCAGGTTGTATTAGAAAGGCCCCACTCAAGTGCGCACACACACTGCCTTGATACTGCCGCCCAGAACAAAACTCATTCCGCAGAGATGAAAAAAATTAGAGGGACCACTGAAGAGGACTTCTAGGAAAGCAATTGTTTTAACCAATGTTATTTTCTGCTTTTCACAATATGCAGTATAACAGCTTAGATTTGGTTGTTTGTATATACCACCTTAAGTGGCGCAGCAGGGAAATGCTTGATTTACAAGCAGAAGGTTGCAGGTTCGAATTCCCAATGGTATGTTCGCCAGACTATGGAAAACACCTATATTGGGCAGCAGCGATAGAGGAAGGTGCTGAAAGGCATCATCTCATACTGCACGGGAGATGGCAGTGGCAAACCCCTCCTGTATTCTACCAAAGAAAACCAAGGGCTCTGTGGGTGCCAGGAGTCAAAATTGACTTGACAGCACACTTTACCTTACTTTAACATCTCTCTCTATATAAGGATAGTGGACAGCAGTCTGCAAAGAGAAGGGTTGTGAGGAAGGAAAGAGCCCTTTCAAGAGAAGGAGGCAGCCATTGTGTGAATTTGAAACAAGATGAACAAGATCTGTTAACTCAGGAAGGGAGAGAGAAGAGAGGGGAAGAAAGACAGAGAGGAAGAGCAAGTGTAGGAGAGAGAAAGAAGGAAGGGTGAGGGACCGAGGGGAACGAGTGCCCATGGGAGCGATAGCAGCAAGGAAGGGCCCAGTCAACCACAGCTGCTGTTTGGGGCTACCAAGGCCATTGGCAGAGGGAGGGAGGCAGGCAAGGGATGGACCCGGGGCCTGTCAGTGGCCTGAGGAGAATAAGCAGCCATGGTGGTGGTGGTGGCAGTGATGAGAGGACTAGTAAACCACTGCTGCTGCTCCTGTGGGGAGGAGCAGGAGTGGGGTTTGGGTTTGGGTGGGGAGGTCTCTGGGCATAGCGGGCTGCTGCTTGGCCAATAGGTGCCAGCAATGCTGCAGCCTCGACCAAAAAGGGTGAGGGGGGTTGAGTAAAGGGATGGAGGAGTGACCGTAAGGATTTCCCCTTATGGGATGGAGCGGCTCTGGGAAGAGCAGAAGGTTCCAAGTCCCCTCCCTGGCAGCATCTCAGAGATAGGGCTGAGAGAGACTCCTGCCTGCAACCTTGGAGAAGCCGCTGCCAGTCTGTGAAGACCAGACTGAGCTAGATGGGCCTATGGTCTGACTCAGTATATGGCAGCTGCCTATGTTCCTATGTGAGGAACAAAAGTGAGGGGGATGGAGGAGGGGCAGGCATGCAGCTCAGGTGAGGGTGGAGAGATCTCTGAGGTGAGGGGGGCTGTGGCAGGGGGTGAGGGGAGCAATCAAGGACTAGAGCACAGATGGATGCAGATGCTCTGCGCGGGTGAAGCTAGTTCAAAGTATTTTAGCAACGTTATCTCCCTATCCGTCCAATTACATTTTTAGTGGTTGAGGTGCTATTAGATACCTGGGAGAATGTAGCTAGCCTGCTTAAAAAAAAATCATGCATGATGAAAATATTACAGTGCAGTTTTAATGCACACAAAAATTAGGACCATAATACTTCACTAACTGAATTAATGTTGTAAAAATTGCAACAATTAATTAACTGGATTCAGCTACTGGAAATGTTACTGACTTAAAAAGTGGTCACAATTAATCAAGTTCTTTCTACACCAGGGCTGCTCAGCTTCGGCTCTCCTGCAGATGTTGGCCTACAATTCCCATCATCCCTGGTTATTGGCCACCGTGGCTGGGGATTATGGGAGTTGTAGTCCAAAAACAGCTGGGGGGGTAAGTTGAGCAGACCCCTAAGTGAAACATATATTTTGGAAGAGGCATTCCTTCTCAGCTCTCATTCAGAAAGGAATGTCTCTCTTTTTACAATGGTGCCTACTGTAACATGTGCATGCATTTACAAGACATAGCAGAAGCCCCACTCCTCAGAACTATTTTCTTCATATGCAGAGTTAAACCAATTTAAAGTGTATACGATCAATCAACTAAGCTGTCTAAATCAGGCAACAGCCCTAAGGAAGACACACACAGACACTCCAGCATGGGAACAGCCAAGGGTTTATTTGGGTGCTCCCCATCTGAACCAACCAGCCCACTGCATGCATGCCCAAACACTGGATGCCAGACCCACGCAGGCAAGCTCAACTATCTTGCACGTCTCAATACAGATGTGCAACTACCCAAACAGCAATTTTAGAAATATGCTACATTACCAAATCATTTTATCAAGTGAATCTGCAAGTGAAATACATCCACCCACAAATGGCAAGTTGTCCCAACTATCTTCACGGCCCTATCGGAACTTTCAATTAAGGAGGCATTCTTTTGGGTGGAACGAGACACCAACTAGTTTACCAAAGTGACTGGGAAGCATCCAGACAAATCAGTCATAATAAAGTCCCATGGAAATTAGTTAGTCCAGACCAACAAGTCCCATTAATTTATTTGGGACTTAGCCAGAACTAACTAGTCTAGATGATGCCCACTGTTGAAAGTTACTTCAACTATGGGCCAATTCTTACAAGGTACCACTATTGCAATAACCAGGTCTCTGCTACTGAGACTGACCCCAAAGAAGTTGCATCAGAACCTGTTCTGAGAAACTTTTAATGTCAACATCAATTGACATTAAGCGAGATTTGGTGAGATCGTCAGGGGATTTGGAACAGGGTGTTTTTAATATGCTTATGGCACCCAAATCGATTTCTCCATGACATTTAAGAGGAAATGGCATAGCTCCCCTTAAATACCTGCCTTCAGGCAGTAATGGGATGGATAAGGTCTAATATATTGAAGCTGAATCCAAACAAGATGGAGGTATTAATGGTGAGGGGTCATAATTCGAGGGATGTGTTAGAACTTCCTATTCTGGACAGGACTGCACTTCCCCTAAAGAAACAGGTACGTAGCTTGGGAGTGCTTCTGGACCCAGGCCTCATCCTAGTGTCTCAGGTGGAGGCTATTGCTGGAAGCGCTTTCTATCAACTACAGTTGATATGACAGTTGTGTGTGTTCCTTGAAGATAATGATCTCAAAACTGTGGTGCACTCATTGGTAACTTCTTGGCTTGACTACCACAATGTGCTGTTTGTGGGGTTGCCTTTGTATGTTATTCTCAAACTTCAATTTGTTTGAAATGCAGCAGCCAGATTGGTCTCCAGGCTTATACCCATATTATACCAATTTTAAAACAGCTGTATGGGCTGCCTATGTTTCCAGGCAAAATATAAAGTGATGGTAATTACCTTTAAAGTCTTAAATGGCTTAGGACATGGTTACCTGGGAAAGCACCATCAGTATGATCCCCACCACACTTTAAGGTCATCACGAGCGGTCCGTCTCCAGCTGCCGCCAACTCGCCTGGCAACAACTCGGGATCGGGCCTTTTCTGTAGCTGCTCCTGAGCCCTGGAATGTGCTCCCTCTGGATATTACTACTACTACTACTACAATGAATATTTATATACCACTCTTCAACACAATTCTCAAAGCGGTTTACATTGAAAAATACATAAGATGGACCCCTGTCCCCAAAGGGCTCACAATCTAAAAAGAAACATAATTTAGACACCAGCAACAGCCACTGGAGGGATGCTGTGCTGGGGTTGGATAGGGCCAGTTGCTCTCCCCCTGCTAAATGTAAGAGAATCGCCACTTTTAGAAGATGTCTCTTTGCTCAGAGGCTCAAGTTTTAGCAGCCTTTAAAAGAGCCCTAAATCTTTTTAGCCTGGCCTTTAGTAATTTCTGAAATGATTTTAAACTGGTTTTAATTTTGTTTTTAATGAGTTATTTATCATCTGTTTTTATATTTGTGAACCGCCTAGAGCCACCTGGGCGAGGTGGTATAAAAATCTAATAAATAAATAACAGAAGCACCCCAGAAACCATGAGCATCAAGTATTCTATCAGAACGGACTCCATCAGGTCAAAGCATCTGGTTATGTGATCAAAGCACACAGGACTAGATTTTATATTGAACATATTGGTACAGAGACTTTCCAAGCTCTTTCACTAAGCTCCCTCAGAACAAGGTTCAACCTTTCAGTTTTGGTGAAACTCTGCAAGGACCATAACCATCCAGCTACTAGATAACAAGACCTAACTGAAAGTAAACACAGTTGGTTTAGTAACGTAGGAGCTGCCTTATCCCAAGCAGACCACTAGTTCATGGAGCTCAGAGTTGCCTATGCTAACTAGAATCAGCACTCCTGGGTTTCAGATAGTGGCCTTTGCCAGCCCTATTATACCTAGAGACACCAGGAATTGAACCTGGAACCTTCTTAAGCAGATGCTTTACCACTGCTGAACTATGGTTATTATCAAGGGAAGTTTGTGAACTAGACTCCAGTTGAGCTGCCTATGAGAATATTTACTTTGCTGTACATGTGCTTACAAAAAAACAACCACCCAAAGTAAATCAAGTTTTACAAGTTGCCTTTTTAAAATAAATAAGCAAGCTTGATACCTCAGCCCCAAGTGTGCTCTCTGAGCAGGGGCAAATGAATTGCAATTAAATCAATACTGTATGGCCAAAAATCTACTTTGATCTCTAAGCACCAGATAAACAATCAAGTCCTAACATATGGGAATTGAATCCATCTTTTTCACTGCTGCTTTGAATACCTATACTGAGTGGCCACCCATCAGGATCTAAAAGCTTAATTTAAACAAAAAGAGTACTGACACCATTTTAAAAAGTGACTTAACCTGCTATTTAAATGTGGCTGTTTATACTAGCACTTTATAACTGGCTGAAGGCCAGATCTAGTTCTGCCACTGTAGTGTTCACTGTGATACAGATAATGTGGCATTAAATCTGATTCTGTTGTAAGCATCTCCATGCAAGGGACAGAATAATTCCAGAATTACCAGTTACCCAAGTAGTTGTGTTTATTTCCAATGCAGACATTTACATGCTCCCTTAAAAGGGCTTACAGGCTGGTCACACTGTCTCAGTGCAAGCAAACTGGGCAAAAACCAGGAGTAGTTAAACATGGCAGAACTATGCATGTAGGAGCTGCTGAAATGAATCCTGAAATCACAGCGCGAGCCCAACCGGGGCTGAAAGAATTAGCCATACAACTTTCGGTAGCTATAGTGGTTGTATTTTCCTCCCTGTTCTGTCATCATACTCTTGTTTTGTTTGTTTTTCTTCCAACAATAACCATCACTTAGGCTTGTTGTTAGCACTAGCCTGGAACCAAATCCAGTCCTGGCTCTCAAAGTCCTGACTTGGGCTCAGACATTATGTTGTGGTTCCAAATAAACCGAACAAAAACATTCATAAAGTTAGACCTACTTTATAAAAACACATGTGGAATCATGTGGAACAGAAACACAAGTGAGATCCAAGTTTAATCTCAAATTAAAAAGGTATTAATACCTACATCCAGTCTGCAAGCAGTGTGGTTCTTGGCCAAGGTAGGAGAGGAGCAACCCAAGCTGCCAGGAAACAAGAGGAATTGCACCTCCTTGGTGCCCCCCCACCTGACTCATTAAGATGAGCCATTACCTTTATCTTCATATCATATTTAATATCCCACTACATTAACTCCAAAAAAATGAACCATGTTCACACTAGCAAAATACTATTCGAACTGGAGTTCCAGGCCACAGCCATTTTCGCTCACAGAAACCTTAACACATATCTCCAGAAGCAAAACGGATCAGTATCAGGTGAACAAATATGCAACAGGCAGCTATTTTGAGTACTGGAGGCGGAAAGCTGATCTCTACACAAGGAGAATCCAGGGTAGCCAGTGAGTCACCACTCTTAAGTGTATTTTGCCTGCCTTCCCAAAACACAAGCTACAGGGTGTGGATAAGCACTGGATCCTGCCTCACCACCACAGAGCCTGTCAAATCCTGCCCAGTTCTGAAACAAACCTCCAGAATTCAGCAGATCATGAAGTACATCTGTCCTCTGACTGTACCAAAATTTCACATTATCTTGATACTGCAGAGCAAGAATAAAGGACTGAGTCAGATGTCATATGAAGAGCCCAGCTATTTCGTTCCTTCCCACCTGCACACTGCGAAATTCCATTGTGCAAGTCTCTAATTTCTAATTGGCTGAACAGAAAACTTAAGACATCTGTGGTGCCTTCACACTAGAAATGGTTCAAGAACCAGCAAAAAAACCTATACAAATATTCATATACTGCTTTTCAACAAAAGTTCCCAAAGCAGTTTAGAATGAAAGAAAGGCTTCCGGTCCCCAAAGGGCTCACAATCTAAAAAAGAAACATAAGATAGACACCAGCAACAGCCACCAGCGGGATGAGAGACCCTAACCTCTAGCTTAAGTATTCTATAAGATACCATTTTTGATCATGCTAAGTAAACAGAAACATTTTAAGCTGGATCAAAACTTGGCAGGGCTTCAGGAAGAAGCATACATTCAAATCCAGAAGTCCAAATCAGGGTTCTTCAGTAGTTCCAGCAGCAGGACACACTAGATTCCAGAGTTTTGCTTGGAAATGTGAAAAGTGCAAGCAGTGTGTGGATTAGATACTAAGAATGTATCAGGATGCTTTCTGCCACACACACACACACACAGTGGGTTTAAAAAAGAAAGAAAAGCATGGGCAAAGGAAACAGGGTATTTCAGCGAAGTTATTTAGGTTTTACATGAAATTAAAACAAGATTCTGTTACGTGAGCCAAGGGCTGGGAGCCCAGCTAGGTACTGAACGGCTGAAAAGCTACCGAAAGATGTTTCCTAACAAGGACGCTGAACCCTTGCAATGTCTCAGGCATCAGCAGGCCCTTGCAAACCCCATGGCGCGTAGCAACGCCGGTGTAAGAATCGCTACCTTTTCTTTTGCTGCTTTTATTTCCTGACAGGCACGCATCAAGGACTCCTTCCCATGCGTATAAAAAACTGAAGGCGGATTTCCCCGTCATGAGGAGTAAAAGAGCTCATTGCGTCTCTCCATAGAAACCAAAACAATCCACAACAGAGGCCCCTCCTGGAAACTCCGGGCGTGGAGACAGCCAGCACTGCTACAGGACCCAGAAGGGGGCACCAATCCATGCGAGGCGAGCCAAGGGCGTGGAGAAGATCAACTCTGCTCTCCCCACCCGCCGCCGGAGACTTCCAGAAAAGTTCCCGAAGTAATCCAGAGTGCGAGGCGCCCGCGCCGGAGGGAGCAGAGGCGGAGTGGCTGCGCGGCCGTCTCTCCAGCCACAGCGCCTTGGCGCAGGAAGGAAGGAAGCCTCCTGAACAGCGACTCCCAGCAGGGAACCCGCCTTCCTCTCCGGCTCCGGCTGCCGGTCTCCAGGAGTCTGATCCGGCAGGGAGAGGGCGCGCTCGGTTCGGGCCGGCGCCTCGTGCGCCAAGCCACTGGCTGCCGACGGAAGCCTGCGCTCGCTCGCTCGCTGCCCTCCAGCTCCTCCTCGCAGCAGGCTGCCAGAGGAGGGAGGAGGCGGCGGCGGCGTCCCGCCACGGCCCAGGGAGGGGCGGGGGCGGGGAGACGCGTCGGCCTCACATGATCAGCCGGACGAGTCTGCTCGCAGCCCGCGATGCCGCCATCCAAGCAGCCCAGCAGCAGCCCAGTGCTGAGCGCAGCAAAGGGCCGGGCTGGAGGAGCAGCCACGGCTCGCCTAAAAGCCGCGGGCGGGCTTGCTACAAGGAGGCGCGCCCAGCCCCCGCCCCGATTAAGCCGTCTCCCGCGGCAGCTGACAAGAGTTCCCACTCCGAGCCCCTTCCCGCACAGCAGCATTAATACGGAGGCGGCGGCCGCCAACTTGACAGGCAGCTCGCCTGCGTCAGACCAGCAGTCTCGATCCCGACCGGGAAGGAGTTGGACGCTCCCCCCCCCCCCCCCACGCCTTAGCGCGAAGATGTTTGGTTCTTTGCTGGAGTAAAAGTGCCACAGGACGCAGACTGTGTGACCTAGGACACTGGCCGGAGCTTAGTGGCTGGGCACCCGCTTTGCATGCAGAATGGGGAGGGCTCAGTGGGAGAGCATCTGCTTTGCATGCAAAAGGTCCTAGGCTCCGGCCCCTGGCATCTTCAGTGAAAGCTGGGAAAGGCTCCTGTCTGAAACCCTGGAGAGCTGCAGGCCAAGCCTACTCAATTTAGCATTGCACCCCACCCCACCCGCGCTGTTTTTGGACTACAACTCCCATAATCCCCAGCCACAGTGGCCAATAGCCACCGTCTGCAGGAGGGCAGAAACTGAGCAGCCTTGGCGTAGACAATGCTAAACTAGATGGACCAATGTCCTGACTCCAGGCAGAAGCTCTCAGGGCCGATCTCCAGCTAAAGGCACAGGTAGCAGGTGCCTGGGGTCCTGGAGGGCTGCTGAAACAGTCAGAAAGAGGGGTCCAAAGCTTCCTATGCTGAAGCTGAGCACTAAGATTTCGCAAAGACTGGAAAAGGAATCAGCCTAATCTGGAATGAATGAGGAACTTGTGCGAGCAACATTCCAGAGCCTGCATTTAACCCAAATGCTGCACCAAAGAAAAGAGGGAGGGTGTCTGCAGCCTGGGGGCAGACACTGCACACTCCGCCGTAAACAAAGGCAGACAGTTACCATACACAAAATGCCAAGCATAGCACCAGCTGCAACACACTATACAGTGATGACACATGGAGGAAACAACTGCTAGGTCTGGAGATTCATTGTGCTGTATTCCTAATCATTTAAAATCTTTAAGGCATTCCATGAAAACTATGTTGTAGTAAGAAAAGGGACATTACTCAACATGCAGATTGACTTGCCAGCAAACTGGGAAGGCGGGGTGGGTGGGGGTGAACATCTCTGGTTAGCAGACCACTATAGCCCCTGTTACGATTGGGAGAATGTGCACTTTGGGGCTGATGGCTCTCAACTATCAGCTGATGGGCAGGACAGACAGACAGACACACACACGTTTATTTTTAAGGCAAGGGCACCACAAGTGCCATCTCCTCCTTCAGACTTCCACGTTTCTCACTTTGCCCAATCAGCACCAGACTTGTGACCTCACTTTATGTTCCAATCACCCAGCGAATGAGGCTGGATAGAATAACGGGATGGGTTGGGTTTTTTTGGTGCTTTTCCAATTAAGGATCCATGCAAAAGACACTCTTGACTGTCAACACTCCAACTTGGCTCTCTCCAATCTTCTCACCAAATATTTCAGGTTTGCTCCAAGTGGGCATGCTCAGAATTTGCACTTGTTCACTTCAATGAACTGGAACTGCGGCAGTTCTTTGCCCTTAAGGTGGAACATGTAGTCTTTTGTAGACAGCGGGTGGCAAGTTTAGACTGAGCACAATTCTATGCACATCGTTTAAAAAGTGTGCAAAGCATAACTACAGCATCTGCCTTACCACCCACATCCAGCCACTAGTGGGCAAGCTTAAAAATAGGATATAGCTGTTACTAGATTAATGTAAAATTTGAGATACAGAATTTTAAATGGGAAATGCTAGTATCTACCCACTGCTGCACACTGGCAAACTTATTACTCACTGCCAAGTTAACTCTTAAATAGAACATAGACCATGCTCTAGACTTAGTCCAAATTTATTCTCTCAGCAAATTACAAGATTAATTACATAGGTGCAGGGTGGATTTGATTTAAATCAAATCAATTTAAATCGTGATTTAAATCGCTAGTCAGTAAGACTAGATTTAAATCATGATTTTTTACATAAAGACTCATTCTTGCTGGTATAATCTTAATATTTACAACCAGATGAAGGTTTCATTTTTGGTCCTCTTCTAGATAGAAAAATTGCTCAAAATAATCTTACAGAAACCTCTGGAAGAGCATGACATTGTGAATGGATTAATGGAGTTCATTTAGCAAAAAAATTAAACATTGCATATATACAGCCTCATGCTACATAATTAAATACTAATCCTTATTTCATGATGGACTATAAAGTATCTGAAATAGAAAGCTATCTTTAGATAGATTTTTTACTCAAAAAGCATTTTATTTTTTTAAAATCCGATTTAAATTTTTTTTAAAATCAATTTATTTATTTTTTTTAATCATTGATTTTTATTCACCCTGCATAGGAGAAACAATAGAAATGTTTTCCCCAAAAGTACTGGTTTCTTTGAAATCCACCTACTACACAGCTATCTGCATAATAAGGCACACATTAATGATTACAGAGCCAGCGTGGTGTAGTGGTTAGAGTGCTGGACTAGAACTGTGGAGACCTGAGTTCAAATCCCCATTCAGCCATGAGACTTGCTGGGTGACTCTGGGCCAGTCACTTCTCCCTCAGCCTAACCTACTTCACAGGGATGTTGTGAGGAGAAACTTAAGTATGTAGTACACCGCTCTGGGCTCCTTGGAGGAAGAGTGGGATATAAAATGTAATAAATAAATAAAGTTGTATGACATGACATAACATAAAGGCCACCATTTAAAGACACCTACCTACTAATATTAAGTATTAATGAATCACCGCAGTTTTTAAAAACAAAGAAAATCGAACAGAGAGAATTAAGAGGGTTTTCTGAACTTCTGTCAACCAGAAAACATCCCATCAAGTTTCAGCTCTCAGTACATGCATTAGATTCAAAAGAACATTTATGATGAAGTTAAAAGCTAGCTTCTAGTAGAGACAAATACAGAAATAGTATTAACATACTTGCAATATTATCCACATTAAAACAGCAACAATACTGCAATAATTTCTTTTCATATTTGGTATCCACAAGTAGCTACCTTATACATCATTGCTGTGATCTTAAATAAGCAGCCTTTAAAAATACAGGTTATTTATTTATAAGCTATAACTCTATTGAAAGAGAGAATGCCATTAATAGTAGCCATGAAAGAGACCATTTGGCACATACAAAGGATTGCATGCATAGTTGCATACACCCAAGTTCTTCTCCCCATTTTCTACCAGCAGCAACTGCACACAGTGCTAGAGTCTGCTTCTAAAGTTCCCTCAAGTTCCCAAAGCAGCTTTGCATCATAAGGAGCTAGTTTCAAAAGCAAAGATCTCCCTCAGCAGTTCTTTGGTTTGGAGCTAAGTTCTGCAAAGACTTATACCCGTCAAAGCTAGCATCAGTTAAGTTCAGGAGCTGAAGGTGAGCACCAGTCCCCGTTCTTAGGTTCTGATAAATATGTATACCTGTAACAAAAGTTGAAAAAGCACTCAAGGTCATCAAGGAATCTTTTAGCCTCTGCAAGCAGAAACACGGGAGTTGAAGGCTACCCTTTCCTACTGGCAAGCGAAGACTGGAAGCACAGAGCACAGCAACACTGCTATCCTACCCCTGGAGAAATGACACACAGCAAGAGACACCATTCCTCCAGCGGCTTCTCTGCTATTGAGCAAATGGCGCTTCCTGCCTCAGTGATGCTGCACTCTCTCTGGGGTACAGTGGCATTCCTCCTGCCCCTGCAAGTAGACTTGGGCAGCGGCAAGGGTTTCAAGCCTTGCTTATGCAAAACAGTAAGCACTGGATCATTCCACAAAGCAAAATAAGCCTGATGTAATTCATGAAAGTTTGCAGAGCAGCAGCACTTCCTGGACTGTACCTGCTGCAAACAGTCTCACTGGACTCTAAAGGGTGGATGGAAAGGCACAGCACAGGAGCGTTTGGAAAGTATGTCACAAATCATGGCCAGAGTACGAGACAGTGCCAAGTACATGGTAATGATAAACAACAATCTCTGCTCCTCAACAAAAATGATGTATAAATGTAGGTACATTTGTCTATCAACTGGAATGTTTTCTTGAACAAGATATAGTTTTCTGTGGAGATCTGAAACACAGCAAGCAACTCTCAGCACTCTGACCCCCACTCTAACGTTGCAAGTGTGTTTACACATGGACTAGACGAAAAGAACAGATCTGGCAGCTTACATGATGCAAGAAGTATTTACTTCACCTTGCATCACAGCGAGATTGACAAACAAACTGATTTAACAGATAATAGTGAGCATAGGGACTCAATTCAAGGAGCTGGTGATGATTTCTAAAGCCCTAAATGGCCTGGGATCAAGATACCTAAGAAACCACATCCAACTTTATGTTCCACCACAGCCTTGAAAGTTTACAGGGAACACCGACGTGGACAAGTTATGCACCAAGAATGTGGAGAGGCATTCCCAGTGACTTTGCATTTTTCTTCTCTATCCATTGTCCCCCACTAAGATTCGCCAAAGCCTGAATATCATCTGAAAACTATGTGTTCTATATGTATAATTCCCCCTAGACCATTGGTGGCCAAGGATAGATTAAAACGATAAACGTATTGCTACCAGCCCCAAGCCTTTGGGGTGGGATATATAGTTCATTTAAACAAACAAGACTCATTTATACAACATCTGTAAATTAGCTGCACTGTCACAACTTCTCTAAGAAAGCCTGGAAATTGGATTCTTGTAAGGGCCTGAAAACTATCTTTCAACAATCCCTCACAAATTACATCTTGCAGGCTTCTTAAACTGGTCACTTTCAATTAAAGCTGTAATCTTATCTGCCATTAGTTCAAAACTGTTCCATTAAAACAAAGAGGCTCTCTTTGAAGTATGCAGACTTAGGACTGTAGAGTGAACTAGTTAGGCAGTGTACAGGCACTGGCTTCCCCCTCCTAACCCTGCCAAGAACCCCAAGATTAAAGACATCGGGTTTGTATTTTTTTTTTAATTAAGTTTCCAATACTTTTCAAGATGTGGTGGCAAATATTTTCTCTGTGGTCTCCAATGTCGAATAAATACCAAACACCTAGTGGACTTGATTTGCCCAGCAGCTCATCAATCTGATTTATGCATCTCAAATCATGAAACCTTCTATACAAACAGAAAGCAGTGTGATAATGGCTTATTTACACCTAGCATTGAAAGCAATGACTCACATTAGAAAATAACTGAAATCAAGACTAACATCCCTGAATTCCAACCACCAGGTTGCTCAAGTGCCTAAAAAAATCTGACAGAGACATCTAAGAATCAAAAACGTTTTCAGGCCCATGAAAGCAACACCAAGAAGTCCAATGCTGCTTCTCAAAAAATCACAATGTGAAGTATTTCCCCCCAGCCCTGCTAGCAACACCCCTCATTATTTGTCCAACAGGTTTTATTTGATTAGCTCCATTGGTAAGTTGGGTACCCTTTGACTGCAGAAAGCATCATAAGCAAGGATCTCACATGAGACATATAACAAACAGAAGCCACCAAAACAACTTGAAAATACCAAGATGCTTACATGGACTTGCTGCATTTACCACATGCAACACACATGAATCAAGGTAAGCAAGGCAAAGCAAAAAGGTTCTCAAGAGGGACTGATAAAAACAAAGCTATTTTGAAATCTTCAAAAAGGCAACATTAGCTTGGAATGGAAAAAGCTATTTCGTTTGGCTGCAATTAAAGCAACAGATGAAATATGTCCCCTACATTCCACTGATGCTAGTACTACAGGGCCTAACAAATCCCATGTGCCGGAGAGCCCTGGTGCCTAAACAAGGATATTCAGAGGTTGAGTTATTTAATAAAGAATTTATTTGCCCCAGGCAGCCCTGTTTCTGTTCTAAGTATGTCATAAAGGGGATTTTAAACAGCCGATGTACCTCACTCTTCACAATGTCTGTCACTAAGTTCAGTAAATTTGTCAAGTGTAATTGATTGTAAAATTGCCCATAGCCATTGGATGGGTCAGTATAAAAATATAACAAACCAATCAATGAGTGTACATCATCCAACTCCCCAATTTTTGGGCTGGTTTCTAGATCCCAAGAAGATTTGTCAAGGTCCGCGCTACTATAATCATTCTGTGAATTCTGCTGTCATAGGATGCAACTAGTTCTTTGTCCAAGAGGGCTTTGAGTTTCTGTTTATCAAACAGTTGTTCCACATACCATGTGACAAGCCTTAAAAAAATAACACTAAAAAAAAACTTGAGGGGATTTCAAAAGCTTCTGGAGATACAGCATTGGGGAAAGAGAAAATATGCAGTTTTAAAATACACTCCCCCCAAAAAGAAAAGAAAAGAAAAAAATACCTCAGGCATACACCTAAATAGCCCTTTGGATTCCCACCAATATATTTCATGCTCATCTCAGGGTACCACAAAAATATCACAGAACAAATTTCAGAAACCAGCAATTTAGAAATAAGTGAGATAAACATGAAAGGACCATGGCACACTTAAGTAGCACGTGTATTAATAAAATCTTCAGATTAACCTCACGATTTGATCCTGCAAGTATTCTGCTGCTGCAAAATGCAATGATATTAAAGTGCTTGTCAATGTGCTTTAAGGATTATTTCTTCCCTAATAGCACAATTTACATGTGTTACCTTTTGGCTGGTAAAATAAAAACATTGCCAAAAAACAGCTGCTCTCCTTCCTGAGGCCGCAGCCTAGATATCACAGAACATTCCAGACAGCTGAACTGAAAAGATATCTGTCCATTGCCTGAGGACTACTGAGAAAGGGAAGCACCCTCATGCCTCTGTCATCAGCTGGAGGGCTATGGGCCCCTAGGAGGTTGCGCCCCCTGCCTTTTACAAAGAGGATGACCAGCCCATCCCCATGACCAAGAAAGCAACAGCTGCAAGAATGCTTCCCTGTACCCTGGTAGAAATGAACACTCTGTTCCAGCAGTAAGGGTCTGTAAAGGGGAAGGGAAGCACAGGAAGCACCCTTTAGTTTATATTTTAATTGGTATTTTAGTTTCATGTTAGCTGCCTTGGAGCTATTGCAAAAGCTGGGAGATAAACTGACAGCAAGTTGTCCATTCTGATGGTGATCTGTTAGGAACATAAGAAGCTGCCTTATACCAAATCAGACCATTGGTCCATCTAGCTCAGTATTGTCACTGAGTGGCAGTGGCTCTCCCAGGTTTTGGGCAGCCTTCTTTCCTAGCCCTTCCTGGAGATGCCAGGGATCAAACCTGGGATCTTCCACATGTAAACAGATGCTCTACCACTGAGCTTCGGACCCATCCCATTTGGTATTGCAACATTTAACAGGTGTTTAAACTGTCCAGAAATGTATGCAATACCTTGGAGGTTCCTACTGTGATTATGACAGACAGCCTTTGACCATAATGTACATTTCTTTTAATTTAGACTCAAAAAAATGTTACTGTTTGAGACAAACTCAATTCAATGGAAATGAGATGTGACCAAGTCCCACTGAAAATGGTGCAAAGGCTGCTGGTTGCTCTAGCAACTTTAAGATCAAGCACTCCTACAACTGGGGGGAGGGGCCCCTGTGCATCACTCCTGAACCATGTGGAGGCTCAAGACACACACCCCGCCACCATGAGTACAGTAGAGCTCATAGCTGTTGTGCCCAAAGAGGAAGACGACCTGTCCCTTTACACCTTTGCCTGATCCTATGCTGTTGAGCAGAAGCAGAACATATTGATCTTATAGCTGTCAATCTTTTTCTCCTTCCATGAATCTGACATACTCAGAGGGTTAACAGACCTTAAACCGCTAGAGTGGGAAAACAGAGAGGGAACAGAGTATTTAATCAGTATCACAGGCAGTTAAACCTTTGAAGCATGTGGATTACGAGTCGACAGACACGGGATACATAAGAGCAAGGTACTTCATGGACTATTTGTTTGGCCTGATATGGTCATTAGCATAATTATTTTACACACCAGTCTGAACTACTGCTATTAAAAATATTTATACATCACTTTTCAACAAATAAACCACCAATGAGATTTACTTTGCAAAAGGTATGATGAAAGAGTTCCTCATGACTCTCTCTCTCTCTCTCTCTCTCTCTCTCTCTCTCTCTCACACACACACACACACACAGATGGTGTCCTCTGGAGAGAGGATGTGCGAAGCTGAATAGGGGGCAGTTGCTCTCCCCTGTTCAAAATAAAAGAGCTACCACTTTAAAAGGTGCCTCTTTGGACTGTGAGCAGGGGTTCACAAAAGTGTTCATTTGAACATGAAAGTGACCATTTGAATGAAGTCTGGCTGGCCCCAGAGTTAAAGGCAGTTTAGTAACTTGCCCTGTAATAAGACCCAAATTAAAGACAGTGTCATAGATTGCACAGTAATAACCATCAAGTAATAGGATTTAGCTCTTGATTAATACAAACAACAAGGTTAGTGGACCACACACTTCAGTTTCTCCACACTTGGTCTTACGCTGCCCCCGAACTAAGAAGCCTTAGAAACTGTTTACTTGCCTACTTCAGGGATGCTTGTGGAGAGGGTCCTTTTTTAAAAAAAATCTATTTTTCTAAACTATTTTGCTGCATCCCTTAGTTTTTCTATCTTTTTACCATAAGATGACCCAGGTGGGGGGAGCAATTACCCTGCCCTAAATATGTGACATCTGATCACCATGTAATCAACTAAAGTATCTGATAGCACAGGTGGCCAACTTGAGGCCTTCCAGCTATAGTTGGGACTAAAGTAAAAGTAAAGTTGTAGTGTTGAGTCGGTGTCGACTCCTGGCGACCGTAGAGTCATGTGGTTTTCTTGGGTTGAATACAGGACGGGTTTACCATTGCCAGCTCCTGCGCAGTACGAGATGATGCCTTTCAGCATCTTCCTATATCACTGCTGCTCGATATGGGTGTTTGCCATAGTCTAGGAAACATAACAGTGGGGATTTGAACCGGCAACCTCTTGCTCCCCAAGCAAGTTACTTCCCTGCTGCGCCTTTACTCCCATAATCCCTGTCTACTGGCCATTGTGTTGCAGTTCAACAACAGATAAAGAGCCTCAGGTTGACTATTCTGTTCAGAGCAAACATTACAGCATTGCCACAAATATATTATGTTATTTGTAATCTAGGCTTTATTGCTAGTACATTCAGTGACTGGCTCTTTAACTTTGAATACTATTTTACATACTTAATCCTACTTTGTGGTAAAGTTTTATTTCTCTACAAAAGGAAACAAGCAGCTATCAAATTAATTTAAGACGGCAAAAATGTAGGAACCGAGAAGGAAGTCTTTTAAACCTTGGGATTCACCATTATTTTCTTGAACAGAGGATGACCCTATATATCTATGATGAATATGACAAATATTTATATACCACTTTTCAACAAAAGTTCCCAAAGCTCATCAGTTCCCAAAGCGACCCTGAATTTAAGATTATTCGTTTAAAAATATGGGTTAAGCATAGGTTATACTATTCACTCAAAAGGAAAAGGACCCTGAATTAAAGTCAAACCACCCCCACCCCAATTTCTAACAGGGGTTTGGATAAGAGTCCAACCATAAGTAACGGAAAAAAGAAAATTCCCGAATCTCTAAACAGAGTTTAATCCATCTAGCAAAAGTAGATTCCCAAGCTTTACAGACTATAGAAAAAGACCCAGATGCCAGGCAAAGAACAGAATATGGCACACACCTAGGCACTGCAAAGATTGCTCTTAGGAATATAGACTGTACTCTCTCCAATTCAATTGTTACCCCCTATATCCATAATGAGGCTCCAAAAAGTAATTGAGCCACAATCTTAGCCCAAAATACCTGGAGTGCCATAGGTATATACTGGCCTCCTTTAAAATAGTAGAAGCGCAAAAAGGCACTAAGAGTTAGCTAGATAGACCAATGGTCTGACTCAGTGTATGGTAGCTTCCTATGTTCCTATGGAGTGGGAAGGTAACATACTTAGAAACAGGGTTGCCTCAGACAAACAACAATTTTATTAAATAACTCTCCTTCAAAATATCCTTGTTTGGGCACTATAGTTAAATTTCTAGGCACCGTGGCTCCCTGCTGCCTAGGATTTACCAAATCCTGCAGTAACGGGGAATGATAATACAGGATTATATTGCAAGTCTGTTATACAGAGTGCTGAGATAGCGTATGAGGGGCTGCACAACTTCAGTCCTCCTGTAAATGCTGACCAACTACACCCATAAACCCTAACTATAGGCCGCTGTGGCTGAGTATTATGGGAATTGTAGTCCAAAAGGGCCCTGATGTATGGGAAGTGCTCTGAACACCTGAAGGATGCTACATAAATGGAAAGTGTATTATTTTGCTATTTCACTGAAGTCTGCTTATACACATGTGATTCAATGCCTGACTTCCCTGTCATTATTTAACTTACAAACCAACTGATCATTACTGATACCAAAATATCAAAACAGACATTCCTATTCCAGATTTTGTTTTACTTGCAAGGCCAACAATTTCAAAATAAATTGCTTAAAAGTTAATACACAACATTTAAACAGGGATCAGAAAGAACTAGATCATGGCAACATGATAAATACAAATCACACTTGTATTTTTAAAGAGGGAGACATGACAGTTTACTCCGCTTGGAATATTTACCAACATTTAACTACAAATAGCTATTTTCACACAGCACAAGTAGTTTACATCAGCCTTAATAAAAATTTAATGGTGTCTGTATTAAGGAAAAAGCCGGGGGTGGTGGTGAGGGGGGTGACTGAACAGGTTCCAGATTTTTGCGTCCAGAACTTCTACCACAAGACCTGCTTGCTCCTAGTTTACACGTTTCAACATTGTAAAACCAACCTTGGACTGTCCCCACATTGGAACCAATCAGAAACCACTTGCCACACACTCATCCAGAAAAACACTTCCCATATTTTACTCCTGCACTGTACACAGTTGGAGTAATAACATATCATTATGTATATAAAAACAGTAGCACTACTTTGTAGCATAGAAAGGGTAGAGTCAAGCAGGCACAAGCATACAGCAAAGTGGGGCAGGGAGGAAGAGAAGAGGTGCAAAACAAAGGGACCAACTGAGGTAGAGAGGAAGGAGGAATGAAATGCGCTAGACTTTTAGGATCTTTGGTGGAGGAAACAGGAGAAAGGAGAGAAAAACAGTGGAAGAGTAGAGCAAAGCCTATGACTTCCTTGCACTTGCAATCCTATGTCACTCACCTCAGAGTGAGCCCCACTGAACCAGTGGGCTTACTTCTGAGCAAACACACACATAATGCACTACAGGTCTCACATCACAGGCCTTGGCACACTTTCCTTGGATCTAGGAGCCTGCCCTAATATTGGTGAGCCAGACAACTTAGACACATTTACTGAACTTAGTGACAGGCGGGGGGAGTGGGCATCTCTTTGTCCGCTTTCCAAATAAGAGCAGAAACATGGCTCCCTGGGACAAACAGAGATTTTTATTTAATAGCACCCTAGTCTAGGCCTCACGGTTAAGTTTCTAGGTGCCACGACTCCCTGGCGCCTGGGATTCGTCAAGCCTTGTCAATCCAGAAAGGAGAGATTATCAGCTTCAAACCCCGCCCCACCACCACCACCCTCCGTCCTTACGAGCCGCCCTGAAAGCGGAGGCCAAACTCCTTGGGATCAGAGAAGTTGGGAAGGGAAGGGAAGACGAAGAAAGAAGCCAAGCAGCCGAAGCTTCCCCACACCAGCCCCAAGCAAGTCCAGCCCTTAAGGCTGCCAGCCTGCGCACGTTTCCTTGGCAGCAAGCAACCACCACCACCCCGCCCGCCCGCCCGCCCCAAGCCCCCGCACTGCACGCGAGCAGCTCCCCGCGAGCCCAAGCCACGTGCAAGCGAGGATCGGGGCTGCCACGCCGCTGCGGCCTGCCTCACCTTCGGCGAGGGAGCCCTCCGAGCACAAAGGCGAGCGAGGCCAGGCAAGCGGGGGCCCGGCCGGCCGGCCTGCCTCCAATCACAAAGGGAAGCGGGAGGCGGAGCGGGGCCTGCGCGCGAGGGGGGGCTCAGGCCGGCCCGCCGGCCCACCTCCCCCTCGGTCCTGCGGCCAGGCTCCTCCTCGTCGTCGTCCTCCTGGCGTCGACCCGCGCCGGGGGTTCTCGGGCGCCGTCAGGCCGCGCCGGGGCCTGCTCCGCAGTCTCGAGCCGAGACGAGGGAGCCGGGAGGGGGGGAAAGGAGGGAGGAGAAGGAGATCTCCCCGGCGCGCATGCGCAAGCCCTCCCGCCCGGCCTCCGCACTACAAGGCCTCCCGGCGCGCATGCGCAAGCCTTCCCGCCCGGCCTCCACACACACACAGTCATGATGCACCCTCGTTCTCTCCCCTCACCTGTGGGCGCTGGGCTGGGCGGCGAGCCGCGGCCTGGCTCCCAGCACCCCGGGGCGGGCCGCGCCGCGCTGGCTGGCTGGGAGGACGAGGGAGCCTGGAAGAGAAAGGAGGGGAAGAAAGTGTGGGGGAGGGAGGAGGATGGCGGGCGCAGCCGCGTCGACGCCCCGGCGAAGGGTGGCTATCAGATTAAACGGACGGAGAAGCGACCGCCACCGCTCCTCGCCTCCCACCTCCCGGGGGCGCTCGCCGCCGGATGCGCACGCACCTCTCCTCCTCCCCCCCCCCCCGCCCCGCGCGCGTGTGCTTCAGCGCCTGGTTGACGGAGCGAGCCAGGCTGCTCTTGCTCGCGCAGCGGGCCCCCTCCCCCCGCGCAGGCGCAGTCGCGCTTGGCCTGGCCCGGGCTGGCCTCCCGGGGAAAGGAGGGGAGGGGGGAGAAGAGGAAGGAGCTGGATTAGCCTCCTTCACGCCCCGTGTTCTGCACTCCTACGAGCTAGCCCTCTGTGTGCACACGTTGTGTTAAGCAGCGACCGTGTGCAGAGGACGCAGAGACCAGTACTGTATGTACACGAATCCAAGACTGCAGTCTCCTCCCCAGGTTTGTTGATATCATATTGGAAATCAGGCGGTCGTCTTGAATTCAGAGTCCTCCTCTTCCATTTGAGTAAAGGCAGGTATAACCTGTATTTAACCTCCTATTTTTTAAGGGGGCCCGTCTTAAATTCAGAGTCACCTTCTATTTTGGGTAGATAAGGCATGCATGGTGTACACAAGGACAGAGCCTCGGAGTTAGACGGTATATGAATTTAAATAAATGGTAGCAATAATAATAGCTTGTGGCAGTGAGTTCCATAGGCTAGGGATACCCTGTGGGAAGAAGTACTTCCTTTTGTCCCTCTTAAATCAAGCAGTATTGCACTAGAGGAGTGGGATATAATAGTTTGTGGCCGTGAGTTCCATAGGCTAGAGATATGCTGTAAGTACTTCCTTTTGTCCATCTTAAATCGAGCAGTATTGCACTAGGGATATATAGAGAGATAGAGAGAGGGATATATATATATATAGAGAGAGAGAGAGAGCAGCCTAACAAGACTTCCCAACTAACTGCACCAGTGCAGTAGTGAAGCAGCAATGTTTGGTACCCTCCTCTTCCCCAGGAAGCCCCCTGTGCCATCCGAAAATATGCCCCTGAGGGGGCCATATTGAGCAACTCTCGGGGGCATATTTTTGGGTGGCACAGAGGGCTTTCTGGGGAAAGGGAGGGTGTAAAAAATTGTCACTTCCCTGCTGCGCCAGCACGGTTAGCTGGGAAATTCTATTAGGCTGCTCTCACTGCGACGACACAACCTTTCCTTTCATAATCTATATCCCTGTCCTGTTTTAATATATTTGATTGTGCTTATTGATGTTTTTAAATCTTTGTTAGCCACCTTGATGATCTATGAGATGGTAAAGTGGGATAGAAATAATTGGAAAAAAGACATGCAGGAGGTTCCAAGTTCCCTCCCTGGCAGCATCTCCAAATAGGGATGAGAGAGACTCCTGCCTGCAACCTTGGAGAAGCCGCTGCCCATCTGTATGTAGACAATACTGAGCTAGATGGACCACTGGTCTGATTCGACATAGTATAAGACAGCTTCCTATGACAGGGCTGTAATTGTATGTTCCCATTCCTCTTCCTTTCCCCAACGTTTTACTTCAATCATCCCACCAATGTATCTGGGTGATTGTGTTAGAAAACTTGTTGATGCGCACCAAAGCACACACTCTAGATTACAGAGATAAAGGACCTGTTGGTTTGGTTGTAACACAAACGGGATGCTAATTTAACGTGCCTACTTTGCATATTCATAATCCGCCTAATCCCTGCAACTTCCTGTGTTGGCACTGGAGGGGAAAATCCTCTCCTCCCCCCCCCCCTCAAATTTTGCTCAGTGGCCACCCTTCCACAACAATATGTCTTTGGGCAGCGAGTGTAAAACAAGGGGAAATATTTACAAAATTAGGCAATGTTTTACACATCTCGGCTTGAGATTGACTGCAAAACCCTTTATTGTGAGAGTACAACACTAGAGAAATTGGCAGGAAACGTGGGCCAAATGAATGAGCCTCTTTCCCACTGTGACTGAGATTTGGCAGGCTTGCTCAGAGGTTTCTCGCTATTTGAAGCTTAGAAGTGTTGGGAAATTGCAGATAGAGATGCTCTGTTTTCCTAGCAAAACTCAGACGGAGGCATGTCCAGCCAGGATCGCTTATCCTGAGCTGGAAATGTGTAGTCCTGTCCATAGTGCTGAACATCTTTGGGCCACCTGATTATTATAACAATTATGTATCACAAGTATAGACCCACAACAAAATTTTGCAGCATAACCCTGTTCTGAAAAAAACGGTGAATGCTGTATGTTTATTGTGTAACTCTGCGTATGTGTGCATACAGCGATCAGCGGACTCACAATCAGCACAACCTCGCCCTCTATTCCTCAGGGGAGTTCACACAAATGTACAGTTGTTTTTATGTTATTGAGGGTGGGGTTTAACCCCCTCACCAAGAACTTAAATCTGTCAAACACAAAGGTTTAAAATGGTTGAGGAGAGTTTGAGGCAACTTTCCCCCTCAGAAGCAGAAGGGGTTGCGACTGCTAACTTGGCAAAGAGGCACCTTTTAACATGGTGATTCTCTTCATTTAGCAGGGGGAGAGAAACTGGCCCTCTCCACCCCCAGCACAGCACCCCTCCAGTGGCTGTAGCTGGTGTCTATCTTATGTTTCTTTTTAGATTGTGAGCCCTTTGGGGACAGGGATCCATTTTATTTATTATTTCCCTGTGTAAAGTGCCCTAAGCCATTTTTGGAAGGGTGGTATAGAAATCGAATGAATGAATGAATGAATGAATGAATGAATAAAAACGTGGACAGTGAAGGCTCATCAGTGTCCAAAAAGAGGACCAACACCCAGACCAATTATACAGAGGCTTGTACCTCTTTGCTGAGACACAAGATTTGGGGTGAGAAACCCAGGACATGGATGGTATCAGTTACACATCCGAGGCCTGAACTGCTAAATTCACTTCAGTTGCTGCTTGGTAGGATTGAATTGACTGAAGCTACAACAAAGATCCATGCAATGGAAAAACCTGTTCTCAAAAAACACCACGGGGGCGGGAAGGAATCCCTGGTATGCCCACCATCCTAACATGGTTGAATTTTTCACCAGGATTGTGAAGAAATTGTGGCAAAAGGCAGCGTACCATTTTGCAAGCACATCCAAGTGCGGAGAGTGTCTGAAGAACAATGTTTGCCGATAACAAATGCCGATGACACCAGTTCCGAAGTCTTGTTCGAGGAAGATAACCTCTGCTTACAAGCCTTGTGGGTTACTTCCCCTTCTGGCTTGATACTGTTATAATGCAAACCCTGAAGTCACAAGCTTCCTTTTATTCCACAGAATCACCACAATATTATTATCCTGGTCTCATGAGATGTATTTTGAAAGTGCAGACTGCTAGGCGGCTGGATCATTCAAATACAGTTAATGCAGCAAGATTACGTTAGCCATCCAATTTAGCAGGGTAATATTCAGCTTTGCCAGCAGTGTCTCCTTAATTCTCTTTATTAAAACCGCCACTCTCCTGATATCTGTGGTATTTTATTACCTTGTCCCTGGAGTGCTAATTTGGGGACTGGTGTCCTTCAAAAGTAGGGGGTATCCTTTCCTGCCTTCCAGTCAAAGAGCTCTAGATTTTCAACAATGCAAAGTTAAATGTGTGTCCCAAAGTAAACCCAAAATTAAATACAAAAACCCCTTAAGCTCTTCTATTTGAAATACATCTCAGGCCTTTCTTTCCTATTGTTTTTTTAATGAATAAAGTTCCCTCCCTGGCAGCATCTCCAAGAGAGGGCTGAGAGAGATTCCTGCCTGCAACCTTGGAGAACCTGCTGCCAGCCTGTGAAGACAATACTGAGCTAGATGAAACAAGGGTCTGACTCAGTATATGGCAGCTTCTGATGTTCCTATTAACTCTTAGGGGAAATGATATATTTATAGCTCTGCCTAAGAGAAAATGTATCACTCAGCAGCATAAAGAGAACCTCTTAAAGTATTTTGGGGGGTGTATGTGTGTGCGTGTGCGCGCACACACACACCCCATGGCAACGGTCTTCAATGAAGCAGTAAACTCAAATCCTTTGTAAGCTGTACCCATGCTTATGGGGATACTGCTGAAAAGTGAATTTCTCTCAAAAAAGAGCTCAAGCTGGCATTGTCTGAACATCTGCGCAGAGGAAAATAAACATCCATTTTCATAATTTATGGAAGAAATCCTGTTTGAGATGGCCTGGAGGGAACAAACAGAAGTGTTACCCAGCACATCCTCAAGCAAGGAGTGGGGTGGGGTGCACATTACCTGCCAGCCTGCCCTGGACACCATGGATTGTGCCGTGGAGATGTGCCATGCTCTCATTCCATGCTGTGCCATGCAAAGCACTCCCCACGCACCACGCCTTGTGTTCATGACCCTGGCCCACAAATTTTGGCCTTTGATACCATCTCTGGGGATGGACACTCATAGTGATTTCTGGCAATGCCTACCCCCGCAGAGATGGGAAACGGGTGACAGCATTTCTGTGATTACAACTTTCTTTCGTGTCATCGCCCCCTTTTTAATCCCCTCCCCAAACTATTAGGGTGAAATTACAGTCAGTTTTGCACAGAGGAAAGAGTTAGGGTAACAGTGATGGAATTGCTGTGCTCTCTCCATGTAGTAATCTTTGGAGGACGTTCCTGGCAAGAAGGTGACTGGAAGAGACACTGTGGGGTCGGAGTTGGCTCCATCTGGCGACCCGCCCCACCCCCTTCTGGATCGGAAGAG
This sequence comes from Hemicordylus capensis, assembly GCF_027244095.1. NCBI lineage: Eukaryota > Metazoa > Chordata > Lepidosauria > Squamata > Cordylidae > Hemicordylus > Hemicordylus capensis. The sequence goes on from NC_069665.1 coordinate 22,557,427, forward strand.
GGGCTCTGGATGCATCTTCTGTGCTCGTCTCTCCCTTTGGCTGTTATCTGTTGTTTTGCTGAATTTAATTGCTCTAACACCTTGCACCTAGGCTGGGTTTGCCTGATTTGGGGGCGGGGGGGGCGGATGAGAGACAAGTCTGTTTAGGGTTGCCATGTCCCCTGGAATTTAGGATAGCCTCCAGATTTTGGCTCTTCCACCCGTCTGCTCAATTCCACCCGGATTTACACGGACTTCAAATGCACTGCCCGGATTTTACTCTAGATCCGATCACACGGGTGGGCAGAGGAGGAGGGGGAAGTCTACAAACCCCGTCGAATAAATAAAATGCAAATTAGCTGCTGCACGATTTACATAATATGCAAATTCAGTCACCCAGATTTGGGGGATTTGAATATGGCAACCCTAAGCCTGTTGGGCTTTTAAACTTCTGGCCCTTCTAAAGGGGAACAATGGGTGGGGAGGGGCAGACCCCAGTGCAGCTGCTGGCCACCTACAGGTGGCTACCAAAGGGGGCCGGCCTCTGATGGTGGCCGTTGGGAGTGGGCCTGAAGGCTGGGGCCAAAGGTCTTGTTTTGGACTCCGAAAAGGAAGAGCCCTGCTGACTACAGTATTGCTGTTGCCTCGGAACTGGTTGGGCCTAGTACAGGTTTGTGTCTTGGATTGTCCAGAGATGGGGAGGCGGGGGATGTCTCTGGGGCAGCTATTCCAGTGATAGTGGGAGATCGACGAAGATACGGTGCAAGTAGGTCAGCAGGCCATTACCGGGCAAGGGAACTGCTGTTTCCCCTTCCAGCAGGCCTACCACCTCTTTGACCTTGGAGAGCAGTGCCAGCTACCCCTAGGATTACTCGGTAATGCCAGACTCACCTTATGACTCAGAAATGCCGGGTCAGTCCAACACAAGTCTGAGATAATTTAAATTTTTTAAATTTTAATGTGTTTTTATCTGTTATGATTTTCAATCTTTTTATGAATTTTACATGTTTTATATTTTGTAGTATGTTTTAATTCTGTACACCGCCTAAAGGTTTCTATATTGGGCGGTATGATAAACAAATAAATCCGTGACTTGATTATGAATAAAGGAGCCAACCTCGTATGCATTATTGAGACCTGTTCGGGAGAGGCTAGTGGTCTGGTTGGTCCCAGCTTCTCTCCACGGTGGAGATGGTGAGAGGATGTCAGAGGGGAGGTGGTGTGGTCTATAAGAATACCATCTCTCTCTTACCAGGATCCCTGTCAGGGAATTGGCCAGTATTGAATGTGTGTACCTAAGCCTGAGGACCAAGGATAGCTTGGGACTTCTTTTGGTGTACCGGGCACCCTGCTGTCTCTACAGAGCCCCCGACTGGTTGTGGAGTTAGCATTGGGGTGGCCCAGGTTGTTGTTGTTGTTGTTGTTCTTGTTGGACTTCAGTGTCCATTTCGGGACCAGGTTGTCAGGAGCAGCTCAGGAGTTCATAGCAGCCATGACGACTATCGGCCTATCCCAAGTGGTCTCTGGACTGACGCATGCATGATGCTGGTCACACACTCGATTTGGTCTTTTGCTCTGATCAGGGTGGTGGGGACTCCTGCCGTCTCCCCATTATCACGGACAGACCACCATCTGGTTAAGGTAGGACTTGCAACCACAACCCACCTCTGCAGGGGTGAAGGACCTATTAGGTTGGTCCGCCTGAGAAGGTTATTGATGGGTTCCTGAGAAGGAATCCAATAGGATTCCAGGAAGCCTTGGAAGGGTTCAGGGCTGGCTCTGCTCGGGGTTCTGTCGACACACTGGTGCAAATATGAAATCATGAACTCAGTAGAGCAGTAGACACAATCACTCCTGAACAGCCTCTCCAATCTGCTTCAAAGTCAGCCCCGTGGTATTCAGATGAACTACGGGAGCTGAAGTGGTGAGGGAAATGACTAGAGCGCAAGTGGAGGAAGACTCAGCGCAAATCTGACAGATCACAACACAGAGCACATTTGAAGATCTATGCTCTGGTAATGTGGGCAGCAAAGAATTTCTTTTTCTGTCCAGACACTTGGATTTAGGGGCATTTCGTGTCAAGGACAGCACTTTTGCTGCATTCTGGAGAGGACATCCAGTTCTTGAATTGTCCAGGCCCATCATGGATGTGTGGCAACCCTAATTGTGGCCTAAATCCCTGTCTGGACACAGTAGCCCCATTTCCAGCTGAGGCAGAAGGAGGTACACATGGACCAGGCCTATACGTGATTAGCTTCAACAATGTGGCTGTATCACGGACCCTCACACCAGCCCCGAGACCTTATAACACAAAACACGTAACATTGAATACGGCCAGCTGGAGTGGATGGGATTTCCCCCACTTCTTTTCTGGGAATCCTAGCATGCATCTGTGGTTTTCTTCCAGGAAAGGAAGTAAATCTGTTTTAATACCCACTTGCTCAAATGTAATTTCTCAAGTGTCATTTCGTCAGGTCAAACTTTCAACTTCGTGCGTCCTCTCTGTCCACAACATTCTGTTTCATCGTCTTCAGATGATTACAGAAGCTCAGTTTCAAAGCCTCTTGGAATATCGTAAGGAAGTCTGGGGCTGATCAGTGTTGGGATCTCCGCTCCTGCCTTCAGGTCTTTGAATCTAATGGGCAAACTTAATTGGTTCAGATGCTGGATCTCCTAACTGGAGAGGGAGGAAAAAAACATCCTTACCTGTAATTGAATTTCTTAGTTGCATGCACATTTCTGAATTCTCCCCAGAATAACTCTGGAACGACAAAGAGAATAAAGCCCTACATTTAAGTGGCTCTAAATTAAGTCCCCCAGTTACTGTGCCATTTGTCTTCTTTTTCCTTCTCATCGCCTCCTTGTTAATGAGGTGCCCCACAGGGGGAAAAGAAGAGAGAATTTTTGATGAATTAGCAGGAGCTAGCAAGGAGTGGATCTGGTAGTGTGCCACACGAAATTAAAATGTCATCAGCCTGCGCCTTTCCCCCTATTAACCTTTTGTAGAGGGAATTTCTGCAGGTTAATTCCAGCTGAAAGATGAAATGGAGCTGATATCCACGAGACGTTTGAAAAAATTGCCACAGAGCAAAAGAAACGGCACGAGAAACGGTGTGATACTTCTGGGCAATCTGGAGACCTCTCTTTACTGAAATTACAGTGATACATGGGAATTAAATGGGAAAGCAAATATTGGAAGGACCATAGGAAGCTGCTGCCTACTGAGTCAGCCTATTGGTCCATCTAGCTCAGTACTGTCTACTCTGACTGGCAGCGGCTCTCCAAAGCTTCTGGCAGGAATTTTTCTAAGCCGACCTGGAGAAGAGGGAGGGGGTTGAGCTTGGGAATTTTTGCATGCAAAGCAGATGCTCTACCACCAAGCTACACTCCTGCCCCCAAATAGGAGGAGAAAGAGAAGTTAGACTCTGGTATGCACCTCCCCTCACACTGCTGGATCCTTTTGTACGTTGGCTTCAGGAAAACATAGTGCACTATGTAACAAAAGTCCAAAACGCAGTCCATGCAAAGACGAACCAATAACACCGAAATTCAGAAAGCGAGGAATGCCTCATATTCCTGGACTGAGTTCAAGTTTGCTTACCTGGAAGCAAAGCCCTGATTACGCCCTTATCTCCGAGAATAATTGGAACCCCTCCTCATCTTAATTTGAGTGCCACAGAGTGCTCTTTGTATATGAAGTTTCCTCTCTTTTATCACAAAGTACACAATTCTAGCTCTTATCACAGCTTGATGACAGGGACTGAAGCTGAAGGAGAGATGCCTTCTACATAAAAGGCAAGGGTTCTACCACGGAGCTGGGGACCCATCCCCCAGAAGTGCTTTCAAGTGAAGGGAAGAAGTCTCTTTATTTTTCATCTTTAGTGCTCCAGAAAAAGGTTCCGCTGAGGAATGAAGTGTTGAAACTAGGCCAGTTGCTGTATAAACTTCCCTGTGTTTTTTTTTGCTGCAGTAAGAAACTTTTATCTAGAACACAGAGAGATTGTTGGGGGTGGGGTAAAGCAAAACGCTGGGATAGCATTATAGCCCCAATTGTTCGCAGCCAACAACTATGTCTGAGATTGACTCATAAGTGCCTAAAGCAAGGCAGATGATAAACAATTATATATTTCATTTCATTTTAAGGATAGCATCTACTCTATATTTTGAAGAATTTGTTTGTATGTTTGTTTGTGTGAAATAAAGGCATACTTCCGGATGACCTACAGAAACCAGGTTTTGCATACACAATCCTGGCACTAAAATTAGCCGAATGCACTACTTTTTATACCACTTTAAAAAAAGAAAGAAAGACTTTTCACCAGTTGTGAAAGTTTCATTTTTAAAGAAGAATTTCAGAATATCATAGGAACATAGGAAGCTGCCATATACTGAGTCAGACTCTTGGTCCATCTAGCTCAGTATTGTCTTCACAGACTGGCAGCGGCTTCTCCAAGCTTGCAGGCAGGAATCTCTCTCAGCCCTATCTTGGAGAAAAAGGGGAAAAAAATCTTGTCCTATCTTGGAGATGCTACCAAGGAGGGAACTTGGAACCTTCTGCTCTTCCCAGAGCTGCTCCATCCCCTGAAGGGAAGATCTTGCAGTGCTCACACATCAAGTCTCCCATTCATATGCAACCAGGGTGGACCCTGCTTAGCTAAGGGGACAAGTCATGCTTGCTACCCCAAGACCAGCTCTCTCCTAATACTTCCCAATTATCCACAGATAATACATTTTGCATGAACAATCCTGCCACTTAAATTAGCTGAATGCACTACATTTTACACCGGAATATGCTGGGGGAAAGGTTTAAGCGTGTGTGTGTGTGTGTGTGTGTGTGTGTGTGTGTGTGTGTGTGTGTGTGTGTAGTTTCGATTATTTAAGGTTTTCTACCCACCCACCCCATCTAAATTGGTATACAGTTTAAATAGCCACTCTTCCCACTTCTCAGCTAAGGTGCCTCTTTGTCCCAGCTAAATGAGCAAAAAGGCACCTTTTAAAAGTGATTATTCTCTTGATATATCAGGGGGAGAGCCACTGGCCCTATCCAGCCCCAACATAGCATCCCTCCAGTGGCTGTTGCTGGTATCTCTCTTATGTTTCTTTTTAGATTGTAAGCCCTTTGGGGACAGGGAGCCTTCTTTCTTTCCCTCCCTCCCTCCCTCCCTCTCTCTCTTCCTTCTCTATTTATTACTCTATGTAAACCGCTATGGGAACTTTTGTCGAAAAGCAGTATATAAATATTTGTTGTAGTAGTAAAGTAAAAGGTAAAGTGTGCTGTCAAGTCGATTCCGACTCCTGGCACCCGCAGAGCCCTGTGGTTTCTTTGGAAGAATACAGGAGGGGTTGACCATTGCCTCCTCCCGCGCAGTATGAGATGATGCCTTTCAGCATCTTCCTGTATCGCCGCTGCCCGATATAGTACCAGCGGGGATTTGAACCGGCAACCTTCTGCTTGTTAGTCAAGCATTTCCCTGCTGCGCCACTTAAGGTGAGTTGTAGTAGTAGTAGTAGTCTATAAATAATATATAAATATTTGTTGTAGCAGCCGCACCAACAGTAGTAGTAGTAGTAGCAGCTGCTGCTGCTGCTAAACAGGGAGGTTTAAAATTTAACTGACTACTCTCCCCACACAAGCTGCTCCATCCACTCACTGTGAGATTGTGGATTGTTTAACTAAGGTACCTAACCCCATTTTTATTTGGGGGGGGGTTAGGTCAAGGACTCCAAAATCACCATTTCTGTGAACATCACCCCCATGATATTAGAGGTCTTCTGGGATTTCATTTCTTGAACTTTCCCAACCGTGTAATTGACACAAAACGACATAGCCTGGTCAGTAACAGGCCTCCCCCCCCCCCCACTAGTCGATTCTAAATTTAAACTGCCAGGATCCAGAACTTGCACCCACCAGGCCAAGCTTTCATTCAGTGGCCACAGTGAAAATCTCAGCCACGGCAGGAAGAGCAAGTACAACTCACTGGAGCGCCAAGAGCAACTGTGTTCAAACCAAGAGATGAGTCTGGACTGAGATCCAGCCTTTATAGGTACCCACATCTCCTTTCAGGGGCTTGAAGACCCAACAAAAGAAGGACGTTTGCCGTGATAAAATGGGAACAAGCCAAGGATAATCTTTCCGTTGGCCTTTGAAGTATTTTTTTTTCTGTCAAGTAGACCACGAAACTGAAGGCTTGGAAATTTAGGACCGACAAGGAGGAAGTACTTTTCCACACGGCGCATAATTAATCTATGGAATTCTCTGCCACGGGATGTGGTGATGGCCATCAGCTTGGATGGCTTTAAAAGGGGCTTAGACAGATTCATGGTGGACAGGTCTTTCAATGGCTACTGGTCTAGTGGCTATAGGCCACCTCCTGCCTCAGAGGCACGATGCCTCTAAATACCAGTTGCAGGGGAGGAGCGATAGGAGAGAGGGCATGCACATACCTCTTGCCTGTGGGCTTCCCAGAGGCATCTGGTGGGCCACTGTGTGAAACAGGATGCTGGACTAGATGGGCCTCCTTGGGCCTGATCCAGCAGTTCTGTTCTTATGATGACGATGACAAATATGACGAATATTATATACCGCTTTTCAACAAAGGTTCCAAGAGAGAGAGAGACTCCCTGTCCCCAAAGGGCTCACAGTCTTAAAAAAGAAACGTAAGAGAAACACCAGCAACAGCCACTGGAGCGTTGATGTGCTGGGGATGGATAGGGCCAGTTGCTCTCCCCCTGCTAAATTAAGCGAATCAGCACTTTTAAAAAGGTGCCTCTTTGCTCAGTTAGCAGGGGTTAGCAGGAAGCACGTTTCCTCCTCCCAGCAGTCAAATCATTTCCCCAAACACTACCAATAATGCCTTAATTCATACGTAGCAGAATCCTAGCCCTGGCTCAGAATTTAATTTCCTTGTTTTCCATAAGATGCATAGTGCTTAACAGGTGGAGAAAGGAGTACATCATAAATAAATCTCAGGAAAGGTACACTGGTTGTAATTTTCTCTCCGAATCCTGCAAATGGACTCCTCCAGCCTCCCGGAGTGCCTTGGCAAGGTTCCAGTTTTCACTCACAGTGCTCCTTGGGCTAAATTGGATCCAGATGTTTACACGGCATAAAATATTAACAAACATCTCCCAGGGGCAGCCAATGGTTATTGAGCTAGTAAATTAATAAACGAGGCAAAACAAAAAATTCATTAAGGTGACAACCCAAGTCTTTAGCCAAACATCTTCTGTGGTTTATTTATTTTAAATAAAGCAGGATGTGTTATTCTAATTTAATTAATTACTGCAATTTTAAGGTATCGTTTGCTTAGGACCTTATTATGGAAAAATTATGCAGGGAAACATTTAGGGGAGCGATCCTGATTCAGTTTGTTTAAGCCTACATTTGTAATTGCTTTAATCATTTCTCGAAAGTTCGCTTCCTCTCTCTATTTACCGAAGCTGTATTTGTGCGTTAACAACAGCACATAAGAACAGCCCTGCTGGATCAGGCCCAAGTCCTATCTTGTTCATCATCCTGTTTCACACAGTGGCGCACAGACGCCTCCAAGAAGCCCACAGGCAAGGGGCGAGGGTATCCCCTCCCGCCTGGAGCACTTCCAGATGATGATTTTACTGATGATTTCACCAAGGAAGGGCAGGTGTGCATTCACATATCTTCCAGATTTTCCTCGAAGTCCCTACGTGTTATCAGGGTGCACTCCAGACACAATTCGGGTTTTTTGTTGCTCATTGGAGTGGAGCCTGATTTATATCTGGGGTTAAAAAATATATATACGCTCTTTGCATTGGTGTTTTGGGGGCAAATCCAAACTCACAGCAAAGCCTCACAGTAAACCCACGGTGAAGGCTTCTTTCTGGGAAAGCCCCTGCTGTTACTCCCCTGCAACTGGTATTTAGAGGCATCTTGCCTCGGAGGCTGGAGGTGGCCTATAGACTAGTAGCCACTGATAGACTTGTCCTCCATTATACGCTGGGAAGTCCCCCAAGGTTTTGTCTGGGGCAGGCTGCTCCAACGGGGTCAGGCCTTGGCTGCCTGTCATCTTTCCACCTCAGGGTCATATCCATCCTTCCGCATCATCAGGAGACCTCTTCCTTATGCCATGGGGCGTAGAGCCACATGGCCAGGCACGGAGGGAGCCAAGTGGCAGCCCATGTTCTGCCGCTGTGGCCCCTCCAGCTCTGCGTCTGAATATGACGCAGAGTGCACTTAGCCACACCCCCTGTGCCATACATCAGAAGCAGGGGGCGTGGCTTCACTCCCAAGCGGGGCCACGCAGCCCCGTTCCGGAGCGAAATCGGCCAGCGCTGTGTCCGCAGCATGGCCGAAGCGATTCTCCTTGCGTTTTAAAGGCAGGGAGATCCGCTCCAGGCATGCTGCGAACTGATCTAACTCCCGAATGGGTCTGCACAGCCCCGTTGGGGGGCGAAATCATGCCCCCGCGTCTGACATCAGACATAGGGGGCGTGCCGGGGCCCTGAGGCGCGGCCCTTGATTAGTGGTGGCCCGGGTTCTTTGAACCCGTCCACCCAGTGGTGGTTCCACCCCTGCGCGTGGCTCCTCATCAGTCCCAGAAAGCTGGTAAGTAACTTCCATACTTTCCTCCTCCACTCGGCCACAGACTGCAGTCGTTAAACATTTGCTTGTTATTGATAGATACAAAACAAACATCTCTTACTCTGATATCTTGCTGCTGGCTATATAAGGTTAAGCAAATACGTGTGTAATATCTGTCCTGTCATTTAGCAAAAAGCAAGCCTTTAGGAGTTTGTTTGTTTGTTTGTTTTTTGTGAGGCCTAGCGCGAAACTCTACTTAACGTAACCAGTTTCCTACCATTACCATTGTTACCCCCAAATAATTATCCCCTTTCTTCAGCTCATAACAAGGCCACCTCGGGGCCCATCGCCTTTGTGTGGAGGTGAGTGGCCATGCAACTCTTTCGGGGCCCTCCCCCAGGTAGGAGAGATCCCACTCTGTTGAGGCCCCCCCTAAGCCTAGACATGAGAACTACCTTATTTTTCTTTTTAGATTATGAGCCCTCTGGGGACAGGCGGCCATCTTATTTATGTATTATTTATTTTTCTATGAATACCGCTTTGAGAACTTTGGTAGAAGAGCGGGCTCTAAATCAAAATACCCTTCTTCATTGGCATCCTGCTGTTGCTCCCCTGCAACTGGTACTCAGAGCCATCCTGCCTCTGGAGGTAGCCTATGGCCATCAAGACTAGTAGCCACTGACTGGCCTGTCCTCTGTGAATTTAGAGCTGGCCTTGTTCACGAAGACGGAAGAATGCTTGGTTCAGTCGTTGGTTGCCTGTGTAGCTGCTGAATGTAGCAGGCTGCCTGTGGGATAGGAACAGAGGTGCGACGTCGTCTTCTGTCACACACAGTCCTTCTCTTGGGCAAAATACTGGTCCTTCTTCCACTGAACTAGCCTCAAACTGGCATATCCAGTTCATGCACTTTTGCAATCGCCACAGCACTGAACTGGGGTTGAAGCATGAACTAAGACCCAGTGTTGCTGCTTGCATAATAGGGGCAATCTGTCCCTTTGAACTGTGCTTCAGTTTTGTTTGGATTAACCTTTTGATGGTTCTGTCATGGTTGGTTGCTATTACGGCACAGACATTCCCTGTAATGGCTTCTAAATCGTGGGAATCGTGAAGGAACACCAGAAAGCTAGAGGAATGATGGAGAACATCAAAAAGTTGCCACAAGGCAATGATTCTGGGACATACTAAAAAATGAATGTGAAAATCTATCATTATTCTTATTATTTTTCTGTTTCTTAATGTATCTAGTCTATATTTTGAAGAGTTTGTGTGAAAGCAAGTCATACTTCTCGATTACCTATAGAGACCAGATTTTGCATACAGAATCCTGCCACTGGAATTAGTTAAATGAATTACTTTTTATATCGGAATGAAGAAGGGGGAAGATTTTAAATTTTTCTTGGTATTTTTAGAATAAATTCTGAATAAAATCAGTAGATTTTAGCTGCTGCTGTTCTCAGCAGATTTTTAACACTCAATAATCAGATCAATAATTCCAAAATGGCATCATGCCCAAGAGAAGCAGAAGATCTTTCTCAGATTCAAATTTACTAGGATTCAAATTTACCATATCTGGTAATTATTCAATAGAAATCCTCCAAATTTCAAATTGTTCAAATTGGGCCAGTTGTTCTCCCCCTGCTAAATAAAAGAGAATCACCACGTTAAAAGGTGCCTCTTTGCCAAGTTAGCAGGGTTTTTTCATTTGCAATGAAAATAATGTTGAATTGAACTAGGATGACAGGATGGAAGCATTTTAAAGAAAGACAATATTAACAGTACTTGAACTATCCTTACATGCCCATAAACGGCTCCTCCTTGTTAGTGTCAGTCAGAAATTAGGTGAATCTAGACGTTCCCCTGAAATTAAAACTGATGTGTAAATAAAAGTGACAATGATATTAAGTATTAGACCAATTTTGATAATTATATGAACAAGCAATTAGGCTCCCCTTAAAACAAGAAATATTTAATTGGTTTTTAATGGGGTTCCAATTCACAATCATCATTGCTGCAATTGAATTAAGACTTCTTAGTGCCCTGGAAAATTGGCCTGATGCACCCAGTGCCTGGATTAGAGAGTCCGATGTTTTTCTTAGGCTGTGCAGATCCATCAGCAGTGTTTTTTTAAAAACCATCCAAAGGTTATTGGATATGGATACAGAGGTGAACTATTTAAATGCTATGACCTATGGCATGGGTTGGGTTCCCAACTGTGGTATTCCAGATGTTTCCAAACTACAATCCCCATCATCCCCAGCCAGAATAAATGGCAGCTGTCTTGGGGGATTCCCCCATCAGACAGGCACTCTAGGTGCCTCACACTGTGTCTCCTCAGCTCTGGGGAGACACACGATCCTGGCAGCCGGGTTAAGGAAGCAATTGCTCCCTTAACCTTGGCTAAGAGCCGGGCTTCGGAGCCAGGTTAGACTGGGCAGGAGTGCTGAGATCCATCACACGAGCAGCCTAGGCTAGCACCCAATAATAACAGCCTCAATAATTGTATATCACTGTCCTTTCCCCTGTTCCCTGTCGCTCCCGAGCAGGACTATAATTAATGGGTTTAAATGACAAGGAAGCGGATTTAGGCTAGAGCGTCGGCGGGGTTTCCTAATCGTAAGAGCCATTTGACAGTGGAACCGGGCTCTTCTTCACTGAAGGGTTTCCAACAGAGGCCAGAAAGCCTTCTATCAGTTCCCTGCTCTACACGGGGGATTGTTAAGATCATATTGACATGCCGTTTTCCAACCAAAAGCGTTTGCCGTAAGCCCAGGAATTAGAAAATGGTGCTCTGTCCCGAAAGCGGCAGGGAAGGAGAACTATGCCGGACGGAAAAGGGCAGTTGCTCTTGCCTTGCTAAATATGAGAGTCCCCACTTTAAAAGGTGTCTTCTTGCCCAGCTCTCAGGGGTTTCACCTAGAAAACCCCCAAGGTCTCTTTCAGCTCTACAATTCCGTGGTTCCAGATAATTATTCCTAATTATCTGGCTCATTGGCACTTTGTTTGTTATCTTGACATTTCTCGTGCTCACATGCACGCCGCAAAAGCGGGCCCCAGAAATAGAAATTTCCATGTACTTTCCTCTGTGCTGAACAGAAATATCTTGGCATCGGTCCCTAATACATTAGCTTCTAAGTAATGCAATAACAGAGTTGTCTATCTGGCTCCAGCCTCGGCTATTTCTGAAGCTTTTTTGGTTTTCTTTTAAGCAATATTTTAGATAGAAGAGCACGCAGCGTGCCACTGATAAGCAGATGATCTGCTCGGGCAAACAGTTTGTGATCTTGTTAGGAATGCCTTTGCATCTAAGCCTCAGTTGCCTAGAGCAGGCTTTCTTAACCTTGGGCCCCCAGATGTGGTTGGACTACAGCTCCCAGAATCCCCAGACATGGCCTTTGTGGCTGGGGATTCTGGGAGTTGTAGTCCAGCAACATCTGGGGGCCCATGGTTAAGAAACGCTGGCCTAGAGTGCTGCATCACTAGATTTCCCTAAATCGAGGGGCTAATGTGGGTCACTACAGATGGAAGTATTCCCCTGATTGCTGTGCCATTAATGGGCTAGGGACAGAGGTGTCCAGGTGTGGGACAGAGGTCTTAAGCTGTGCCATCATCATGCAGGCAAGCTGTGTGATGTCACAGTGAGCCACATACCTACAGACGTGGCTGCCACCTTGATCAACTTTGATTAATTGTTGATTGATTAATTTGCTCCCAGAAGGAGTGAGAACGTAGTCTAGGAGTACTACTGGGCCCAAATCTGGGAGAAATCTTGTTTGTATACATGAGATTCATATACTCCATCACCAGAACCAATCAGAGGACTTTAACTAAATGGTTTAATTAAAATATTTTAATACATCATCCATTCCAGGTGGGAACAGATATTTGCCTGGTCTCTATATAATAGTGTTCTTCATTACAAGGCCCAGAGATAAATTTCTCTCTCTCTCTTACAACAGAACCAGGGGTCACCCCATGAAACTGAAGGCTGGGAAATTTAGGTCCGACAAGAGGAACTACTTTTTCACACAGCTCATCATTAATCTATAGAATTATTTGCCATGGGATGTGGTGATGGCCACCAGCTTGGATGGCTTTAAAAGGGCTTAGACAAATTCATGGAGGACAGGTCTATCAATGGCTACTAGTCTGGTGGCTATTGATCACCTCCAGCCTCAGAGGCACAATGCCTCTCAATACCAGTTGCAGGGGAGCAACAGCAGAAGAGAGGGTATGCACATACCTCTTGCCTGTGGGCTCCCCAGAGGCATCTGGTGGGCCCCTATGTGAAACAGGATGCTGGACTAGATAGGCCTTGGGCCTGATCCAGCAGGGCTGTTCTTACAGTATATAGTCAGTGGTGGCTTCCATCATCCTCAGTGAGGCTTCCTGACTAATTATTAATTCCTGATTTCTTGGCACTGACCTTTCCCATTGCATAGTGCTGCACTTTCTCCAGCTTAGTGGGATTCCTTTAAGGGAAACAAACCTGAGCGCCAGCTTGGAAGGCATACACTGAGTGCTGGGCTGTATAGTCTTTCTTAGAACTTTCCCCATGCACCAGAAAGGACTACACTTCCCAGCTTTCTGTGTACACCTTCCCAGTTGTCACTGGGGCTCAACAGGGCTCCTCTTTTCTTTAAGAAGCCCCCTTGGCACTGAGAAGAGCTCCAGCACGACATGGGGGTCAGCGTGGTGAGAAATGGCTCTCACAGTGAATAATTTGTTTGCCAAAGAAAGAGAACGTCTTCTTCGCCATGAACCACACCACCCATTGAGATCATCAGGAGAGGTCCATCTGCAGTTGCCATCGGCTTGTCCGGTGGCTACTCAGGGTTAGGCCTTCTCCATTGCCGCCCTGAGGCTTTAGAATGTGCTCCCTGCCAAAATCAGAGCCTTCCCATCTCTCGGAGAGGAGATCTGGTCTTGTGGTAGCGAGCATGACTTGTCCCCCTAGCAAAGCAGGGTCTGCCCTGGTTGCATATGAAAGGGAGACTAGAAGTGTGAGCACTGTAAGATACAACGAATACAAATATGACAAATATTTATATACCACTTTTCAACTAAAGTTCTCAAAGCAGTTTACATACAGAAATAAAATTAATTAAATGGCATTCCCCTTCGGGGATGGAGCCACTCTGGGAAGAGCAGAAGGTTCCAAGTCCCAAGTTCCTTCCCTGGCATCTCCAAGAGAGAGCTGAGAGAGACTCCTGCCTGCAACCTTGGAGAAGCTGCTGCCAGTCTGTGAAGACAATACTAATCTAGATAGATCAATAGTCTGTCTCGGTATATGGCAGCTTCCTATGTTCCTATCTGCGACAGCTTTCAAAAGGGCTATGAAGACACATTCATTCGCCCAGGCTTTTGATTAGACTTATGTATTGCTGTTTTCACTTATTTCAGTGTTTTAACTTTGTTTATAATCTGCATTGTTTTATTGACGTGAGTTTTGTGCGGTATACAAATATGCTAAATAATAAATAATACGCTTACATACATTACATAAACAAAACTAATAAGTAGAGTGGCCCCCTGCTTTAAAAGTAGTGAAAAACATGGCTATATAATATCGTGATTCTTAGAAAGAGTCTGACGCTCAATTAGAAAACATTCAGTAACCTCCAGAAGCAGCATTTCCCTTTTCGTTATGGAACATTCTTCTTGGGAAAGCTCCCTGCAAGCTAGCAAGGCAAAGGCTGAAAGCTGTGTTATGTAAGGGAGACAGACATTCCCAAAGCTGAGGGCCCCAGCCCTGAAGATTGCATAACAAATTCAGGGAGAACGCCAAGGGCCTCTCCGAGGCAATGATGGAATGTCGGTTGTGCGCTTGACAGGATCTCCTGGGGTTTCTCTCCAGAGTTTTTTGGAGTAAACAAGGCTTTCTTTGCCCTCTGCTGTTTCATGCATGCCAGATGTATGTGGCTGCAGCACCCCCACCTCCCCACCCCGCTTCCAGTTTCACAAGCAGAGGCGGCACCAATAGAACTCTGCATTTCCAAAAATAAGAAGTACAAAGCCCTAGGGCAATTTGGGGCACCATCCATAACACCGCAGCTTGAACGCCTGTGCATCCATCTCACACACACACACCCCCAGCTGGAGACAGGGACACTGTTGTGGGTTTTTAACTTCTCTGCCTTCACACCCAAGTTTATTGGTTCAGCCCTTTTCCCTAGAGCAGAGCTCCTTCCCAGTCGGGTTGCTGTATTCTGGCTCTCCAAATCCGGGTGCCTAATTTGCATATTATGGAAACTGGCTGGAAAATAACTCTGGAGCCGAATAGTGACTGCACGTTTTGCTCCATAACTCTGCTCCTACAAGGGCTAGAGCTTAGCTTAAAAAAAATTAATTAATTAAAGCTGAAATCCAGATGAATCTGGGTGGTCTAAGCAACCTGGGTGAGATGCTTAAAATCCGAGTGAAACCCGGAATTTCAGGGGGCATGGCAACTCTACTTCCCAGTTACAGGGAAGCTACAACCATCTGGCTGGCTGGGGGCCTTGCCCAGAAGAGGAAAGAAATGTGAGCTGTTAGGGAGAGGAAGTTCCACCCTGAGGTGTACCTACCTAGGTAATTTTGGAGCCTGGACCTAAAGGCCTTTGGAGCCCCGCCACCCACCCCAAGTTAAGCATCACACACACACACACACACACAAACACACACAGTGTTTTTAACACGTGGATTCTTGAGGGCACAAACAGCAACTGAACTCACATCAATGTAAGACTATAAAATAAGGCATATTTAGTCAAATATGCACTGGCAGAAACATTTCAGCATGCAACTTCACATCTTCCCATCCCACACATTTCTTTCCCCACTCCCCACTCTGTCTCCAAAGCACCCAGTGCAGGTCACAATCACACTCAGCTGCCTGGTGCAACATGGGCCATTAGCACAGCGACCACACCACCCAGGACTGACTAAAGACAATTTGGGGGTCCCATCATCCACAGCTTCAGTACTGGAGTTGTAGTCCAGCAGCAGCTGGAGAGGTTCAGGTCGGGCATCCCTGCTGACCGTGCAAGGGTCCACTCCCTTCTGAACCAGGTGAGTGCAGCATTTCTAGGGATGGGATGGGAGATAACTGGGAGACTCGTGTGGAAGTGGAAGCAAGACAAACTTTAAGCCATTTGGAAAGTCTATAAGATAATCGTCTCCCCCACTTTCTGCATTGCCATCATGACTAACAGTCTGTGACAGATCTCTTCCTCCTCCATGGATTTCCTTAGAGCAGGGATGCGCAACTCAAATGCCCCAGTGGGCCAGAAACAACCATGACTGAATGTGTGGGAAGCTGAGGTCAATTTTCTTTACATCGATTATTGCAGAAAGAATTAATTATAAAGATAAGTATTAATTAAAGCAATTACTAGTTCCTTGGGTCTTTCCCTCCCTTCAGGGGCCTACAATTTTAACCAAAGACAGTGGCCAGAAAAATAAGCCAATTTAAGCCAGTGGCTGCATCCTGTGGTGGTGAATTTCATAAATGAATTATATGTTTTGTGGGTTTGTGGCGGGGGTGGGTGGGTTTTTTTGGTCTACTCTGAAGCATCTGCTGGTCAATTTCATTGGACGCCCCCAAGTTTTACTCCTGAGAGAGAGAGAGCAACAGGCCGGTCTCCTCAATGCATCATCTGGTGTACCTTGATCACCGTCACTCTTTAGTCACCTTTCTTTCTTTCCTCCCTAAAAGCCAAAGTTTGCAGGCCCCTTTAATATAAAGCAGAGTGTGGAAATAGGGGAGTAATTCTAACACTCAGAAGACCTTTCATTGACTCTAGTGATCCGAGAAAAAAATTTGGCATGCTCTTCATTGTCCGAGGTTCACGTGCATAGAGATGCAGCACTTTGCATTTCTTAAATGTTTAACTTACGGGGAACCTAACCAAAGAACTGTTTTAATAGTGTCTTTTGGAACCTGACTGCTTGGAAATTAGACACAAGCATTCTCGAGGTTAGATCTCCACCTGCTGCTAGGATAATGTATTACCCTTTCCTGGGTCCTCTGCAGCAGGATTTTCAAAACTTGCTCTGCCCTTGCTCAGGTATTTTGTGATACCTTATCATCATCTACCTTTACAGGGCTAGGTTTAGCAGGGGATCCTAGATGCCACACACGTCCCTATCCAGGGCAGGTTCTAGAGTAAGTTAGCCACGACTAAGCACCCCTGAAATAAATGAATAAAGTTAGACATGACCAAATGAATCTATGATTGTTCAAATGGAAGTTACTGTGTTATTGCATTACCTTACTGGTCAATGACCGTAATAAACTTTGACTGATTGACTAAAAGATGTCCCATCAATTTCAGTGGGACTTATTAATGACTAACTTAGGATCCTGCTTATTTGTTCTGGAAGCTAATTAAGTAATTGGCAGAGAACGCCTCACTCAAGAGTTCTCAAAATTGGGTTTCCATGTGTTGTTGGACTACAACTTCCATCATCTCCAGCCACAATGGCCTTCAGCTTGCTGAAACTCACTGGGCAACTCTGGGCCAGTCCCTTCTCTCTCCGCCTAACCTACCTCACAGGGTCGTTGTGAGGATAAACATAACCTGGCACACTGCTCTGGGTTCCTTATAGGATGAGCAGGATATAAATATAGTCAAGAAGTAAATCAATAACTACTGCTCTCTCTTTCACCCACTTCGCTGGCAATATTCTGCTCCCGATGCAGCACGTTCTGCTTGGCTCCCTGCCTCTTGCCCTGTCAAATGGTCTTGTGTTGTATCTTTAAAATAATCATCTACCTCCTTCTCCAGCATGTCTTGTTTTTCATATGATATGCTGCTTGCTCCATTAGCAGGCCAAACTTTTAGCCTTACTGTTTGTTTGCATTTTTGGTTGATTGATTGATGTCGGTGTCAACTCCTAACGGCCACATAGATAGATTCTCTCCAGGATGGTCTGTCTCCAACTTGGCCTTTAAGGTCTCTTCATGGTGCCTTCATTGCTGTCATAATCAAGTCCATCCACCTTGCTGCTGGTCATCGTCTCCTTCTCTTTCCTTCAACTTTCCCCAGCATTATGGACTTCTCAAGGGAGCTGGGTTTTCACATAATGTGTTTAAAGTATGATAGTTTGAGCCTGGTCATTTGTGCCTCGAGTGAAAATTCTGGATTGATTTGTTCTAGGATCCATTGGTTTGTTTTCCTGGCTGTCCATGGTCTCCTCAAAAGTCTTCTCCAGCACCAACGTTCAAAAGCACCAATCCATTTTCTATCTTTGTTCTTCAAAGTCCAGTTTTCGCATCCATAGAGTGTCACGAGGAAACCATTTTCCATACAGATGTTGCTTTCTCTGTAACATTCACCACCACCTCCAATAAACTGATTACTTGCTAAAATGTCTCTAGCAATAGGCAGTCTAGGATAAGGGACTCAGTTACCCCGGCTAATGGAGCAGAGAGAGACACCTTTTAAAGTGGTGATCCTCTTATATTTTATTTATTTAACATATTTCTATACCGCCCAAAGCTCATGTCTCTGGGTGGCTTACAATCGAGCAGGGAGAGAGCAACTGACCCTATCCAGCCCCAGCACAGCATCCCTCCAGTGGCTGTTGCTGGTACCTGCCTTATGTCTCTTTTTAGACTGTGAGCCCTTTGGGGACAGGGGACCATCTGATTTATCTATTATTCATTCTTCTATGTAACATGCCGAGTGAAGAAGAAAAAAGTCCTGATGGGCAATGTACCAACATAGCTTGATGAGTAAACTATTTTGTCTGGCTGATAAACTGAGTCAACATTTCTTAACCCCTGGTCATCTCTGCATGGTGCCCAGGGAGTCTGTGCAGAGAGTATTCAGCTTTGGCCAAAGCGTCACTCAGGCCTAGTAAACAGTTAGTCAGGGAGCTACACGCAGAGGTGCACCTTGATAAAGTTAAGCATCATCCACACACGCACACACAGAGTATTTTTAACACGTGGACTCTTGAAAGCACAAACATGAAACTGAACACACAACAACTCAACGCACAAGAATGCAAGAATAGAAAACAGGTATATTTAGGCAAATATGCATTCGCAAAAACATTTCAACACACAACTTAATATATTCCCATCCCACACATTTCTTTCCCCACTCCCTGCTCTGTCTCTAAGACAGAGGTCAGGCTTGGCTACGTGGTACAGCCCGGCGGCCACACTACCCGGGGGCAGACTAAAGAGGATGTGGGGGGCTCCAGTTGGCGCAGTGGGGAAATGCTCGACTACCAAGCAGAAGGTTGCCGGTTTGAATCGCTGCTGGTACTCTGTCGGGCAGCAGCAATATAGGAAGGTGCTGAAAGGCATCATCTCATCCTGCGCGGGAGGAGGCAACGGCCAACCCTTCCTGTATTCTACCAAAGGCAACCACACGGCTCTGAGGGCACCTGGAGTCGAAATCGACTTGACAGTGCCTCTGGCTACACGTAGGGTTGATGGGGGGACGGGGCCTGCCAATGAAGAACACCGCAGGAGCTTGTGCGGTTTCTTCTCCAACAGCTTGACCCACGAACCAATTAATCCAGGTGGTCTGGAGACAAACCAGCTGAGTTAATTATCAAGTCCCGCCAGAGAAAGCCGGGTTGGCTCTGATATTCCAGCACAACACCCACGATCAGGAATACTTCCCCGTCAACTGCCTTGCGAATCACTTTGGTTCCAGGCTCCAAAGAATGCCGCTCTGTCTTGTATGCAACTGGCCAGGCCCCAAGCTTTCGGCAGATGGAGTTAATTAAGAAAACATAGCATACCGGGAATGCAAAACAAGTGGACCGAAAACAAAACCAAGGCTCCCGACGAGCTGTAAATTCCAGTTTGCTAATGGCCGGGCCTTAAAAGCTCCTCCCTTTCTCGTATAGACCTTTTGAAACTGCTCAACCAGCCCGAGGGCTTTGGAAATGTCTATTCGGTTTCAGATGAAACTGTTTCATGAGAGGGTTAGGGTTGTTTTGGTTCTCTTCGGTGGCTTTCACTGGCAGGACCCGATAGTGGATGTTGTGCTGGAATATCAGAGCCAACCCAACTTTCCCTGGCGGGACTTGATGATTGATAATGAGCTGGAATGAAGATAATCAGGGTGCCAATCTGGTATCGGGGTTAAAGTGTGGGGCGAACCCTACAGACAGACAGGCTCAAATTCAGCCATGAGTTGTCCTGGGTGATCTTGGGCCAATCGCTGTATTTCCCAGCCTAATCTACCCCACAGTCTTCTTGTGGGGATATTGTGGGACAGGAGGTGTAGGGAGGCATGCTATTTGGAGGAAGAGAAGGATAAACAAAGAAATATATATTGTGGCTCTCGAGAAAGAGGGAGAGGCTTCACACACTGCAAGAGTAGCAGCATGGAGGCACATTTTGTGTGTTCCTCATCTCCTAGTGCTCAGTGGCGGTGGATGAGAATCAGCATTCCCTCTAACAGAGATTCCCAGATGATGTCGACTACAACTCTAGAAGTGTGAGCATTGTAAGATCTTCCCATCAGAGGATGGAGCTGCTCTGGAAAGAGCATCAGAAGGTTCCAAGTTCCTTCCCCGGCGGCTTCTCCAAGATAGGGCTGAGAGAGACTCCTGCCTGCAACCTTGGAGAAGCTGCTGCCAGTCTGTGTAGGAAATACTGAGCTAGATAGACCAATGGTCTGACTCAGTATATGGCAGCTTCCTATGTTCCTAGAATCCCCAGGCAAAAGCCATTATAGCTGGGGATTTGGGGAGTTGTAGTCAACATCTGGGGATCCTTGTTAGAGGGAACACGGATGAGAATACACTCCCCACTGCAGGGACCACTACTGGGGACAGGGAAAGATACCAATGTTATTTCTGAATCAAATACTCAGAAAGTAGGGCTGTCAGCTAACCAGAAGAGAGCCCCACGACTGAGCCAGCGTGGTGTAGTGGTTAGAGTGCTGGACTAGGACTGGGGAGACCCGAGTTCAAATCCCCATTCAGCCATGAAACTAGCTGGGTGACTCTGGGCCAGTCACTTCTCTCTCAACCTAACCTACTTCACAGGGTTGTTGTGAAAGGGAAACTCAAGTATGTACCACTCTGGGCTCCTTGGAGGAAGAGTGGGATATAAATGTAATAATAATAATAATAATAATAATAATAATAATAATACAAGTTGTCTGCCTTTAACATCTCAGTCATGCTAAATTCAAACTCTCTGCCGAGGGAATTCCCACCAACATTCCAAAGGGTTACTTTGCCGGAGTTATTGTGGACCAGGGTGGGCAACTCTGAGATGAACTAGCCAATCTCCAGCTGGGATTCATACCAGAGCTAAATAGATCTTGCTCTGCCTTAGCAAGGCACTTACATTCTTAAGAGTGCACACACAAGAGCCCTGAATGCAGATTAGTTCTGTCTTAAGCTCTCCTGAATACACACTCTTGGTTTGTAAATCTGAAGCATCAGTGGTCCATAACAGTTCTAGTAAACACAAGTAGACTGCCCAAGAGGAGCCAGCCCATTCCTGCGCCTTAATAACATCATCCCACGGACCACTAAAGATCGGCTCACATCTTTCACCATTAGCCAGAGCGGCGTCTTAATTAGCTGGCTCAATAGCTGCCACACACTCCAAGAATCTCCAGCCAGAAGCTTTTGTATACAAACAGTGGCAAATTCCGACAGACGCTTGTGCAATCTAATATATTCCGCGTGGCTGTTGCTACAGATTCTTTTTGTTCAGTGGAGGGTGGGTAAGCAAACAGAAGCAGCTGGTAGGCATATCTGTGGTTAAACAGACCGGTTTATCTCTGTCACTCTTGGAGCGTAGGGGAAATTCCTGAAGAGCCGAAAACGTGTGTAAGAGGCCTGATCTATGATGCTTGGTGTGCTATAGGCAGCGCTACAAGGAAGAGGCTCCCTTGAAAAGTTAACTGGGTCCTCATCTCCCTCTCCCTACTCATTAAAGAGCATTTATCTATAAGGTTTTTGATTCTATTTGTTAATGGACAAGACATTTCAGCTTTCATCTTCAGCAGCTTTGATGTGACAGGAAAGGTACAATACCTTTTTTGTAATAAGAGCAGCCAAAGGAGATGATTATATTGCTGCTATGTTGATCAACAATACATTTCTACTATTCTTTTGGATTAACTGCATCATTCTGGGATCTAGGTTAATACCTGCATGGAGTTGTTTGCAGCTTTAAAAATAGCTTCATTCTCTCTCTAGCTTTCTGTTTTAAGCAACTCCGCTTACACATCGAAGATGGAGCTAGCACCAGCAGATATCCTTGTCCTAAATATTTTTGCAAGGTGAGTGAAAAACGAGTGGTGTCCATACCAACAATGTTGGGATTTGGTTTGATGGTAGATTCTCAAAGGCTGGGGAGGAGAGCTGGTCTTGGAGTCAGCAGGATTTGTCCCCTTTGCTAAGCAGGGTCTACCTTGGTTTGATATTGGGCTTCTCAACGTGTGGGTCCCCAGATGTAACTGGACTTCAACTCCCATAATTCCCAACCAAAGGCCACTGGGGCCAGGCATTATGGGAGTTGAAGTCCAGTAACATCTGGAGACCCACACGTTGAGAAACCCTGCCTTAGGGGATGGGGCCGTAGAGCGCAGGGTAGAGCACCCGCATGCTTGCATACAGAAGGTGCCATGTTCCTTCCCAGCCTGTCTCCAGGTAGGTCTTGCAAAGTCCCCTGTGCCTGAAACCTTGGAGCCGCTGCCAGTCAGTGTAGACCAGGGATTCTCGACGTTGGGTCCCCAGATATTATTGGACTTCAACTCCCACAATCCCTAGCCCCCGTGACTTTTGGTTGGGGATTATGGGAGTTGAAATCCAATAACATCTGGGGACCCAATGTTGAGAATCCCTGTTTTAGACAACAGGGCAGTGCAAGATCAGAAGGTCAGAAATGTTTCGATTTGAACCATTTGGGAGGGCATCTGAGATAATCAGAGCCCGATCTAAGGAAGCCGATTTCGGTTTGCATTTCTTCGAAACTGGATCATTTTGGAGCATTTCAAAGCTCCAAGTGGCAGCAGGAGCCCCCCCCCCCCATCACAGCCTGGGGAAACCCTCTTCTAGCCTCTATCCGCCTGCCTATCCATGCAACTCTTAAGTTTTTAGCTGGTTATTTACTCACGATTTTAAAAAGAAAGTCTCAGGGGTTATATCACTTCCCCTGAGATTCTCTGGTGCTACATCACTTTTCTTCCACGATTCTCTGTACAATTTCTGGGTCACTTAAAAATAATAATTTAAAAACAAAGGATGATAGGATTCATTTGTAATTAAATACAGCAGGTCTGGCCATTACCTACTTCTGTACCAACTTTCAGAGTCCCCTTACTAGCTGTTCCCCACCTGTTCAGCTTTTTTAAAAAAGAAAAAAAAAAACAACTTTCCACATAGACTCCTATGGGGATTTTGGAGGGAAGGAGAGGGGGAATTGCGTTTCCAGTTCAGATCTGAAGGGTCCAAGAGACCCCCATGCCGACACACTCCGATCCAATCCCTTGTATCTCCTGTGAAAAAAACCTCCAGAAACCAGGCTGGGAAATATCTCCTTCTGCCTGAAACCTCAAAGAGCTGTGGGCAGAACAGTCACTGCTAAAATATATGGAGGAATGGCCTGGCCCAGTATAAGGCAGTTTCATAGATCCATAATCAATATCTGGAGGAAGTTACACATGCAGTTTGTGTATTCTAGCCATGAGCCTGCTTGCAGACATGAATCCCCTGATTAATCCAAAGAAGTGCTGATACGGCAGTCTGAGCACTCCAGTTCTCAGATGGGCAGGACAAGTAGAGTACCTTATGATCGCAAGAAGGGAGGACAACTCCACATCCACCTTCCAGGAGGTACCTGCACTATACAACTGCTTTATTTTTTTAGTACGGTGGTGTTTTAGAGAGCCATTTTTTAAATTCAATATAAACATAGGGAAGACACGTTTCCTTTAACTGTGCTTAGAACTGAGAAACAACAACAATAAAAGCTATAGCACACAAATTCAGAACAAAAGATATCTTCAACATTAGCCTCCCAGAGGCTAGAGTATTCTAACGTGTTCTATATCATCACCCTCTAGGGGCCTCAGTTGGGGCATTGACCCTCCTGAAAAGGAGAGGTGCGAAAAGGCAGATTAAACCAATGCACCAGTGCACACTGGCCTCATTAACTTTCTGCACACTGGCCTCATTAACTTTCTGGACAAGAGTCAACAGTCCTGGGTTTGCACACTTTTGCACAGTGGATGGACAAAATGCAGCTCATCACTTGTAATCACGGATGTGCATGAGACAATTTGGCATGTTCAATAGGGATGCGCCGAATTGCTTCGGTGCAGCCTGTCGAATCGTTTCAGCGGGGCCAAGGGGGTGGGGGGGACACCTTTAAGGATGAGTAAAGCAGGTCCTTACCTGCTCCTTCACCGCTTCCCCGGCTGTGGCACTGAGCCGCTCCCAAGTCCGTGCGCAGCTGCTGTGCTGACCCAGCAGCCTGGGCGCGGTGCCAAGACACACGCTGTTGACCATGCACAACGGCCATGTGCGTACCGGCGCCACGCACAGCACACACAGACTTCTGAGCACTGCCGCGCCGCAGCAGGAAAAGCGGCATGGGGGTGGGGGGCAGGTTTACTCATCCTTACAGGTTCTGCTCCCCGCCCCACCGAAATGCTTTGTGCACATCCCTGTTTTTAATCGGCATGGAATTCAGGATCCCCCACCTCTCCTTGGCAGCAGTTCCTTCTCTTGCCCTTCCACACTTCCAAGTTCATCCTAGCAGTATCTGGCATTGAACTGACAACACTCTGACACTATAATTTCCTGCTTTGACCCATGTTTGGACATGGTGACATCAGAGAAGTTCAGCCAATAGCAATAGGGGCTTGCAGGCAATAGCCAGGTAGGTCTTTAGGGCTAAGATGGTGACTTCATGTACTGACCACTGCTGTGATTTACTTATCAATGCATAAGCGTGGATCACTCTCTCCTGTTATCAGGCAAATTTGACTCAATGGTTAGAACCCAAGGCAAGTTTGTGTAATTTTCAGTTAAAACAATAAAATGTGAATTCACCTTAAATTGAACTTGGGTCTAGTTCTTGCCCAAATATAACTTGCAACTTCATTCAGAAACAGTGCAAAGCCAGTCAGAAATAAAGATTTGCTTTCTTTCAAAAGAACGCAGCAATACAGCCCTGAAAAGGCAACATAACTTAAGTGAATTTTTTTTAAAAAGCTGCTTTCTGCAAATCCTTTGCATATTCACAATTTTTTTATATACAAAAAGGATTAAGCTTTGTCTAGTCACAGAGGGCCTGACATCAGCTCATGGGCATCGCTACATTAACAGCCCCAACTGCAAAACAAGGGGCTCCCGTTCCGCCCCTCAGCCTAGATCAAGGACCATGGCAGACAACGCATTCATGTCCCTCATGTGAGGATGCTGGGCAAGGATCTCCTCAATCTTCTCCCTCTGCTCAGAGGTCGGGAATATTCTTTTCAAGGCATCTCTTAAGCGGGTGGTTTCGGCAGGAGATCGCGGGTGGGCCGAGTTAGTTGTGGGTGCTGGCGGAAAAGGGGATGGGGCAGGCAGAAGTCCAGGTGGTGTGTCCTTTGCAGACTGTCCGCCGCTATCAGGTTTCACATGGAAGTGCGAAGTCCCAAAAGGAAGAAGCCCTCCTCTTGCAAGGTCAACATGTGATGGAATACCCCTGGAGGAAGAAAAAAAAAAGTGCTTCATATGGAGGTGGCCGACATCCCGCCTTGATAAATAGCTGCTTACATTCTGTCATCTTCCTTGTATTGTAACCTTACTATAATGCCAGGCACACCAATTATGATTCATCGCCTTTTATACTTCCTTCATCACCTAAGCCGTAAATCAAGATACTCCCAGATTTCTTCAACTGCTTTGCCACTTCGGCTCTGATCCACCTCAACTTTATATTCGTAGCAGGCCTCAGATCTGGGGCAGGGGGGCTAAGATTACAATTACACTCCCTTGAGCGAAAATGTGTCTGATGCCACTCATCTCTTTCTGGCTTTTCTCTCTGTCTTGAACTCAAGACAGAACTCCTTACAGAAGACAGCAGCAAGGCCACATATTTAAAGTGGCCAATGTGGGAAGCATTTCGAAGGCACTATAAGCAGAGAGTGCTTATAGTGTCAGCCACCAGTTTGCTACAGTTCAGATTCACTCTCTCGAAAACAGAGTGGGTTCTCCTCCTGTCCGCACTTGCTAAAATTAAAGGAATCATGTTTAGGCAGCAATTCATTTTGCTTTTTGGATTTATTTATTTTTTTTAAATAAACTTGGGAAGAGATATGAATATGAAGTTCCCAGTTGTCCCTTACAATACAGTCATACCTCATTACTCACGGGAATTCTATTTCTCACCTATAAGCGTGAGTAATGAGTCATCATGGCTATGGGGATGGCGGGGGTGGGTGGGTTTAGGTTCCTGTATGGGGAAGAAAAGGTGAGGAAACAGCAAAACTCGGCGGGTGTCCATGTGTCCAGCAGTGTCCCCTAAAACCGTTAATCTAGCCAATTTTCTGAGAAAAGTCACAGGGAGTGCGGGATCGTTTTAAAAAACAAACAAACAGAAGAGCCACAAAATGGCTCCTCCTCATAAAATGGTAGCGGGGAATGACTCATTTCTGGCCAACCCGCGGATAAATGAGTGTCAATCAGTCACCCGACCGCAGATAGCGAATCCGTGGATAGTGAGGTCCACCTGTAATTCAAGAGGATGCTGTGATGATTCTTATGTGTGTGTGTTTTAAACTCTCGGATACTTATCCAGCAATTACAATGTGGCTGGATTTTGTTCGTCAGCTTGTAGAGCGCACTGTGAATTAACAGCTGGACTGTCAACTCCCTGATTGAATAGATTTAACAACTCTTCATTACACTTGTAACAACTCAATTTTATAAGATCTGTAAGCTCCCTTGATAGGTGGGTCAGACTACAGGCAAGCCTCATTATCGGCGGGTTCAAGACGCGTGGTTTCGCGTATCCGCGGTCAGGGAATAGGTACCTGACCTCGGCACATGCACAAAGAAGAAGAAAAAAACATCTAACTAAATAAATAAAAATAATAAATAAATGAATCTTGGTATCTTATCTGGCCCATGATAAGGGAAAACGCAAACATTCAACCATTTAAAATAGACTGGAATGTTTGAACATATGAAGCCGATTGATACGGAGCCAGACCACTACTTCGTTTAAGCTCAATACTGTCCATACTTCCTGGCAGTGGATCTCCAGGGTTGCAGGCAAGAGTCTCTCCACCTGGACATATACAACCTGGAACCTTCTGCATGCAACACGCTCTGCTTCTGAGCGACGGCCCCTTGACCATCAGGCCAGCTAGCTCAGATTACACCAATGGCTCTTCAGGAGTTTAGACAGGGCTTTTCGCAGGCCTCCTTTGAGATGCTGGAGATTGCACTCGGGGATTTTGGCATGCAAAGCAGACACTCTACCACTGAGCTACAGGCCTGCCGCCAACAATGAGCAAGTCCCGTGGAGCTACCGCAGTGCCCGTCACAATTAAGTAGCTGATCTTCCAGGGCTTGAGACAGCAGCAGAGCAGCTGTGTGTGAAACTGCCTAACATGCAGCAAGGGCGTGTGTTCGATTTGGTGCCCACCACAATCTAACCTCAAGAGGATGTTACCAAGACGCTTGCCTTGCTTATCTTGGCATTTTCAGCTGTGGCAAGTGAAGACAAACACGTCTTCCTGTGAAGTCTTTTAGTCTGTCTTGTCATAACCTTTTCAGACCTGCAAAGGATTCCCACTCCTGCCCCCCCACCCCAATTTCAACTAGGGCATCTTTGGAAGCACCAAGAGAGCATTATACCTGGAACGGATTTCCTCTTGGAGAAAATGTTCTAACCTTGGTCCGATTCGGCCCATCGGATCGTCAGGAACCATGAACAGGTCTCCAACAAAAGTGTATGGGAGCAGCCTACAGTAGCCAGCAGAGAGGGGAAACAGAAGTTAAGAAAGTAACCCTAAAGTTGATGATGGAAGCAATATTTTACAAATTAACATATTTCACTGCTCAGATTTGCAACACACTGGCACTAGAAACAAAACCAGAGGGGAACTGCTGCAAAATGCCATCCACACACAAGCTTCCTTACATTAAACATACTGGCCCAGTTCAGATGAAATGCTACACCATGGCTTAGCACTACGAGAAAGCCTTAGCAAGTAAGCATTCTCATGCTCTCCTACTCCACGCGCAAGGGGATAATGAAATCTTCTGTTTTTACTCTTGAACGGACCACCATTATGTCCAAACTATTGATTTAAACAGTGGTTAGTGAAAACAATTAAATATGGCCTTGATAGTTGGGCGCCTCTCAGGAGCAGAGGGAAAGCGGGAGTGGTAAAAATTGCCGCTCTTCCTTTGCTCAATGGAATTTCTTCCATTTGCAGCAGTGTGGTGCAGTGGTTAGAGTGCTGGACTAGGACTGGGGAGAACAGAGTTCAAATCCCCATTCAGCCATGAAACTCACTGGGTGACTCTGGGTCAATCACATCTCAACCCCTCAACCCCTCACAGGACTGCTGAGGGTATAAACGTAACAGTGCTCTGGGCTCCTTGGAGAGAGAGTGGGATATACATGTTTAAAAAGTACTAGTTGAAACCCAACTTGCTATGTCTTACTGCTTTTCAATTAAGTCGTAACAAGTCAGCGTTCAAACTGAAATGTTCTGATCATTCCAGTACATGATGTTTTTTCCCATTTTCATAAGTCCTATTCTAATTAATTTTCTGCCTGCCTTCACAAAACCTAATCAGATGTGCAAGCTTCATCATTCATAAAGTATCCCATAATGAAACACACACACACACACACACACACACCTACACCTACACCTTTTTGGAAGGTAGCACACCTTCCAAGAACTTAAGTGAGAGACTGCAGTGGTCTCTGGCATTGTACCTGTGAAGGCATCCTCAACCTACCTTAGTTTAAATAAAATTTTTTTAAAAAGCTAACCAGCCACACGCTCACCTCTTCCTTTGCAAGTATCATTGTTAAAAAAAAAAATGCAATTACCTCCTCTGAATAATTTCCCTCCAGGATGTTGATTCATCTACAAACTCTCTGAGATTATCATTAGTAACAATAACTCCTCCAGTTTTCTCGGCCAGATGCAGCAAAAACCTGCAACAACATGGGTTATTAGAACTGGGCCCTGAATGGATTCCCTGGATCCTGGACAACATCTTCAACTGCCAGGGATAAGGAGACTGGAGAGAAAGAGGGTAGCTGTGCCTGTGGACCAACACTGCTAGCCCTGGAGTCCATCCACCGCTAGACGTAGATGAATACCTCTACTTAAATCAGTGTTCTTCATTGTAAGGTCTGGGAGCCAGTGGTGGGCCCCATCAACCCTAGGTGTGGCTCCCTAATTGTTTCCTGGGCCTGTGCAAAGCTTCTGTTGAAGTGGAATACTCTGCACATCCCCCCGGCACCAGGCAGGGATGGCCGTCCCCACGGTATGGTGTTGTGCTATGCCCAGCGCCAGGGGACTCCTTGAAAGGAAGTGGAGCCCTCTTGAGCTCCTGCAAGATTCTGGAAGGTGTGCACCGAGTGCTGGGAAGGATAACCGCTCCGAGTGCTCTGCCCACAGAGCTTGAGAGGGTGCTGTCTCTCAAGGGCCCGCCCAGCCCTGAGAAAAGCACAGGATTGTGTGGTGGTCAGCACAGTGGGAAATGGCTCTCGGATGGAAGGGTTTGTGCCAAAGGGGTCCCCGCTTACATAGGAAGCTGCCATATACTGAGTCAGACCACAGGTCCATCTAGCTCAGTACTGTCTGCACAGACTGGCAGCGGCTTCTCTAAGGTTGCAGGCAGGAATCTCTCTCAGCCATATCTTAGAGAAGCCAGGGAGGGAACCTGGAACCTTCGGCAATTCCCAGAACGGCTCCATCCCCTGAGGGGAATATCTTTCAGCCCTCACACATCAAGCCTCCCACTCATATGCAACCAGGGCACACCCTGCTTAGCTAAGGGGACATGCCATGCTTGCTACCACAAGACCAGCTCTCCTCCATTAAACTAGCTCTCCTCCATTGCTTGAAAAATAGCAAAGATCACTGGAATAAATGCGGCACCTTTTCATGATGATTTAAATGGTAGTCCTCTTTGAGAGCCTATTCAGGCTCAAAAGCAGGACATAAATATAAATAAGTAAGCCAACCAGAAGGTGTGGAAATGCCAGTCATGAGCAGAGCCCCTCTTTACCTGTCATCGTGAGATGCAATCCGGGCTCCTAACACGATCCTCGCAGGGGTGAGGGCCAAAATACCAATATCTTGGAGCTGCGTTAAGAAGTGTTGCTCTATTGGAAAGGGCAAGACAAGAAATCTGCGTTTAGAGAGAACAAACAGATCTTGTGTGTGCAGAGTTTTATATCTTGGTGGAAGACTCACACTATATAGTGGTACTTGGCATTATTCTAAGTGCAGAGAATAACCTTATTGCAGGAAGCACTCAAAGTACTTCCTGCAATAAGACTGAGTCAGGGGTTCTCAACCTTGGGTCCCCAGATGTTGCTGCACTACAATTCCCATCATCCCCAGTCACAAGGCCATTATGGCTGGGGATGATGGGAGTTGGAGGCCATCAATATTTGGGGATCCATGGGGATGGGGCTATAGCTTAGTGGTAAAGCATCTGCTTTGCATGGAGAAAAGCCCAGGTTCAATACCTGGCTGCATCTTCAGGGAGGGCGGGGAGAGACTCCTGCTTGAAGAACAGGGAAGCGCTTCCAAGGAAGTGAACGCCATGCTGTTCTCTGCCTTACCTGTGATGGAAGAATCTCGCCTCGTTCGCCACTGTGGGACAAACACAGTGATTTTTCGGTGGCCCCGTTTCCAGAAGTAATCCACAGCTATTGCAATTCCCCGACATGAGAAAAACTTATTTAGACCATGACTGCAAGGGAAAAAACAGGGGCGAGGGAAGAAGAGACATGAAAGTGCCGTAATATCTGCCGATCTAAGTTATTGATATTACTTATTTACTACCCTTCAACAAAGTCACCTTAAGTAGTGCAGCGGGGAAAGGCTTGACTATCAAGCAGAAGGTTGCCAATTCGAATTCCCTCTGGTATGTTTCCCAGACTATGGGAATCACCTCTATCGGGCAGCAGCAATATACGAAGATGCTGAAAGGCATCACCTCATACTGCACGGGAGGAGGCAATGGTAAACCCCTCCTGTATTCTACAAAAAGACAACCACAGGGCTCTGTGGGCGCCAGGAGTCAAAATCGACTTGACGGCACACTTTACCGTTCAACAAAACAGGTTCTCAAGACAGATCACACAGAACTAACTAATTATATATATATATTTTTAAAAAAAGACGCCCCTGTCTCCAAAGGGCTCACAGTCTAAAAAGACATACAAAGCAGACACCAGGAACACCCATTGGGTGAATGCTGTTTTGGGGCTGAATATGGCCAGTTGCTCTCCTCCCACTAAATACAAGACAGTCCCCACTTTGAAAGGTGGTGACTCTGCCCAGTTAGCTACTTTAGTCTGGTGTAAAAGCAACTCTCTATTCCTCCCCTCCTACTGGAACTATGGCTAAATCAGGGCTGCTCAACTTTGGCCCTCCAGCTGCATTTCAACTACAGCTCCCAGCTCCCCCAGTCACAGTGGCCAGCAGTCATGGATGATGGGAGTTGTAGTGGGGCTAGCATCTGCAGGAGGGCCGAAATTGAGCAGCCCTGGGCCAGGAGTATTTTTGACACATTCTCCTCCTGTGAAGGCACCACCCCAGGCTCGTCCTTTCCCTCTCCAGCTGCTGTTGAACTGCAACCCCAATCATCCCCAGCCACAACAACGATGGGAGTTGTAGTTCAACAGCAGCTGGTGGGCCAAGGCTGCCTACACCTGCTTGACTGCAAGTCCAGTGTCGAACTTTATATTTAGACAGTGTGCATGTCAGGCAAGTCCAGAGGTGGACTAGGGCACACAATCCTGATGCCCCACCCTGTGCAGGTTGGACACAGAGCCACACCTGCCTATGCCTCGATGGCTTAGTTGTGGTTACCAGCAATACGCCTGTGGTGCCATTGCCTTGTCTGTCCTGGGTCTTGCGAGTCTGCGATGGAGGCATATTTAAGCTTACGTAACCCGTCCCGTTGGCACAGGCACTCCCTTGCCAAAGGTCGTTCTAAGTGCATTTTATGTCAGTCAATGCAACACAAAGACGACATCGGGGGCACTCCCGCTCTCGCCACATAAGCCTCACGGAGAGATTTTTAAGGAAGGTTCCAATCCTCTGTTGCCAGATTTGGCTTTTTTAAAGCCAAATTTTGGGTTACGGCCCATTTGACTCACGAGTATACCCCTGAGGTTCTGGCCAGCCCAACACACAACTTTAAGCATTTCATTATATACATACATACACACACACACATATTTTCACCATCCTAATTTTTCCTAGACCAAGGATAACATATCTGTGTAGCTATGACAAACGCCTTTACCTCTCTGCCTTTGTATTTAGCCCCATGGAAGAAAACAAACTGATAATCTTGTCTTTTCCATTCATGAGGACTTAAGCAGCAAGGGGCAGTGGTCCCTCTAACTGGGATTCCCAGATGACTACAATGCCCATCATCCCCAGCCAAAGGCCATTGCAGCATCTGGGAATCACTGTTCCAGCAAACATTGCAGGCAAATTTATTTATTACTGTAATCCACTGGTCATAACATAAACCATAAACCATAACAAAACATTGAAACGGCAAAACACATGAAATAAAATATAAGTGTAACATTACAGAAAAAGGGCTTCATGGCAACCCTACCAATCGCTAGTCTGTGGCATATTCCCCTGATCACACCATAAAAGGAGGCTCTTGGAGTACCACTACTACGGATATTTATATACCACTCTTCAACCCAAATTCTTAAAGCAGTTTGCATAGAAAAATAAATACATCAGTAAGATGGCCCCCTGTCCCCAAAGGGCTCACAACCTAAAAAGAAACATAAGGCAGATGCCAGCAACAGCCACTGGAGGGATGCTGTGCTGGGGTTGGAGAGGGCCAGTTGCTCTCCCCTTGCTAGATGTAAGAGAATCCCCACTTTTAAAAGGTGCCTCTTTGCTCAATTAGCAGGGCCCGGGCAGTTCCTTATGGATTTTTATTTTATTTTTTTAAAGACAGGTGGGATGGAAGAGGAACTACAATCATCCACTTCCTTTTTTATCACAGATGCTTGCTCTTGCAACAGCAGAGAGAAGGCAAGACTGAAAAGCGGGAGGAACAAGACGAACCAGCAGGAACTGCATGGAGTAATTCTGTTTTTATTTAGAGTTCCTTCCTGGTATATATTTGAAGGCTTTGGTTAACTTGCCACCCCCACCGGCAGAAGGTAGGTTCAGCTGGGAATGAAGGCAGAAGTGTAAAGTGATGCATACTGGGGCAACCCTAACCCATGATGTAGCCTGGGATTAAATGGTGAGCCATCAGGTCTGGGAAGACTGAAAGCCATTGTGCCAAGTCAATATATAAAAACCACAAAAATAGGAACTTGCCTTATACTGAGTCAGACCACTGGTCCATCTAGCTCAGTACTGTCTACAGTACACTGACTGGCAGCAGTTTCTCCAAGGTTGCAGGCAGGAGTTTCTCCCAGCCCTATCTGGAGATGCTGCCAGAAATTGAAGGTGGGACCTTCTGCATGCAAAGCAGATACTCTAAAACTAAGCTATGGCACCATCCCTTAAGGGAAACATGTTACAGCATTCAGATGCTGTCTGTGCCAGGCAAACTGACGGAAAGCATTCTCAAAAGGTAAAATTGTATACAGAAGAACAGGCCCTGCTGAAGGAGAAACTTCTGCAAAGGTCAATCGTGCCTCACCAATACCTTTTGGAGTTCTTTGAGAGTGTCAACAGCCGTGTGGGTAAAGGTGAGCCGGTTGACACAGTATACCTGGCCTTCCAAAAATCTGATCAGGAAAAGTTCCTGATCAAAGACACCTGAGCAGTCATGGGATAAGTGGACAGGTTCGGGTGTGGATTGGTGAAGGAGCTGAAGGACAGGAAACAGAGGGTAGGTATAAATGGACAGTTCTCTAAATGGAGGGAAGAAAGAAGTGGGGTCCCCCAGGGATCTGTACTGGGAACAGTGCTTTTTAATTTATTCATAAATGATCTAGAAGTTTGGGTAAGCAGCGAGATGGTCAAATTTGCTGATGACACCAAACTATTTAGGGCAGTAAAATCCAAAACAGATTGCAAAGAGCTCCAAAAGGATCTCTCCAGACTGAGGGAGTAGACAAAAAAATGGCAGATGCGGTTCAATGTTAGCAAGTGTAAAGTGATGCATATTGGGGCAAAAAAAAAATCCAACTTCACATATACACTGATGGGGTCTCAGTAACTGACCAGGAGAAAGATCTTGGGGTCATGGTGGACAGCTCACTGAAAGTGTTAATACAATGTGCAGCAGCTGTGGAAAAGGCCAATTCCATGCTTGGAATCATTAGGAAAGGGATTGAAAATAAAAATGCTAATATCATAATGTTCTTATACAACTCTATGGTGCAGTCTCATTTGGAGTACTGTACAGTTCTGGTCACCATACCTCAAAAAGGACATTACGGAACTGGAGAAGGTGCAGAAGAGGGCAACCAAGATGATAGAGCACCTTCCTTACAAGTAAAGGTTACAACACCTGGGGCTTTTTAGTTTAGAAAAAAAGACGACTGAGGGGTGACATGATAGAAGTCTATAAAATCATGTATGGTGTGGAGAGAGTGGATAAAGAGAAATTTTTCTCCTTCTCTCATAAAACTAGAACCAGGGGTCATCCATCCAAATGCAAAACAAGGCAAACCTTGCTGGGACAAGGAAACAATTCATGCTCACTACCACAAGACCAGCTCTCCTCCCCAAGAAAGCAGATTGTACCTACCCAAGATAGAGGATTGTATGCATCCGGGTTTTTATTTTACGTTTTTTGTCCACTGCTTTGTTTGCTTCTTCATTCTTCGTCCCAACCCATTCTATTTTTAAAGTTCTGCTCTATTATTTTTTTTTTAAAGATGTAAACTGCCTAGAGATGCACACGTTAGGTCACTCACTCTCTCTCTCTCTCTCTCTCTCTCTCTCTCACACACACACACACACACACACACACACACACACACACACACACACACGTCACAGCAGCAGCCCTTCAGAAAGATCAGCAACATTGGACAAGCTACGCAAGTTTGAGCTGCTTTGAAATATTTCAGATTGTACTAATCACTCTGCCCCACACCCTGAAATTTGATTGCAACGTCTTGGGATACCACACATCCCTCCTTGCATTCGGGAGGTTCACATTATTTCTCTGCAGGCTGCTGATATTTGGACAGGAATAGCCAACATTTTGGAGGGCATTTTAATTGCTGACAGGTCACCCTCCCTCCTGTACACATCCTCAAGAAAAACATGTCACTTCAACGTGAGATTAAAAAAAAAAAATAACCATGAATAGAAAGCAGAAAGAAAACTACTAACTCCACGTGCTTTACACTTTGCATATTTTCAAGTCTACCTGCCTTTACCATTGCAGAATTAAAATATATTTTTTAAAAAATTGCAAATGTCACGCACTTCCTTTAACAGAACAACAGTTCAAGATGATACATGAGGTTTTCACACTCAGTTTCAAATTATTTGCATAGCTTTCCCCATTCGTTCCAGTTTGGGGAAAATCTGGAATGCAAGATGAATCATAGTCGAGACTTGCATTTCACATCATTAATTGCTGAGCCAAGAGTGGGGAAACTGTTCACATCAGCAGATCTTGAGGATGCTTCTTTCAAGCAATGGCCATTCAGTGTGGACAGCGGGGGCAACGACCAAGTTTGCATGAACAGATGCCCACAGAGGCACTAGTGGAGCTGACCATAGAAAGCATGACCCAAGCCGTTTGATAAAGCTGGTAAGTCTTTGAGACAGGCAAACTGGCTAGGATGCAATGTCTTGATTTAGGCCCACCAAAGCTCTTGAGGATCTCTCCCACCCCACCGCTCACCCCCGATATGAACACAGGAAGCTGCTTTGCAATGGACCAAGTTGGACCCTTGGTCCACCTAGCTCAGTATTGTCTAGTTTCAGGCAGGAGTCTTTCCCAGCCCCACCTGGAGGTGCCAGGGATTGAACCCTGGACCTTCTGCATGGACACAGAGGCTTTACCGCTGAGCTAGACCTCACCCCCTAAGGGGGAATATCTTAGAGCAGGCAGTGCTCACATGTAGTCGCTCATCCAAATGCAAATCAAGGCAGACCCTGCTTATCAAGGGTGACAATTCATGCTAGCTACTGCAAGACTGGCTTTCAACCCCCTTGAATAACAGCCTGCCTCCACCAAAGCCATATCCCTTCCCTCATATCAGAGATCTGGTTTTCCAGAACAATTTGAATGGGAACATTTCCTATTTGCATAACATTTGCATTCATGTTTTCCTCAAATTACTATATAAATTCCCCCGATTCCCTAAATGGATTATGTTATGATTTGGCATGTTATTTGACCCATTTACACAGTACCAAAAAAAAACACCCCACCCTTCATCACCCATCATATTAATTTCCAACACTATCTCAAAAGCTTTTCACATAGCCAGCCAATTGAAATATTTGATGGGGTGGGGAATCAAAGACAGTTTGTGTGCTTTGACTGTTATACTGAAACAAATTCAAAGCTTTATGTGGAAAGAATTTCCTCAACAAATCAATAGAACATAGGTATAGTAATGAGAAATACTTTAATCACAACTTTGAAATTGCTGAATTTGCACTGGCATCCTTTCATTGCTGATGAATTTTGTGAAACAATGCCGGCCATCCAGATTAGTGCGAGCTTCAGCTCATATTTTGGTGACACAGAGTGGGCTTCAGAGGGAAGGGAAGATTGGCAAACATCACCTCCCCCTAGCTCATTTATACCTCGCTTGGTATAAATAGTGCAGTGGTCATCTGTACACTGTTGCACATGTACAAAGCTAGTCCAGATGTCAGTCCACAAAGTTTTAGAAATGGAAGATTCTCCACTGGAAAAATAAAGTATTGGGAAAATTTACTGCCCCAAGTGCAGTTTCAAAGCTGGCTTGGTTCACAGCACTGTGATTCTGGAAACACATGTCTAAAATCCCACTCCCCTTATGAATTAGTTCTTCGGTCTTCCAGATTCGCGTCTTAGTACCGAGCACATCCTACAGACAGTCTTCTAGCCAATCAGTTCATTCTTGTGAATACAGAATACAAGTTAATCACTTTGAACATACCTTATTTACCCAAATAGAAGACTCCTCTGAATTTAAGATGACCCCCTTTAAAGATACAGGTCAAATAAAGGTTATACCTATATGTCTCATAAGAGCCTCCTCACAGTTGAAGCTCATTGGAGAGGCTCTTGTCACAACTGCCTTACCGCACCTCATTAGTAGGCTGCAAAGGACAGAACAGGAGGGACGCACAACAGGACATAGGTCTGTTGGTGGCAATTCTCCTTTTAGGAAGTTCAGAAGATACCTGCCTTTCAGTGTTAGAGAGAAGCAGCTCCAGGAGGGGAATATGTAGTAGTTAGACAACAGGGAGGAGCAGAAGGAAGGGAGGAGATGATTAATCTTTACACATTTGCCACTTTTCCAAACACACATTTGGAACCCCATTGGGGAAAGACATGTGGGGTGTATTCTTTTTTGGGGGGGAGAATTGGGGATGAGGGTAGAAAGAGTATTAAGCATATTGTAGGGATTTATACCCAAGATTCCCTGTGAGTCGTGCCTGGCCAGAACTTTGCTATGGAGCTCAGGTTCATGTTCAGCTGTTTGCCCAATGATTAGAAAATTAAGCACATGCTCCAAGGATACAAATTAAATAATTTTATTGAAGTTAAAAGAGCTAACTTGAAAAAGTTTGAACAAATTAAAAAGTTTAACAGAGATCTCACCAGTTCATTTAGTCTTTGACCCAGGTCCAGCAATGGAGGAGGGGGGGATTAGGTGGTCAAGTCCTGAGCTGGAATCTCAATGTGAGTTTGAAGAAAAAGAACCACCACAGAAGAACCAGAACTATTCCCAACCCCATGGCTCAAACTTCTAGAGTCCTTTTTTCCCCTCAGGGAAAAGTCTTAGTTTCCCGGGGGAAGATCTTGATGTACCGATTGTTTGGCAATTGTTTGGTGACTACTGCCACATTTACAAAAATGTATTGGGGTCTTGAGTATTGCTGAGTGAAGAAGATTTTAGGTGACTTCACCCATCACTTGAGCTCAGTTTTCAAAAAGAGATCTTGTTGGCATGTGTGCAATTCCAACAACCTACACACAAAAGGGTTTTCTGCTACAAATTCTGCACCAGCCACCACTGGGTTTTTGTTACACGCACACAGAGTGTGTCATTCCTAGGGTTGTGCAGCTATGTCATTCCGGCAGGCATGTCAAACCCAATATGCCCTCTGCTGAGCATTATCAGAAGGAGTTCTGCCATGAAATGATGGGTGGGGGGGAAACCTCAAGAGCTGAGAGGCACTGAGCAGGCCATTCAACTTGGTCCAACGGGGTGCTGGGAAATGCCAGATTTCTGATCTGACAATTTCAGGGGGCCTTGACGATCCTCCTGACAATTCCTCTGTTGGATCAGATCAGACAAGCTTTTGGATCACAGTAAATCTAGTAATGCTACTGTTTATGCCACTTTAGTGCCTCTGGCTTTTACTAAAGGCAGGACTTGCTTCCTTATGGAATTACTTTTCCAAGAAGGCCCACCAGACTTTTTCTCATTAACAGTATCATTTCACCAGCCATAGTTTGACCCAATCTATGTTACAGAACTTGGAAAAAAAATTGGAACATTATATGTTTATTAATGTATAGCTGACCTTTAGCTTGGTGATTTTATCAAAAGTTAATATGGGCATCCTATGGACCAAAACTCCTATATTGGGCAGCAGCGATATAGGAAGATGCTGAAAGGCATCATCTGACACGGCACAGGAGAGGGCAGTGGTGAACCCCTTCTGTATTCTACCAAGTAAACCACATGGCTCTGTGGTCACCACCGACTGGACCTTTATGGACCAAAAAAGTGTCACAACCCACAAATATCAGTTCCCCTGGGCAAACATAGTTAAATAGGCTTGCTCAACCATGTAAACACATTCTTGTGAGACTCCCATTTGCTTTAACAGCCAGGAGATGGGAGTCAAAGTTGAAAAGTTCATTACGAATATGAATACAAGAAGAATATTTATATGCTGTAATGTCTTCTTGAAGCACACTTTAATGCCTTCTTACATATCTAAAAAGTAAATTCCACAGCATCATTTAAGGCTCTAATTTACATTTCACAGTTTGGTAAGTCAACAAATTGTGGGCCTCCTCCCTGAGCCATTTGCAAGCAACAAAAGAGACAGTCTGTTTTAAGAGGTGGGAGGAACAGAGGAAGCGGATCCTCCAAAGTGTTAAAAGTACTTCAAAGGGAAGGGCAAGGAACAGAGACAGATACCAGAAGAAAGAGTTCCACAATGAAGCGTCTGTTATGGTCTGGCAAAGTGGAACATAGGAAGGTGCCTTATACTGAGTCAGACCATTAGTCCATCTAGCTCAGTATCATCTACACTGACTGGCAACACCTCTCCAAGGTTCTACGCAGGAGTCCCTCCCTGGAGATCCTGCCAGGGATTGAACCTAGGATCATCTGCATGCAGATATCCTTCCACTGAGCTATGGCCCATCCCCTAATGGGAAGATCTTACGGACTTCACATTTAGTCTCCCATCCAAATGCAAACCAAATCAGACCCTGCTTAGAAAAGGAGACAATTCACGCTCACTTCCACAAGATCAGCTCTCCTTCCCCAAGAGTGGATGGAGATAATTTAATCTTCCTCTCATGTAATACCAAGATCACCCCATGAAACTGACTGGGAGAAGATTCAAGACAAACGAAAGGAAGTTCTTCATGCAACTCAGGATACGGAATTGCATGCAAGATGCGACAATAACCTCAGACCGAGGGGCCTCGAGGAGGAGGAGGAGGAGTCAATTACGCACAGCCATGACAGGTAGGAGGAACCTTCATGTCCAGAGGCAGTGTGCCAGGTCAGTTGCTAGAAAGCAACAGTGGGGGCCTGTGAGGTCTTCATGGAAGCAGAGCTCAGAGGCAGAGAATCTACTTTGCAGAAGGTCCCAGGTTCAATTGCGGGCATCTCCAGGTAGAGCCGGGAAAACCCTCTGCCTGAAAGGCAAACCTAAGCTAGACGGACAAATGGTCTGACTCTGAATAAGGCAGCTCCTATATTGCAATTTGGCTGGTCACTATGAGACTAGATACATCTTTGCTCTGTGCAGGTAGGGAAAGCATTTGCCGAGGCTGCCGCAGATCCACTGTCCCAGCAGCACCGCTGCTCTTACTGTGTGCCTGGCACGATGGAAAGTCAAGAGAAAATTTTTGGTTTACACACCTTGCCCCTTTCAGGTTGATACAGACAACCAAAGGTCTTTGGCCTGAGATCCCTCCCAAGATCAGCCAAGACTGAGGAACTGGTCTCAAGTCGAATCAAGGCCCAGACCAATAGGAAGCTTAAATATGCTTCAGAAAAATGAAAATGAGAAAGATATTTCCAGCTCCAAGATGATGGCATCAAATGCCTGAATATCTGGGTTTCCCCCCAACCATGACTAAAATTCTACTAATAATCCAGCCTCTTCCTGCTTCCCCCCCCCCCATAGGATAAACAGTCATCCAATTTATTTACATTACAGTGGGTCCCACCTTTCCTATAAGGCCTTTCCAATGGTGCGGCCACACCTGGAGTACTGTGTACAATTCTGGTCACCACATCTAAAAAATGACATTGTAGAAATGGAAAAGGTGCAGAAGAGGGCACCCAAGATGATCAAGGGCCTAGAGAACCTTTCTGATGAGGCAAGGTTACAACACCTGGGGCTATTTAGTTTAGAAAAAAGACGACTGCAAGGAAACACGATAGAGGTCTATAAAATCATGCATGGTGTGGAACAAGTGGAGAGAAATTCTTCTCCCTCTCCTATAACACTAGAACCAGGGGTCATCCCATGAAATTGATTGCCAGGAAATTTAGGACCAGCAAATGGAAGTACTTTTTCACACAAAGCATCATCAACTTGTGGAATTCTCTGCCACAAGATGTGGTGACAGCCAACAACCTGGATGGCTTTAAGAGGGGTTTGGATAACTTCATGGAGGAGAGATCTATCAACAGCTACTAGTTGGAGGGCTAAAGGCCACCTCCAGCCTCAAAGGCAGGATGCCTCTGAGTACCAGTTGCAGGGGAGTAACAGCAGGAGAGAGGGCATGCCCTCAACTCCTGCCTGTAGGCTCTGCAGAGGCATCTGGTGGGCCACTGTGTGAAACAGGATGCTGGACTAAATGGACCTTGGGCCTGATCCTGCAGGGCTATCCTTAGGTTAAGACACTCCAAGTGAGGTAGGTTTGGTCAAGAGATAGTTACTTTCCAGAGGTTACTCAGAGCTTCAGAGATACAAACAGGTATCATTCAGTAGATGGGACAGAACTGAAAAAAAGTTGGAAGAGAGTGCAGACTCTTTGTTTGGGAAGTCCCTGGTGCAAATCAAGCCTCAACTATGAACTTGCTAGGTAGGCTCAGGCAAGCCACTCTTGGCAATGTTCATCCTTACAGGGTTGTCAGAAGGATTACAGAGATTATGCATTTAGAAGACTTTGAACATACTACTACTACTACTACTACTACTACTACAATATTTATATACTGCTTGTCAACCAAAGTTCTCAGAGTGGTTTACATAGAAAAATAAATAATACATCAAGAAGGTGGCCCCCTGTCCCCAAAGGGCCCACAATCTACAAAGAAACATAATTTAGACACCAGCAACAGCCACTGGAGGGATGCTGTGCTGGGGTTGGATAGGGCCAGTTGCTCTCCCCCTGCTAAATATAAAGAGAATCATCATTTTGAAAGATGCCTCTCTGCTTAGTTAGCAGGGGTTAGTTAGTTGCTTAGTTAGTTAGTTAACATACAAAAATACTAAACTGCTATTATAAGTATGGAAAGAGTTGAACCTGTGTATCTTTCCTCCAATCTTAAAAGATGCACCACATTCATTGTCAAGTGGCAAAAGAGGGCGAGGAAGCTGAACAGGGTGTGCAGTGCAAACACAGAGCATCACAACAGGAATCACCTTATTGGCGGCAACTGCAGTGATCACAGATGTATTCCTCAAGGGTTGAAACCAAACCCAAGGGCATACTATGCCCCGACACGTGCAGACTGTGAAGGCCTGCCCATTACGCCTCTAAGCCATTTCTCACACCCTTCAGGAAGCCCACGTGGAGCATTGCACGGGGTTTCCAAGCTAAAGCCTGGCCGCTCTTCGTGCAGTTTTGGGTAGAGGAACACAGGCTCTCTTATTCATCTGACACAGGCAATTATGCAAGCTTCTTGTTTTCATCTGATCTCGGGAAATTACTCATCACTGTAGCATGTTCAAAAAGGGCCTGCCATCTCAGAGCGAGGAGGAATACAGAGAGTGATCTAAGTTTCATACAGCTCACCAAGAAAAGCTACGCTGGTCCTGACAAAATACCCACCACCCACAACTTCAAATGCACAGGCTTTCAGTAATCCCCCCTCCCCCCCGCCACTGAGTTTCATGCCAAAATGCTCTAGAAATCTATAAAAACCATCCATACTCACGAAATTGCAACGTTGCTGCCGTCTATGACAATGTACTTCAGGTGTGCTCTCCCCGGCTCATTCTTCAATTCCAGCTTGTATGGCATTTTCAAAGACTCCAGAAACCTCTGCACCCCAGTGACAGAAGGATCAGCTTGACGGTTGTACAACCCCCCGGGTCTCCTTTCTGGATAAGGGCCATTAAGTTGTGGGGGGAGGATGGGGTCCGGGAGCTGGTGTTCAGAGAGATCAGGTTGGTGAGGAGGAGCTTGCCTAGCTCCGAACTGCAAGGGGTTGCCGCGTCCCTGTGGGCCGTGCTTTGTGGCCTGCTCGGCACACGTTTGAAGAGCCACGGTTTCTTTCGGGATCTGTGGCCATGGAGCCTCCAAGCCCCCTCTTGCTACCAACCTGGGATCTTTGGGTTTCCTGTCTTGAGCTGCCCCCTGTGCAGTGTCACATGCATGCAAGCGACCATCACTTTCAACATCACTTGTCTGGGAATTACAGCACTGCTCTGAAAAATAACTTGAGCGGACTTTGCTGCAGTCTTTATGCGGCAAATTCTTGCCACAAGCAGTTGTGTTTTGACTGTTCGACATGTTTGACTTTTCTTCCACCTTACGCTGCGTTTGTGGAAGAAAAGCTACATTTTGTTTTGTGTTCTTCGGTGACTCCAGTTTATGATCCAGGCCATGGGGACCTTTGTTGCTGGAGCTGCCTTTATCTTTCACTGCCTGGGTTCCGACAATCTGGCCTTCCTCTCTGAGGCCCTTCTTACTTTCTCTTTCAATTTCTTCCAGAAGCAGTAAGGGCTCAACTGACTGCCCCAGGCCTCCAATCACCTTCTCTACAATGTGTTGCGAGTAGCCCATGCTTTTGAAGAAGTTCACCAAAATCTTGTATTCCATCTCCTCGCTGATCTCCTCGCTTTCTTTAGTGCACGAGCTTGGCTCGTCTGACCTGCCACCCGAATCCGCGACCAGATTGGTCAACGCCGCAACGCCAGGTGCATTACAACTTGTCCGTCTGCTCTCCTGATTGTTTTCCAAAGAAAACTGTTTCTTGGGGAGCCTCTCCTCCGCATCCGATGATCTCCTTTTACATGACTGCCTCTCTTTAAATGCAGGCATCTCCAGTGAACTCAGACCGTTTATAGGTACAAAATGCCTTTCTGGGGTATCGGGGAAGACCGTGTCCATTTGCTTGGTTAACTCCGAGACCGGGGTACCTGCGTTGTTCCTGGCTTCCTCCTGGCCTGCTTTACAGTCACTGTTGATGGCAAATCGCTTCTGTATTTCATGTGGAAGAAGTTCCGGCATCTCATCACAGGTGGTCAGATCTATAACGTCCTCTGCTCTGCAGCTCTCGTTCAGCGCAAGGCTGAGCAGTTCGCTCTTCAGGGAGCTGGGCAAGATCAACAAGTCCATCGTGTACTTATCCGCATGGGCCTCAACAAGATACTTGAACTGCTTCTTCACTTTCGACTCCCTGCCATTTAGCAGGTTTGTGTTGTTTTTGAAAAGGCTAATGAACTGCTGGATGTGGCTTCTGGCCATGACGACGGGCTCAGCACCACCCTTGATATTCAGCACCCCCATTTCCACAACAGTGATGTCAGCAGAGGTCCCTTGGATGAGGCAGTTCAAGAAGAGTCCCTGAGCACCTACAAATATGCAGTGCATGTCTTTGGGATAATGTTCCCTCTCTTCTAATTCAGGTTCACAGAGTCCTTTAATATACTCCTGCAACAAAAGGAAAGAGAAGTTAGGGCAGCCAGCATTTTTACAGTTCAAACGCCTAGACCAGGGATTCTCAGCTTTGGGCCCCCAGATGTTTTTGGACTACAACTCCCATTATCCCCAGCTGCAATGGCCCTGTGGCTGGGGACGATGGGAGTTGTAGTCCAACAGCATCAAGGGACTCAGGGTTGGGAACAGTGATCCCTCTAACAGGGTTTCCCAGATATTGTTGACTACAACTCCCATAATCCCCAAGCAAAAGCCATTGCAGCTGGGGCTTCTGGGAGTTGTCGTCAACAACATCTGGTAATCCCTGTTACAGGGAACACGGGTTGGGAACCTAGACACAATACCTTTCTACCTCCATCCATAAGAAGTACTACACCTAAGGCAAACCTGTCAATATGATTCCAGGTCACTGAAGACATTGGTCTTTCATGGGTGGGTCATTGCTGGGGATCCACAAATTTAGGCTTGATCTGTGGTCGCCACCAATCCCCTCAGATCCTTTCCCAGCACACATCTTAGGAGCAGTGTTCCCTCTAAGGCATGCACCCGCTCACAAGTTATCTGATGTCTGCTCAGTTAATTTTAGATCCCGCTCAGGTTGAATCAGGAAGGCCCTACTCTGAATGCACGTGCATGCACACACTGCCTTGATATTGCCGCTCAGAACAAAACTCATTCCGCACACAGATGGAAAAAAAAACAGAGAGAACACTGCTTAGGAGAGAGGTGGATCTTCTGACATTTGCACTGGGGTGTGGAGATGGGGAGAAACAGCCGGAGCCTCCTGGTCAGAAAGGATTCCTGCTGGTTCTGACCTTCCTCAAACTAGCAGTGGAAGCGAGACTTCTGGTGGAGATCTGCGTGGTGCTGGGTGTCCTGCTAGAGCCAGAGGGCTGGGGGCACTCGCAGGGACAAGCCGCCAAGTGGACCTGCAGGTGCC
The DNA here is from genome assembly GCF_027244095.1 of Hemicordylus capensis. Classification (NCBI taxonomy): domain Eukaryota; kingdom Metazoa; phylum Chordata; class Lepidosauria; order Squamata; family Cordylidae; genus Hemicordylus; species Hemicordylus capensis. The sequence goes on from NC_069665.1 coordinate 22,602,348, forward strand.
TGGTCAGAGCCAGTGGTCAATTCAAGGCACAAATAGTTCCAGGGAGCATTAAAGCAGCCCTACTAGACTAGGCCAAAGGCCTATCCAGTGTCCCATTTCCCACAGATGAAGGAATATCCTGCTGCTGCAGAGCTGGCAAATAGCTGTGACTAGTAGCCTCTCGAGGCGGACATCTAAGCTCGTAGCTAGCAGCCATCACACCTTATTGCAGTGAACTTCACAAATTACAAGGAGAGACTCTCAAGTATAGTCAGACAGTGGGTCCATCTCCCTATAGTCCACACCAACTGGCGGCAGCACTCCAGGTATAGCCCCAATTCCTTCATACCTGTCACCAGTCCCTGATGAACCGCTGTCCCTTATTTAGGATATTTTGGGGACGCCATTTAAAGTCCGTCAGTGTGAACAGCTAAATTTGTTACTCTTTAGATTTCAGCCTTGTCTTCCAGATCACTAGAACTTAGATCATGCGAGGTGGGGGGTGGGGGTGGGATATAACTTTTCCTTTTGAACAGCTGATAAAACATTTTATAGCTGCATTTGCTAGTGTAAAAACACAAACATTCCCTTGGCTTTTCGGCCAGTGAGAACAGGCTACTTAAGGGTGAATGGACTTAGCATGGGAAGAGGATCCTTCACTGATGTGCAACAGGTCTGCAAGGAGGGGTCCCAAAAGTCTACGGGGTTCCAGGAGACCCCATTAAATGGCTGCATATCACCTCTTCCAGCAGGGATGCTCCTTGGCCAAAGCTATCCCAGGCCAGTTGCGTGTGTCACTTCCAACGCTGGTGAGGAAACAGGAACACCATCTAGCAAGACTTTATTTTTAAGTTGTTACACAAAGACTGTGTGTGTTGAAACAGGAATTCAGAATGTGGAGTCAGACTCATAAGGCTGTTATCAGAAAGTAAAATCCACAAGCACCCACTGTACATCTTAAGTTCATCACGACCTGAAAACAAAGACAGAGGTTTCCCTACAGTCAAATAACCCTTTTTTACACCAGTTGGTCTGCTGAGGAACCAAAGGATACCACAGAGGAGTCTGGGGCATCTGCCAAACCCTGAATACACACAGAGCAAGTAATAGGAACAAAACAAAAAGAAATCTCATGATATTTTGACATTCTGTCCTGCCCTTTCTCTAAAGAGTTGAAGGTGGCATGCACAGCCCACTTGCGTCACTTTCACCCTCAGAACTGGGAGGGAGGTTGGGCCAGTCCTCACTACTCGGCGGGGATTTAAACTCAGGTTTCCCAAGCTCAAGCTCAACAGCCACTACACGCCAGTACAAGCGGGTTATAAACTTGAAGCCACAGAGTTCTCATTGTGGAACCCCCGAGAAGCTTTGGGAGGTCCCTAGCAACACTTGGAAAACCACTGACAGCCCATCTGAATGGACGTCTGCTTTCTCTTCAAGACAGCCTTTCCTCTTTTGAAGCCTGCTGGAGCCACCAATTTACCAAGAAATGAGAAGGGTGGTTTGCCAGGGGCATTTCCAGTCAGGAACTAGACCTTCTCCTAACATGCAAACTCTAACAGCACTCACTCAGCTGCTGATGATGATCAGGGCCTAGATCTCACTGAGGTTCAGAATTCAGAATCAATTTTATTACAGCTTTAAGCCAACCAGAACACTGCGGTGCTATGCATGTGTCTGGGACCTATCACTTCAGGCTGCGGTGCACAAGGACGGGGAGATTATGCCTGGATGCTCTCCATACAGAAGACTCCCTGCACACAGAAGGCAAAAATGTGAGGGAGAAGCTGGGGAAACAACCTGTTTCCTTCTACTCCTGAACTAGCAAGCTCTCTTGCCACAGATGCTATTTTCTCCTCACCCCTGCTAGGTTAGCTCAGTGGAAGAGCATCTGCTTTGGATGCAGAAGGTCCCGGGTTGAATCCTTGGCAGCATCTCCAGGTTGGGCTGGGAAAGACTCCTGCCTGAAAAACCTTGGAGAAGCCACTGCTGGTCTGTGTAGACAACACTGAGCTAGATGGACCAAGGGCTTCACTGGGTATAAGGGTTTCCTATGTTTCACTGCCCTGAGGGGCCAAATTTGGCCCAAAGCGCCCCCACCCCGCAGCTGACCCCCACATATGAGAAAGAGAGAGAGAGAGAGATTCCAAAAATAAAATAAAGAGAAGGAAAGCACAGGAGTGTGTCCCAGAAAACATGAGAAAGAAAAGATATCCCAGGGAGCTGCATTTCTCACAGAGATAGCCCTACCACAAGTTTCAAAGCCTGAGAGACGGCCTTTGAACACCAGCTGCTGAGGCAATACTAATTGCAACATCTTGGCTTTACCCCTAAAAAGTAACATGGAAGATTGCCTAGTAATAAAAGCAGTTAAGCAACAAAACAATAGTAAAACGAAGGTCACATGCTTCCAAACATTAACTGCCACCCACGCCGATTCCTACGCCCGAGAGAGGGTCTAGCCCAAAAGAGGTCTGTGTCTGCATGAGCTTTGGAGGCACCCTTAAGGAAGCTGCCCAATGCAGAGTCAGCTCATCAATCCACGTAGCTCAGTATGATCTGGACAGACTGGCTGGCAGCAGCCCTCCGAGATTTCAGGCAGGAGTCTTTCCCAGCTCTGCCTGGCGCTGCCGGGGGTTCTTGTTAAGCTGGGAGCTTCTGCGGGCCAAGCAGATGCTCTACCACTGAGCGATGGCCATCGCTTTCCTGGGGCTCCAGTCAGCCCTTTTGCCGACGCTGTATAAGTTGCTGCTGTTTTCAAGAACAGGATGAGCCTCTCACGCTTGATGTGTGGTGAAGCAGAGACGCAGCGGCATGCAAGGGTTGGAGAGGAGCGGAATCAGAATGTAATGATGTGCTGCATAGAACGCAGCCGATGGGATTGATTGGTGGTCTGGCCTGCCCCTTCTCGTGTTCTAGCTGCTTATTTCAGCCGGGGATCTCACATTAAACATCAAGGCTCAGTGGCAGTGGTTCAGTCACACAGCACCTGCTTTGCATGCAGACGTCGAGGTTCAATCCCTGGCGGCATCTCCAGGTAGGGCTGAGACAGGCGTAAGATAGCCCCAGCAAGAATCCAGCTGTGCTGGGGCTGGATAGGGTCAGCTGCTCCCTAGTATTCTCTCTAATTTTTTTTTCCCATCTAGGTGCAGAATGAATTTTATGCTGGGTGGCAGTATCAAGGCAGTGTGCGCACACATATATTCAGAATGGAGCCTTCCTGATTAAACTTGAGCGGGATCTAAAATTAACTGAGCAGCTATCCCAAAAAGTGTGAGCATGTGCACTTGTGCACGCCTTCGAGGGAACACCGTTGCTCTCCCTCTGCTCAGTAAAGAGAAGCACCACTTTTTAAAGGTGCCGCTTTGCTCAGTTAGCAGGGGCCAGTGGCCTGACTCGGTATGAGGCAGTTCTCAATGTTCCTATCATTTCTGTGACCCAAAGGATACTACTAGTAAGGTTCCCACAACAAACTGGCATGCCCTGACCCACTGATCACATTAAACCAGCAGCTGCCCATCAAGGAGGTTTCAAGATACATATGCGACGACGACTATGCAACGTCAGTTAAGGGATGCATAGCTGAGGCATCATGTCGCTCTCCCTTACAGGTTGTAAAGCTGCCTTATACGGAGTCAGACTATGGGCCATCTAGCTCAGGTCTGCACTGGCTGGCAGCAGCTCTTCAGAGTTTCAGATGAGTGCAGTATTTCGGAGCCTGGCCTGGAAATGCCAGAGACTGAACCTGAGACCTTCTGCATGCAAAGCAGATGCTCTGACTTCCATTGTCCTCCCTCAACCCATAAACCTCAGATGCCCATTTCTGTGCAAGTGGCAACCCAGGCACGTGCTGGGATAGGCCTGTCACTGACTCAGGTTTCCCTTGCATTGGCCAGAAATCTCTTCCTGCTGCTTTAATTCACCCTATTCAAATGTTTGTGTAATGGGAGAGTACATACATGCATCCAGAAATGACAACACCTTGAGTACTCAGCAAAGAAACAGCTGAGAAACTGACTAGCATATGCTGATAATATTGATCTAGCAGAGGTCAACTCTAACTCTCAGGAGGAGAGAGAGAAAAGGAGTTTTCCAAGACCCCAATGAAGGAGGCTTGGCAGATTTCCTCTAAGTGTTCATTACAGTCTTCATTAACTTAAAAGATGTACATGCCACCATTCTTCATATATGAATTCATGGCAGCTTACAAGAGAAGTCATTCAAAATAACCCCCCCCCCACAAAAAATCACAAGAAACTTGATTTTTTGAAACTCTAAAATCAAATCAAGAAACTCTAAAATCATAGAATGCAGGATAAGACCATCAAAACAGGGCAGTCACAGAAAAATGTATAGAGTTAGGGGAAGGCCTGCCGGAATTAAAAAAAAAGTCTCCAACTTTCATTTAAAATTAAACAGGGAGGGGGCGAGCCTAAGATCAAGGGGCAGGGAGTTCCAAAGTACAGGCAATGGCAACACCCAAATGTCCAGATTATCTGGGACCATGCTGCCAAATGCTCCGGTGGAAGACGAGGAAGAAAAGAAAGGCAAAAAACAAGGCTCTAAACAAATGTGTATTAATTACTCAAACAACCCGTCTAGGAACAGGCCTATAGTTTACCCCAGAACCATCTCCATTAGTGGCGAGACAGCAGTAACACAGATGGAAGAGGAAATACTGACATACACTAGCATTCTTTTTGTACTTGTTCTTTGATAAAGTTAATTCCATGCTGTAGATTGGAATTACATTTGAGACTCTGATCAGAAAAGGTTGAAGACAACTAAGCTGAATGTAGGCAGGGATCTGACTGTTTTATTCTTCATATTGCACGTAGCAAGTTGTTAACTGCTTAAATAATGACAAATAAGCTTCTTGGAAAGTAATGTTGCTTGCTATACATGATTTCACATAGTTTAATTTTAAATTTGTCAATAGAAAAGCATTTGCTGTCGCAACATTTATTCAGTCACATATCTTACACACACACCTATATCATCTAGTTGAAATAGTTTTAAATGCCTATTACATAACATTGAAACATGCAAGCAAATGTCAATGTTTGAGTAGTTCTTAGGAAAACAAGATTTCAATAATACATCAAGACTGGTTTTTAACAAGTCTCCCAAGAAACTGCTTGTTTTAAATTATTTGTTGCTCCAGCAAAGCAGCTGCATCGTATGCTTTTACTACCGCTATACTTATATACCCCTTTCCAACAATAATTCTCAAAGTGGTTAACACACACACACAAACAAGATGGTTCCCTGCCTCTCCCGAAAGGGTTCACAATCTAAAAAGAAAAAGAAGGTAGACATCCGCAACAATCACCGGAGGGATGGTGTGCTGGGGCTGGATAAGGCCAATTGCTCTCCTCCTGCTAAATATAGGAGAATCGCCACTTTAAACGGCATCTCTTTCCTCAGTTAGCAGGGGATGAAGGTAAGAGCTCTTAGGAGGAGAGCTGGTCTTATGGTAAAAGTAAAGTTGTGCTGTCAAGTTGGTGTCGACTCCTGGCGACCACAGAGCCATGTGGTTTTCTTTGGTAGAATACAAGAGGGGTTTACCACTGCATCCTCCTGCGTCATGTGAGATGATGCCTTTCATCACCTTCCTATACTGCTGCTACATAACAACATAAGAGACTGCTGCCTGATATAGGTGAAATATATATTTTGAACTGCTGCCTGATAACTGTTGCCTGTTGTAGGTGTTTCCCATAGTCTTGGAAACATACCAGCAGGGATTCAAACTAGCAACCTTTCGCTCCCTAGGCAAGTCATTTCCCCACTGCGCCATTAGGTGGCTTATGGTAGCAAGCATGAATTGCCTCCTTTGCTCAGCAGGGTCCACCCTGGGTCACATTTTAATGGAAGACATGTGAGATATTATGTAAGATATTCCCCTTAGGGGATGAGGCTGGTCAGTGGAAGAGCAATTGCAAGCTTAATTGCATGCAGAAGGTCCCAAGTTCCCTCCCTGGCATCTCCAGGACAGAGCCAAGAGAGACTCCTGCCTGCAACCTTGGAGAAGCCACTGCCAGTCTGTGCAGACAATACAATAAGGTAGATCAAGGGTCTGACTCAGTAGAAGCCAGATTCTTATGGCTAACCCTTGCGGCAAACCATTGGGAATGCAGGATAAGACAAAAACTCACTAAAACAGGGCAGTCACAGAGAAATGTACAGAGTTAGGGGAAGGCCTGCTGGAATTTAAAAAAAAGTCTCCAACTTTCATTTAAAAGTAAACAGGGAGGATGTGAGGAGAAGGTCCCAGGTTCAATCTCGAGCAGCATCCGCAAATAAGGCTGGGAGAGACTGCTGCCTGCAATCTTGGAGAAGCTGCTGCCAGTCTGGGTAGACGATAATGAGCGAGGTGGGCCTGTGGTCTGACTCGGGATCTGGCAGCTTCCAGTGTTTCCCCTTCCAAATGGCCAGGGAATGCATTGAACTTCTGAACGGCTGAGGGCCATTTGGAAATTCAATGTATTCCTATGGTCCTCGGGCAGGAACCAAGGCAGAAGGCTCCACGTTCCCTCCCTGGCAGCATCTCCAAGATAGGGCTGAGAGGGACTCCAGCCTGCCCCCTTGGGGGAAGCCGCTGCCAGTCTGGGTCGTCACTACCGAGCTAGGCGGACCAAGGCCCCGACTCGGCGCCCTTTGCCCGGGTTGCCAGCCAAGGAGGCTCCCCAAGCCTAAGCCCCAACGGGTCCCCTCGAGCCCAGCTAGTCGTGCCCCGCCCCGGCAGCCCCAGACACCCCCCCCCCACACCCCGCTTACCTTGGCGCTGCGCACGCCCTGGGGCTCCCCAAGGAGGCTGAGCCAGATCCTGCGCCCGGCGGGCTGGGGGGAGCCGGCCTCCAGGGGGGCCCAGCCGCCGCCGCCGCTGTTGAGCGCCCCCAGGACGGCCAGGCGCACCCGAAAGAGGCGCTCGACGCGGCCGCGGCTCCGCTCCAGGAAGCCGCTTTTCTCGGCCGGCGCCGTGAATTCGTCCAGCACCGGCGGCGAGGAGGAGGCAAAGGCGGCGGCGGCGGCGGCGGCGGGGTTATGATTGTTATTATTGGTGGTGGAGGCCGCCATTAGAGCGGCGCGGGGCCCACCGGGCGGCGGCGGGAGCAGCGGCAGGAGCAGCAGCGCCAACCGCCGCTTCCCATCGCTCCGGGCCTGACGGGAGTCAGGGCGACAACCTCCTCCGGGGAAACTCCCCCCGCCTTCCCCTCCCACCCCGGAAGCGCCCAGGCCGCCGCATCGCTATGCAACGCCGACGTCACCATGAGGCGCCGGCGCGACACACCGAGAGAGCTACGAGCGAGGCCAGAGTGACCGCCGCCTCGGCTCCAGGAGGCCCTCCCGGGTTGCCCTCGAAGCCTTTGCGCCGCGCCGCGCCCCCGCTCGCCCGGATAGGATGGCTCGACGTGTGGTGGGGCTGTTTTTGTTTCCATTAGAGAGTGGGGACTCCAAGCGCCTTGTCGTTGTTTTTAGTTGGTCGGAACTAAAAAACAAACCCCAAACCTTAGAATGGGTTCGCAGCAAAGTTGCCCCGGTGGAAGCCCTTCATAGGAAGGGCTTCCGATGGGCACCAATGTACGATCTGAGTGTTTTTGGGCCGCTTTCGTGTTTGTTTGTGTGTCCTCAATGCAACAAAATGTAGCAGCAAAGGCCAAAGGGCGTGCGATCTCCCACTCATTCAGCTTTTATGCCGCAGCGGAAACGTGCTTTGGGGGCGGTGGTGGGGGCGGAAATTGAGCCTTCTTATTTGATTTATATACCGCTCCTCCAAAAATGGCTCAGGGCGGTTTACAACAAATAAAAACAATTAAAATCAATTGGACAGTTAAAATCAAAACTAAATCAATTAAACAAACTCATTTAAACATTAACCTTAAAATCATTTAAGAGCAGCGTTAAAAACACCGTTCTGGGCTCCTTGGAGGAAGAGCGGGATATAAAATGTAAAAAAATAAAAATAAATAAGCAAAGAGCCCTGGCAGATTCATATGGGCGAATGTGGCCCAACAGATACCCCGGCCCCAAGCTGTGTAGGGCTTTAAAGCTCAAGACCAGCACTTTGAGCCGGGCCGGCCCAGAAGCAAACTGGCAACCAGTGAAGCCGCCACAGGATCGTTGTAACCCTCAGGGAGCGACAAGCACCCACAAACATCCTTGCAGCCAACTGAAGCTTCTGAACCGTCTTCAAGGGCAGCCCCACGCAGAGTGCATTGCAGTATCCAGTCTGGATGTTACCAGTGCTTGCGTTATGTTAAATGTTTGAAATACCAGAAAACAGGCCGTGCCCCTAGTAACTGGGCATTGCTGAATTATATGCAATATGTTGTCTTGTTTGTCACAGCTCCCTTCTCTCTGAACGTGTATTGATTACTCAGATGCCAATGCACGAATTGCATTTAATTCTCACTTGCTGTACACTCCATCGTTCTCCACCTCTTTCCTCTAACTGCACTCTTCCTTGACTGGCATCTTGAGGTTACTGGTGCCACCAACTGTTCTCATGGATGTAGTGCAACTTTTTCAGCAGCAAAATAAACACTTTTATTTACAAAGCAACGATGCTTAGTCAGAGACCATAACACTCTGAACATCTGTTGCGGGATCTGGTTCTTACTGTTAAAGTTCGGGGCAGTACTGTTAAAGTCATTTGGGCAGATAAAATTAGTTACCAGATTATCAAAGAAACGTTTTAAAACATCATGTTTTCCTTTTGCGTACTGATGGCTTTTAGCACATATCCACCGACATTTGAAAATGTAAAAAGAGATAGATACTAGCCCCTCCCACACCAGTCTAGACTTTCTTCCTTGAAACACGGTTGCCAACATTTTTTTTTTTTTGCAGAGCTCTTGTGCTTTTAACAGCTGCCTGGCGTGAAGAAAATGCGACTTTCCCCAGCTTGCAGATTCAGTAATGGGAAATGCTTGAATGACCAATTTCTGCCTGCTATGCAGCTGTTAAAGACACAGGAGCTGTGGTTAAAAAAAAGGAGGGGGGGGAACTGATATAGCAAGTCCCTAATCTCCCTAATCTATTTGTCTCACCACTTGACTCATACTGACAGTAACACCTAGGAATGAGATATATTGTAATATTTTTAATGTTAAAAAAAAAATCCAACATATATGGTACTGAGTTAAGGCTAGATAGTGCAAATTCTAAAACTGACCTGGTACTGAACTCTTGTGAAGTTTATGTGGTATGACTAATTTCAGGACCTAACCCTAACCCAACATTTCATAGAAGAGGAAGAAAAGAATCTTGTAACAACTTCAGTTCTTACACCAAGGAACAACAGAATCCAGCCATCCTACCTGCCTTCCTTCCTTTATCAAATTTGTACACTGCCCCAAACTTCCATCTCTGGGTGGTTTAACACGTTACTGAAAGCTCTTTTCTACTGGCTGCATTCATTTACTTTGCAATTGCTTATCTTCCATCAGTTTAAAAAAAACCAAGCGGGTGGTTTGATTGATAGGTGGATGCTAAGCTAGAAAAACAGAATTGGCCTGCAATGGGTTATTCCCAGCTGTTAAGAATAAGCATTACCAACAAGTGAATTGACAAGCTGCTGGATGGGATCTTAATTCAAGCATATGCTGTGCATAAAAGTCTATTAGAGGCATGGTGCCTCCTCTTACTTAAGAATTTTAATTGCTACAGACCTGAAATAGAGGGCTTACGCCTGGTGGGGGAAAATATAACTACTCACATTACAATCTTTCAATAAGCTACTATATGGTGCAGTGGTTAGAGTGCTGGACAAGGACCTGCAGTGTTCCCTCTAACAGGGAGTCCCAGATGTTGTTGACTACAACTCCCATAATCCTCAAGCCATAGTCATTAGAACTGGGGATTCTGGGAGTTGTAGTCAGGAACATCTGAGAGTTGCTGGGAGTTATAGTCAACAACATTCTGGGAATCCCTGTTAGAAGGAACACTGCCCCCAACACGCTTGACTTCACCACTTTGCCGGCAAAGCAAGTTCTTCACAAACCCCACTGCTTATTGAGCTCAGCAGGGGAGGTTCGGTTGCGGTTGCTACCAGCTTAATTGGTGGCGACTCAAAACCGGGCCTTTTCTAGGGTTCCCCCGGACTTTGGAAAGCACACCCTAACAAAATTAGAGCCTCCTCTTCTCTGGATGCTTTTAAGAGAAATCTGAAGGCATACCTGCTTAATCAGGCTTTTAATGTGTCATTTTAGAGTTTTAAGTTTTAGAGTTTTTAATCCATATTTCAAATTGGTATAATTGTGTGAATGTTTTTATTACTGCAGTGTTTTATATTGGAAACTGCCCGGAGATTTTTATATGGGGCCGCATAGAAATGTGCTGTTTGTTTGTTTAGTTAGTTAGTTAGTTGGGCCTTGGGCCAGATCGAATAGGGCTGTTCTTATGCTCTTATGTAGTTTAATTAATAATTGTAAGGCTGCCTCTGCTTCCTTCCCATTGCTAAGGTCTAGAAACACTTCTGCAAATAAGTATACATTTTTAAAACCAGGGAGAAGCCAAACGTTTCGCATTTACAGAGTCTCAGTGGCTGTAGACACTGGATTTTGGAGATTTTAATTAATGGACTCTACATCTGTTTTTGAAACATCCATTTGAGTGTTTGTTGGAATGCCTTAATTAGTTACAAAAACCTGCAGGTGTGCTGGCATGGGCTTGTTCGGCTGTGCGAGATTCAAGCAGAGCGATTTTTTTTGCAGGGGGAGGGAAATATCAATATTTTGTGTTGTGATCATAAGTCATCTTCAAGTCTCCTGTGCTTTTTGGTGTGCATGCATGTGTGCATTGGGGAAAAGTCTGTCTTCAGAATGGAAGCGGCCGCAGGAAGATCGCTTCCATTAGGAGAGCAAGTTAAATGCAATTCAGATATGATCAAGTGTTCCATGTCTTTCTGGAATTGGTGCCCCAAATACTGAGAACCGTTGCATGGAAATGCTAGAATCTAGATTCTTAATTGCTACATTGCAAACGGATGACACTTTTCGAAGCTCAGATAGAAAAGGAAATCGCCTTGGCCAGGTTATAGTGTGGGAAACATGGCCAGGATCAAACAAGATGCTAAGGTTAATGCATGGCGGTTAAGCTAGTCAAGTGCAATGGTTTTGCCTTGACCACCTTAAGTGGCACAGCGGGGAAATGCTTGACTAACAAGCAGAAGGTTGCTGGATCAAATCCCCACTGGTACTATATTGGGCAGCAGTGATCTAGGAAGATGCTGAAAGGTATCATCTCATACTATGAGTGTGGAGGCAATGGTCAACCCCTCCTGTGTTCTACCAAAGAAAACCACAGGGCTTTGTGGGCTCCAGGAGTCGAAATTGACTTGATGGCACACTTTACCTTAGCTGACTGTATCGCCACCCAATCACAAACTGATTTGAAAACTTCCTTATGAGCACCACCCTTACGAGGTAAAGCAACAGTATCTGGGATGTATTAGTTTAGAAAAAAGGAGACTATGGGGAGATGTGATAGAGGTTTATACAGTTATAGCCGCCCAGAGACGTAAGTTTGGGTGGGGTATAAATTTAATTAATAAACAAACAAACAAATAAATAAATAATACATGGTATGAAGAGTGGTTAGAACATAAGAACATAGGAACAGCCCTGCTGGATCAGGCCCAAGGAGGCCCATCTAGTCCAGCATCCTGTTTCGCACAGTGGCCCACCAGATGCTGCTGAAAGCCACAGGCAGGAGTTGAGGGCAGGCCCTCCCTCCTGCTGTTACTCCCCTGCGACTGGTACTCAGAGGCATCCTGCCTTGGAGGCTGGAGGTGGCCTTTAGCCCTCCATCTAGTAGCTGTTGATAGACCTCTCCTCCATGAAGTTATCCAAAACCCCTCTTAAAGCCATCCAGGTTGTTGGCTGACACCACATCTTGTGGCAGAGAATTCCACACGTTAATTATGTGTTACTTCCCTTTGTTGGTCCTAAATTTCCAGGCAATCAATTTCATGGGATGACCCCTGGTTCTTGTGTTATGTGAGAGAAGTTATGTGTTATGTGTTAGGGAGATGTTCTTGTCTCTTTATCTCTACACTAGAACCAGGGGTCATCCCATGAAAATGATGGCCAGGAAATGTAGGACCGACAAAAGGGAGTACTTTTTCACACTGCACATAATTAAGCTATGGGATTTTCTGCCACGAGATGTGGTGATGGCCACTAGCTTGGATGGCTTTAAGCAGGCTGTAGACAAATTCATGGAGGGACAAGTCCATCAATGGCTACTAGTCCTGATGGCTATGGGCCACCTCCAGCCTCAGAAGCAGGATGCATCCGAACACCAGTTGCAGGGAGCAACAGCAGGAGAGGTGGCATACCCTCATCTCCTGGCTGTGTGGCTTCCCAAGGCATCTGGTGGGCCACTGTGTGAAACAGGTTGCTGGACTATAGACCTTAGGTCAGATCCAGCAAGGCTGTTCATACATCTTTGGAAAATCACTGAGAATGTATCGTCTCAAGTCAGGGCTGTAGCTATAATTGAGTGGATGGGTTGAAAGAACCTGGGCCCGGAGCTCCTTAGGGCCCCCTATCCTCCCTATCTTCTTCATTATCTCCATCCCTCCAATGGGCCACCGGAGTAAGAGGTGAACACGGCCCCCTCTCCTCTAGCTCAGGGATTCTCAACAATGGGTATCCAGATGTTTTTTGGACTTCAGCTCCCATAATCCCCAACCAAAGGCCACTGGGGCTAGGGATTATGGGAGTTGCAGTCCAATAACATCTGAGGACCCAACGTTGAGAATCCCTGCTCTAGCTGATGAGCTGTCCCAAGTGCTGACGAGCTGGTAACTGAGATGGTGCCAGACCACAAAGCAAGGCCTTCTCCAAAGATCCTCTTTGATGAGCAGAATCAATTGGGAGCAAGTCGTATTTTGGATAACTAGGACCCAAGCAGTGTTCCCTCTAGCAAATATTCCCAGCTGTTATTGACTACAACTCCCATAATGCCCAAGCAAAAACCATATGGGGATTCTGGGAGTTGCAGTCCACAACATCTGGGAATCCCTGTTAGAGGGAACCCTGGGCCCAAGACAATTAAGCACCACTTCAAGATGCTACCAGTCTGGGTAACAAACGGCCACCTGGACCCAAGGATTTCCAGAAGTTAGATCTCTGAGTGAGGAATGGATGCATCTGTTCAGGGCTGCACAACATTGGCCCTCCTGCAGATGCTGGACTACAGAACCCATCACCCTGGGCACTTTTGGCACTGTGGCAGGGGATGGTGGGACTTGTAGTTCAATAACAGTGGGGAGGGCTGAAGATGTGCAGCCCGGATCTAGTCTCTGAAGTACATCTAGGCAGATGTATGTGCATGAACATCAATAGTGCCATGCAGGGCATAGCCTCTCTTTCTACATATTGCAACAACTGAGATGTTTTGAATGGTGGCAGAGCAATTTGTTCTTTTTTAAAGGAAATCTTTAATCCCAAAGACAAGCACACTCTTGGGTTTCTGAGCAGTGGAGGGCAGGTGTGCAGAGGAATCTATCTTATACCAAATCCACAGGTCCATTTGGCTCAGTACAGGGCTCCTTGACTTTGGCCCTCTGGCAGACGTTGAACAAGTTTCCATAATTCCTGAGTATTGGCCATTGTGGTTGGGGATGATGGGAGGTGTAGTTCAAAAACAAATGTAGGGCTGCTTGTGCAGCCCTTGTCTATGCTGATTGGCCGCGGCTCTCCAAGGTTTCAGGCAGGAGACTTTCCCAGCCCTACCTGGAGATAATGCCAGGCATTGAACCTGGGATTTTCTCCATGCAAAGGGGATGCTCTATCGTTGAGCTAGGCCTCAATTATGCCTGTTGAAAAGAAGTACACTAGTTTGGGGTCTGTCTGAAGATAAGGCAGGATGGCATTCTGTCCTATTTTGAGATCCGGAAATAGGCACAGAGTCACACTGGTCAAGTTAATCCGATGATTCGTGCTGGCTGATAGCCAGATTAAATTACTCTTGGGTAATACTCTTGAAGCCACCTAATGGCACAGCACAGAAATGACTTGACTATCAAGCCAAAGGCTGCCAGTTCAAATCCCCGCTGGTATGTTTCCCAGACTATAGGAAACACCTATATTGGGCAGCAGCGATCTAGGAGGATGCTGAAAGGCATCATCATCTCAGACAGCACAGGAGGAGGCAATGGTCAGCCCCTCCTTTATTCTACCAAAGACAACCATAGGGCTCTGTGGGCACCAGAAATCGACACCGACTCAACGGCACACTTTACCTTTAATGCTTTTGAACTTAAGTAGTTCTTTAGATTAATTCCTGAATAGGACTATTCAATAACTTAGTCTGGACATCAGCCACTGTTAGGAAAAAAAAAATCCCCCATCTTAAGGCAAGGATTCAAAACATCATCAGTTCTGAACGATTTCCCCCACCATAGTAATGAAGTCAACATTCTACATCCCATGTTAGCTAGGCAATCCTTTCAACATTTGAGAAAGGTATACATTCTCAAGAGCTATCTTCAGATAGCGTTGTAAATCCCATTTTAATATTTAAAGAGAAGCGCAATAGATCATTTTTTGGCATTAATGACAACAACAGTATTGGGAGAGTTAGAAAATGCTAGTCTGCTTAAGGGAGGATTTTCCTCTTTAAAATCCATCTGATAAATATTGTGTAAAAACCAGTAGGGGGCGCCCTTTCACTTTTGTAATCCTTTGGAGACATTTTCCCCATGTATTATGCCTGCAAACTGAAGTTCTCTTTTGTTTATGGCATTAATTCTGAGGTTAAGGTTGGCCTGCGGTGAGCAATAATAAGTTTAACCTTTGACTTGATACAATAAGACGTAATTTATCATTTCTTGACTCTCTTGTACGTGTTGCTACCCTCAGCTCCTGTTCAGATAAATCCAGGGACATGGAGGATTTGAGATTGGGGAGGTCTGTTGTATGCAAAATAAATCTAATTTACTTGTTTAGAAGGCGGAGCAGACGGTTAAGGGTGGATAAATATCTTAAACTCTGCAAGTGGTCTATTTTTGCAACAAAAAGGAGATTGTTCTGTTTGGCTTAAAAAAAAAGCATATGTTGAATGTTATTCCTTTCTTCTAGACTTGAACAGTCAGATGGATTTTAAATAATCTGAAAAGTTAAGGAAACCAGACATTGACAGAAACACAAGCAAGCAGAAATGGCCCATTGCCACAGAAGGAAGGACAAGGCCATATTTCCCCTAGGAAGAGGCGGGGGGGGGGAGAGAGAGAGAGTTGCAAACAAAAGTTCCCAAAGTGGGAAGGAAAGAAAGAAAGAAAGAAAGAAAGAAAGAAAGAAAGAAAGAAAGAAAGAAAGAAAGGCTCCCTGTCCCCAAAGGGTTCCCAATCTTAAAAAGAGAAACATAAGATTGACATCAGCAACAGCCACTGGAGGGATGCAGTGCTGGGGATGGATAGGGCCAGGTGCTCTCCCCCTGTTAAATAAAGAGAATCACCACATTTAAAAGGTGCCTCTTTGCTCAGTTAGCAGGAGATCCCAGGGAGTGAACCTGGGACCTCCTGCATGCAAGTAGATGCTCTACCACTGTGCTACAGCCACATTCCCTTAGGGGAATATTTCATCTTTGGTCCTTAGGAACATAGAAAGCTTCATTACACAGAGTCAGACCACTGGTCCATCTAGCCTAATACTGTCTACACTGACTGGCAGCTGCTCTCCAAGGTTCCAGGCAAGAGTCTTTCCCAGCCCTACCTGGAGATGCTGCCAGGGATTGAACCTGGGACCTTCTACATGCAAAGCAGATGCTCGATCACTGAGCTACAGCCCCATCCCCTATGGGAAATACCTTACAGCGGACAGGACTCACCTGTAGTCTCCCATCCAAATGCAAACCAAGGAGAACACTGCTTAGCAAAGGGACCATTCACGCTCACATAACTTGTCCCCTTAGCTAAGCAGGGTCCACCCTGGTTGCATATGAATGGGACACTTGATGTGTGAGCACTGGAAGATATTCGGAGCCACTCTGGGAAAAGCAGAAGGCTCCAAGTTCCCTCCCTGGCAGCATCTCCAAGATAGGGCTGAGAGAGAGAGACTCCTGCCTGCAAACTTGGAGAAGCCGCTGCTAGTCTGTGTAGATAATACTGAGCTAGGTGGACCAATGGTCTGACTCAGTATATGACAGCTCCCTATGTTCCACTTTAACCATTACACCACACTGCTCTCGGTTTCCCTCTATTTAGGCACCACCTGAAGATGCAAAGTCACTTCTCAAGAAGTATGGCTTTTCCCCATCCGCACAGGTGCGTGCGCAATAAACGCACATTCTTTTTCTCTGCAGCTGAGCACTGCCCTCCTTTCTTACACAGGAAGCTGCCTTATACCGAGTCAGACCATTGGTCCACCTAGCTCAGTGTTTTCTACACTCTCTGGCAGTCGCAGCTCTCTGGGGCTTCCGGCAGGGGTCTTTCCCAGCCCTACCTGGAGATGCTGCCAGGGATTGAACCCAGGACCTTCTGTGTTCAAAACAGATGCTCTGCCACGGAGCCCCCTCCCTGCCCTACTGTTGCAAGGTGCCAAGAGCGATGCACTGGAACCAGAAATCCTGCCAGTAGTTCCTTCCAGGACAACCTCCAGGGATTGACAACTTCCATTTGCCGGGGGCTTACTGCTGATGCCCCAGACCATTTCCATGCCTGTCATCTTCTTGTAGAGGACTCTCTCTTATTCTCTTCTGAGATGGACTCCTATCCCCCGCCCCACTTGGGTTATTTGGGGGGGGGTAATGGTGTGGGGGAAAGGGTTAAATGGGTAGAGAAGGAGGTGAGGATTTCATTGGAATCTGCCTTATACTGAGTCAGACCGTCGGTCCATGTAGCTCAGTATTGTCCACTAGGGGTGTGCACAATCCAAAAATCACAGTTCACTTTGAATTCAGATCGAATTCTAATAGAACTGCGGGTTGCCGAACTGGTTCGGTCAAACCAGCTGGCCGGTCCAGTCCATTTGATTTAACGAGTTCAGTGGTTCAAGCAGCTAATACTTGGAAAGGTGGCCAGAACTATGCCGCCACTGTGTGGGCAACTTGCTAAACGAGGCATGATTACGTGGGCTTTGGGCCGCGCTGGGCGATGGGGGAGCAGTGGTGCTGGCAGCCATGCTGGGTGCATAAGATCCTTTAGCTACCTCTCTCAACACTGCCCCAGTGTTTGTCACTGCTTGACACCGAACCGATCCGCCCAAACTGGGCTTGGTTTGGTTCACTTGCAGATCAAACTGCTCCCAGTTCAGTTCATAAGCAAGTCACCGAACCAGCCCGGTTCGAGGCAAACCGGTTCGGCCTCCAACAGTTCGTGCACACTCTGGTTGATTGGTGGCAGCTCTCCAAGGTTTCAGGCAGGAGTCTCTCCCAGCCCCACCTGGAGATAACAGGCACTGAGCCTGGGACCTCCTGCATCATCATCATCATCATCATCATCATCATCATCATTATTATTAATTATTATTTTTACATTTATATCCCGCTCTTCCTCCAAAGAGCCCAAAGCGGTATACTACATCCTTGAGTTTCTCTTTCACAACAACCCTGCGAAGTAGGTTAGGCTGAGAGAGAGAAGTGACTGGCCCAGAGTCACCCAGCTAGTTTCATGGCTGAATGGGGATTTGAACGCGGGTCTCCCCGGTCCTAGTCTAGCACTCTAACCATTACACCACGCTGGCTCACTTCTGCGTACATCTGCATGCAAAGCAGATGTTCTCCCACTGAGTTACAACCTTTTCCCAAATCCCTCTCCCAGCATTGTGGTCTCAGTCCAGATCAGGGGCCTCATGGTTGTGGTTTCCCTCACCCCGGACACCTTTTCGCCTACCTTTTTTTTAAAAAAGGAAATAGTCCCTTTACTTTAAAAGTAAGTAAAAAAGGGACGCTGAAACTCCTCTTCAAATTTGACCTTGGAGAAATTTCGGTTCCAACGAACAAACAGCAAGTTTCTCTGTCCACTTTTAAAACTTCTTTTCCCTCCCTCTTCACTTAGAGTTGCGAAGGTACTATACTTTTTTTTAAAAAGGAGGATTAAAAAAACTTCTCTCTCTGTATCTGCAAGCCATGCAGCCCATTTCATTTTCAGCTGTCAATATAGTTGACAGCATATGGTGGTGCCGTGAATAAATTCTAAATTATTCAGAGGCTTACACCTAAAACAAAGGCAGCTTTTGCGTGAGTGTATGTGTGTGTGTTTAAAGCTGACATTTTAAGTTTATATTGAGGCTAATATCACCTTGATACACACCGGGAAGAGGTAGGCTCAGGATGAATTATTAATTCACAGTGATTGCCCTTTCTTGCAATATCTTGAAATCACTAGGAACGATAGAGAGATCGCTTTAGATAGGGGTTGTGTGTGCATAGATGCAGTCTTTTTAATCATCTCAGGCCTACGGCAGCATTTGGAATTATCTGGCTTGAGCATTCCCCACAAGAAGACAAAAGTTGTATTCACCCATAGGGCGGCTTCACACGACCACTAGCAAGTCAGTAAGCCGGGAACATGGGGGAAAATCCGGGAACTGGAAGCATGTGCTCCTGGTGGGTGTGACAATGGAACCCACCTCAGTTCGTTTCCCACACCAGATTCCTGAGATTCACCTGACATTCTTCCGAGATCTTCCACCCAACTTCAAATGAAGGTTGCAAGGGGTGGAGGATCTCGGGAGAATGTCAGGTGAATCTCGGGAATGTGGTACAGCAGGGTTTCTTAACCTTGGGCCCCCAGATGTTGTTGGACTACAACTCCCAGAATCCCCAGACATGGCCTTTGTGGCTGGGGATTCTGGGAGTTGTAGTCCAACAACATCTGGGGGCCCAAAGTTAAGACACCCTGCGGTACAGGAACTGGACTTGGGCGGGTTCACATAATGCCTGCTTGGAGTGCACACTTCTGGTCCCCCTATTTACCCCACGTTCCTGGCTTACCAAGCTGCCAGTAGTTATGAAAAGCCACCGATAGTGCTTAGTACACGTACCGTGTGTACATGTGTGCAGTTTGTACACACACTTTTTCACTTATTATGTTCAACATATGTATAGTAGTATATTTTCTAATATATCCGTTTTACATCCTGAACCTATCTAAGCCAAGGGCAGGCCAACACCTTCCAGCACCTTGCCTCCCATATACTTAAACTTTCCCCACTCAAAGCCCCCGATTTTTTAAAAGGTTTTTTAAAATTCGCACAATTGTGCAAATGTGTCATGGAAGCTATTCACATGTGCAAGTCATGCTTGCTACCACAGACCAGCTCTCCCCTCTTTTATAAAGGTAAAGTGTGCTGCCAAGTCGATTTCGACTCCTGGCGACCACAGAGCCCTGTGGTTGTCTTTGGTAGAATGCAGGAGGGGTTTACCATTGCCTCATCCTGCGCAGTATGAGATGATGCCTTTCAGCATCTTCCTATATTGCTGCTGTCCAATATAGTACCAGCAGGGATTCGAACCGGCAACCTTCTGCTTGTTAGTCAAGTATTTCCCTGCTGCACCACTTAAGCTACATGTGCAAAATCGCCCTGAGCCATTTTTGGAAGGGCAGTAAATAAATAAATAAAATAAAATAAAATAAAAATCTTTGACATTCTTAAATCCTACCAAATTCAACTGGAGTGGAATCAAAGAGATAGCAGAATCTCAGAACAATTATGTAACAGTACCGAGTGAATCCACACCTTCCTCTAACCACAATTGGGTTGGTTCACACAAGCAATGCATTGCCTTTCTAAGCTGGTTTCCTATCTGAAACCAGTCCCCCCCCCCCACCATAAACTGGTATCCTGTTTTGGTGATCAAGCACAATCGGGTTTAAGCATCATTTCACTTCTCTCCTGATAGTTCATCTGTTCTTCTGATTTATCCAACCCGTTTACCTGCCAACCTCTCTTCTGTGTTTGCCAAATATTTGTGCCTACGCCATCCCTGGCAGGAAGGATGGGTCAATGTGAGAGGGCTGAAATAAGTCCCCCACTGTGCCAAAAGGCACTCTTTCTCTGCAACTCATCTAATATGAAGTTGGTAATGCATTTTCTCAGTGTAGAACTAGGAACGATAGTGTTGATCATCCTGGCTGGGTTCGCACAAAATGCCGTACTTGAAGTCCCCCCAACTCAAAGTATGCAGGGGGCTTGAAGTTGGCACCGCAGACAATCACATCTCTTGGTATGATGGAAGTATCTGAGTTGAGTCAAAGGAACATCCCAGGGGTATAGAAAGCTCTCTGGCAGCCGGGAACAAGCTCCTGTCCGTTGGCTCTATCCCCTTGCAAACTGAGGTGTGTGCATGCATGAGGAGAGCCGGTCTGGTGGTAGCAAGCATGACTTGTCCCCTTAGCTAAGCAGGGTCCACCCTGGTTGCATATGAAAGGGAGACTAGAAGTGTGAGCTCTGAAAGAGATTCCCCTTAGGGGATGGAGCTGCTCTGGGAAGAGCAGAAGGTCCCAAGTTACCTCCCTGGCAACATCTCCAAGATAGGGCTGAGAGAGAGATTCCTGCCTGCTGCAACCTTGGAGAAGCTGGTGTATTGTGTGGCAGATGTTTATCTAAATAAATAAATAAATCCACCACTTCAATGCCTTCATTTTCAATTCTGAGGCTGGTTGCTGTACCTGTTGCCATTAGTTTATTCTTCTTTACATTTAGTCATAGCTGTTTTAATAGTTGGTTTTATTTTGTTTTTATTATATTTATTTTTGTGAACCGCCTAGAGCCTTCGAAGTCAGGCAGTGGTATATTATTTATTTATTTATTTATTTATTTATTTATTTATTTATTTACACAGTCAGACAGGTATTATTGACTAGTTTGTTTTATACAGACATCGAGATGATGATGATGATGATTTAGTATTATTTAACTACTACTACTACTACTACGCCATAGATGGATTTTATGTTTTGCCTTCCAGATCTTCCAAAACAAATTGGTTAATCACTAACGCTGCTCTTTCGATCAACAACCTATCATTGTAGTCAAATAGCACCTCCCTAAACCACTTGCTCTGAAGACTTGCTTCCTGTGCCGTCCCAAGAACTGCAGTTTTTATTTAGAATCCCTGCAATGGTGGGGATGTTCTAACCTTCTAGATGTTCGCAGCATCCATCATTCGGATGCTGTATTTCCAGCACTCCAGCATGTGAAAGGGATGGAGAGAGAATGATAAAAATATACTGCTCGGCATGCTTTCAAGGATTTGACACTCGGAAGAACAATGCGAAAACACAGCTGCTGTACAATCCTTTTAAGGATGAAATATGGCTGGATCCTTCCTCTATTATTTTATTTTTTTTAGATGCTTCTAAAAATGAGCCCTTGGCTAGTCAGGATGATGCTTTGGCATGCCAGGTATAGTCTCACAAACTTGCCAGCAGCAGGATTTGCTCCTCAGAACGTTGCTGGTGGAAAAGCCAACCGCTGCTTTTTCCGATTATATAGATGTACAAAAGGCGATGGTCGCACAATAGCCTCTCTGAGAAGCTACATATGTTGATGCTCATGCTTTTACTTTCAAGGACAGGCAATTTAACTAATGCAGGAAGAAGGACAATAGGAGATGCATCTGTATGCTTTCCTTTTCTGTTCTAGGTGAGGGGTTGGGGTCTCATTGGCATAGGAAGGAACATGGGAAGCTGCCTTATACTGAGTCAGAGCATTGGTCCATCTAGCACAGTATTGTCTACATTGACTGGCAGAGTCTCCCCAAGGTTTCAGGGAGGAGTCTTTCCCAGCCCTCTCTGGAGATGTCAGGGATTTTCTCTCTCCCCCTCCTTCCCTCCCTCTCTTTTGGATACTGCCTGTTACAAAAGTCTTACCAAACAAAAACAGCCCAAAATTGGAAACAAACCGTAAAACACATGCAGCATTCAATTTAAAGCGACGAATCAATAAAAATTCAACTAAAAGCCTTGCAGAACAGGGGTGTCTTGGGTTGTTTCCTAAAAGCTGTTCGGGATGGGAAAGGAAAGGAAAGATTGTACCATCAAGTTGGCTTCCCTGGCTGATCCATGTGCTTATGTGCTTAACTGGGAATGATCTACATGGGCCAGGATTGTAGCAGGTAAAGCATACACTCTAATCCTGAACTACAACCACTCTGCTGACTGAGCTGTGGTTTAGAATCTGAGCCACTTGGGGTAAAATAAGAACAGCCCTGCTGGATCAGGCCCAAGGAAGCCCATCTAGTCCAGCATCCCGTTTCCCACAGTGGCCCACCAGATGCCTCTGGGGAGCCCACAGGCAAGAGCTGAGGGCATGCCCACTCTCCTGCTGTTGCTCCCCTGCAACTGGTATTCAGAGGCATCTTGCCTCTGAGGCTGGTGGTGGCCTAGAGCCACCAGACTAGTAGTCATTGATAGACCTGTCCTCCATGAATTTGTCTAAGCCCTTTTAAAGCCATCCAAACTGGTAGCCATCACCACATCCCATGGCAAAGAATTCCATAGATTAATTATGCACTGGGTGAAAAAGTACTTCCTCTTGATGGTCCTAAATCTCCTGACCTTCAGTTTCATGGGATGACCCCTGGTTCTAGTGTTGTGAGAGAGGGAGAAAAATTCCTCTGTCCATGCTAGAAATGTTATGATGGACACATAACTGAAGCATATGTGAGAGTGAGGAGGGTACCGGCAGACCCATGGTAATCTGCAGATAGGTCAGTTTAACAAAAAATGAAAGGGGGGAGGGAATCTAAAGGAGTACTACACACACACATGCCCACCAAACTGCCCCAGTATAACTTATTGGAGTGGAATGTGTGTGGACTCAGAGGGCAGTTAACAGACAACAAAGTGGGTGGAACTAATGTAACTCCATGGCGAAGAGCAAGGGAAAGAGGGCTTTTACAAAAAAGAGCAAGGAATTTCTTAGCTTGAAGAATATTCCCTGAAGACACATTCTGTTCTGCTCCTGCAGGAGAAAGGCATCTAAAACTCTCACCATGCTCATGCAGTCTCAGGTTACACATGCACCCTAGGGATGTACTGCAACATTTTCTGGAGGGTCCATCTTTGTTTGGATTCTTTTGTTTTTAGTGCCATGCATACAGTGATGATTGTTTATCTATAAAGCTAAAATACAGAGCTGAAGTGTGAAGCAAGAGGTTAATTTCATTAACCATAAAATGTTTTGTTACTACCCACAGAACCAGAAAAAGGTTGGACAGGAGAGAACATGTGTGGGCCGAGATCTTAAAGATCCCCCAGATAAGCCCTCCACTTAAAAATTATTGCCAGTTCCTCAATTTCAAGCAATTTATCCCCACCCGTTGCATTACTGTGCCGGCTTGTTTATATTTCCCAGCTTAATTAAGCTCTCCCTGGGCTACGGAACTGGCAAATGCGAAGAGCTTCCTAATTTTATTTTTAATTTTTTAAAGTAAGTTTCCCTGCCAAGCTGGTTTCCTCCAAGTTTGCTTAGATCTGTTTTTATTTACTTTGGAAAGGACAAAGGCCGTAAGTGTGCAGTAGCCTCAAACGGAACGATCAAAAGGCAGGATCTGACATCTCGCTAGTTACGGAAAGATATGGAGAGGATTCACCTGAGATGCTGAGGAGTGCTAGACACAACTGTCAGGTATTGATTGGATGCTGAACAGATGCTGGTTTTGGCAACCTGGGAAGCAGCTCATCTGCATGGCTCTTCAAAGGATGCTTAGCTAAATATTATTTGTGTTTGCATAAATGCCTGAGGAGTGCGGCTTCCGCCATAGCCGGGAAGCTCTCCTTGCTAATCCACTTTAGGGTGACCAGTCAAGAAAGGCAGGGTAGAAATCTGTCAAAATAAACCAAAATAATGGATCCCACTGGAGAGGGGGGAAAGGGTACATCTGTGGGCTCATCCATACATTCCTGTAAGCTGCCCTTCCCTTGCCTCCGCTTGTGGGGCCTGGTAAGTTTGGTGTTTTTGGTTAATCCATTCCTTGATCCAGGCCGGCTTTTGAATGGGGCTTCACCTACTTGTATTCCAGTCCTGGAGTAGAGGCGGGGCTAACAAACAGCCAGCAGCAAGATCACTGAAAAGCAGTCAACATTTGCCTCTGGTTGATCCAGGCCAGCTTTTGAATGGGGCTTTACTTACTTGTATTCCAGTTCTGGATTAGAGGCGGGGCTAATACTCAGCCGGCAGCAGGAGCCCTGAAAAGCAGCCTGCACTTGCCTCTCTGTACATAGTATCTATTTCATTAAACTGTTAATATTCCCGATTCCACTTCACTGCCTTGTCCTTGCATACCCCAACTCTTTCCCTTGGATTCTACAGTAAGCACTGGCTTCAGGGCGTAAGGCAGACCCCAGGCAGCTGGGGCATAGGCTTACAAGAAGAGCTATGGAACCAGCGACAGGCAAGCTGGATCGGGAAGCTTTTGCCACTTGCGGGACCATGCCCTTTCTGCTCTTTCTAGAGAAGCTCTGCTTCCGAGGAGACCCCTGTTGGTCTCCTGCTCCTCCTAAAGAGAGCCATGGTGGGGAAAGCCCTGAGTGGTCAAACGTGATTCTACCTCCAAGCTGGACTAAGCCTGGGTTCAGCACTACCTCCTCTCTGGGTGACATGGGGGCAAGAGGATTGATTTAGGGCAGGGGATGACCTCCCACTAAGGGGCGCTAGATCCTCAGTGCTCCATGAAGTTTCTGTGGGAGCAGCAGGCTCTGGCAGGGTGATTCTGAGGGTTCCCTGTTGAACAGGGAGCTATCTGCCTGGGCTGGCTGCCCCTTATCCTCAAGGTCTTCTCATCTCCGTCCAGACCAGTGGCCGGGCCAATCCTCAGGGGTGTTGTGGAGGAACGGAGCACCAGTACTTCTTGACTTCTCTGGCTGTTGCGCGGACACAATGCGCTTGCCAATGCCGCGCACAGGCTGCTGGGAACAGGGAAGCAGCCGCTCACGGCCTTTTGAACAGCACAGCGCTGCAACCCGAATGGCCGTGGGGTGGTGGAGGAGCAGGTAAAGACCTGCATACCTGCTCCTTAAAACTACCACTCGCCCCCCACTGAAATGTTTAGTCCGCGGCAATCCGGACTGTTTCGGCGCCTTTCTAATGAGGCGGCGAAACATTTTCTAGCACATCCCTATTATTTATCATAGTGAACATAGGAACATAGGGAGCTGCCATATACTGAGTCAGACCATAGGTCTGTCTCTCTCAGTATTGTCTTCACAGACTGGCAGTGGCTTCTCCAGGGTTGCAGGCAGGAATCTCTCTCAGCCCTATCTTGGAGATGTTGCCAGGGAGGGAACTTGAAACCTAGATGCTCTTCCCAGAGCAGCTCCATCCCCTGAGGGGAATATCTTACAGCGCTCACACTTCTAGTCTCCCTAGTCTCCCTTTCGTATGCAAACAAGGTGGATCCTGCTTAGCATAAGGGGACAAGTCATGCTTGCTACCACAAGACCAGCTCTCTTCCCATAAGTGGGCGTGTGCAGAAGTAGCTGTCATTTTATGAAAATGTTATTAGACCAGGGCAGGGGCGTAGCAAGGTTGGAGTGGGCCCAGAGACAAGATTTTAAAATGGCCTCCCTCACTGAAGCTCAGCTCATGAAGTAAAGAAGCCTTAAATGAGGCTGAATAGTGATATTACATATATATATATATATATATATATATATATATATATATATATATACACACACACACACACATATACATTCATTGATTGATTGATTGATTGATTTTACATATTTTTATACCACCCAAAACTTATGTCTCTGGGCGCTTTACAAGAAGATAAAAACAAAAGTAAAACATTAGTTAAAAACAAAAACAAGAAATGTAAAACACAACAATTTAAATTTTCTTAAACAATATTCTAAAACAACATTAAAAACAATCAAAACAGTATCAGTTCAAAGCCTGGCTGAACCGATGCATCTTTCAAGACTTTTAAAAAATTGTCAGAGATGGGGTGGCTTTTATTTCACTAGGGAGCGCATTCCAAATGCTGTGGAGCCATTAACCTGAACATAGTTTGAGGCCGCAGCATGTCATAATCTGGGCCCTGCAGTCAGTGAAGGCAATACTGAGCGCCATGGTCCGACTCGGTATAAGGCAGCTTCCGATGTTCCGATGTTCCGGTGCGACCCTGCTCCCTGTGGGTTGGATGTAGGCATGCAGCTGAACATAGAGTGCTCTTCTCTGTGCGGCCTCAGATCCTTTAAGTGGAGTTCCTGGGGACTGATTGAGCCAGAGACTTTCCATATGCAAAGCGTGTGCTTGACCACTGAGCTCTGGCAGCTTTCGAGGCAGCTAACAAAGGCTCTTTCAGGCTCAGAGCTTTTGCCTTGTTAAAAAAAAACAACAACTCTGAGAATCAGCAGAGAGAGAGAGAGAGAGAGAGAGAGAGAGAGAGAGAGAGAGAGAGAGAGAGAGAGAGAATGAGATTTCCCTCATCCAGGCTGTTGCTTTATATTTATATTACAGTAGCCGGGAGTTAATTAGCCTTACTTGCCTTTTTCTTTCAGGCTAATTAGGAAGAAAACGGAATATAAAGAAAGCAGCAGCTATTTCAAGGGGGAGGGAAACGACCCTTCACGTTTTGAGCATGAAAAGTCCCTTTGGAGGATATTAGCTCCGTAATGGCCATAAGGCCTTTTTCCTTCTGACAGGGAGCAGTTCTTGCCGTCTCTGGCCTCATTTAGGGCCCCCGTCGACACCAGGCCGAGCTGCTTTTGCAGGAGCCGGACGAAACCACCTGACACCCTGTTTAATTATGCAGTGATCAGCAGCCTTTACGTTTTAATTAGGGTGCTGCCGTCGGACGGCGCGCTGTCATTCTTCGCGTGCGGTTTTTCCGGGCTGAGAGGTTGTCCGTATTAATTGGTTGTTTGGAAACGTTGAGCGAGGAGTTGCGGCGAAGGCATTTAACTTCCTTCTTAACATGTACACCGTTCCCTCTCTCTCCCCTTTTTAATATGGCTAATTAGTGCAAATAATTTAAAAGCTGCACAGCACCCTCCTGCCGCTCTCGCTGTTTGTGATACATATTGCTGTTTCATTAACGGATCTTAAGTACTCGTGTTACAGAGTGACATACTGCTAGGAACGGCTCGCGCTGGTCTTTCTTTGGTGGTTGTTTCCGCCTGATCATAGGCCTGTCTTGTCAGCGTTTCCCCCCTCTCCACTCAGTAACCAGTGAAAAGCAATTAGGAACATAGCAGCATAGGAAGCTGCCATATACTGAGTTGGACCACTGGTCCATCTAGCTCAGTATTGTCTTCACAGACTGGCAGCGGCTTCTCCAAGGTTGCAGGCAGGAGTCTCTCTCAGCCCTATCTTGGAGATGCCAGGGAGGGAACTTGGAACCTTTTGCTCTTCTCAGAGCAGCTCCATCCCCTGAGGGGAATATCTTACAGTGCTCACATTTCTGGTCTCCCATTCATATGCCACCAGGGCAGACCCTGCTTAGCTAAGGGGACAAGTCATGCTTGCTACCACAAGACCAGCTCTTCTCAGGTGGGTTAACGACATTCTGCACTTAACATTTCTGGGTTTGCACAACACAAAAATTTTGTCGGGAACCAGAGTTTCTTCTGTACTTCCTGATATGACATGATAAAGGTTTATAAAAATGTCCATTAAGTAGAAAGAGTGGTGAGACAGGTGTTTTTCTCCCTCTCTCACAACACTACAACCACAACCACAGGGGTCAGCCCATAAAACTTACTGCCAGGAAGTTTAGGACCAACAAAAGAAAGTATCTTTTCACATAATGCACTGTTAATCTATGGAATTCTCTGCCACAGGATGTGGTGATAGCCACTAGCTTGGATAACTTTAAAGGGGGCTTGGATAAATTCATGGAGGACAGGTCTATCAATGGCTACTAGTTGGTGGCTATAGGCCACGTCCAGCCTCAGAGGCAAGATGCCTGTGATACCAGTTGCAGGGGAGCAACAGCAGGAGAGAGGGCATGCCCTCAGCTTTTGCCTGTGGGCTTCCCAAAGGCGTTTGGTGGGCCACTGTGTAAAACAGCATGCTGGACTAGATGGGCTCTGGGCTTGAACCAACAGGGATGTTCTTATGTTCTTACTTGCCACCATTACAAGTAAAACCAGCTGCTGTAACATCTGTGTAGTCATCCTCAACTATTGAATGAAGGCGTCTGTTGTCTGTGAATCCGGTTTGTCTTTAATGACAGGGTACATTTTGGCTTTCTGATCCCTAAAGGCTTGAAAAAATGCTGAGTATCAATAACTCTCTGTGGCCCTCTTTTCTGTTGCATCCATGTGCCAAAAAGAACTCTTGTTTGTTTTGCAGTAAAGATTCTCCATGATTAATTCATGACAGAGTCGCAAAGAATATGAAGGCCTCCCCCTCACCGCACCAGGCCCCGTGAATGAAAACCTCTCCTTTGGTGCTTAGTGGTTGTTTTTTAACATTGTGCATCAAAGCTATCTGTCTTGTTTCAAGGGGTGGGAGGAAGAATTAGATTGTTTCTTCCTCTGGAGTCTTGATAGCACTTTGACAAGTAAATGAGTTAATTTGCATCTAGCCAGCCAGCTAGAGAAGGATTCAGTTTTTCTCTTCCATCCCATGATTATTTCAAAGGCATCCATCCAAAGTTATTTTAACTACGTTCACATTTTATGTAGGCATCAGTGTCTCTTTCTTCAGCACTCCATTTGAAGAATACAGAACCACCCTGGGCCCTTCTGTCTGCTATGCCTTTTTCCTACTAAGCAGGGTCCATCCTGGGTTTCATTTGGATGGGCAACTACTTGTGAGCACTATCTGCTGTAAGAGATGGGGCCGTAGCTCAGTGGTAGAGCATTTGCTTTACATGTAGAAAGTCCCAGATCCAATCCAGGGCCTCTCCAGGTAGAGCTGGGAGAGAATCCTGCCCATAACCTTGGAGAGCCACTGCCAGTCAGTGTAGACAATACTGAGCTAGATGGACCAATGGTCGACTCAGTAGACAATACTGAGCTAGAAGGACCAATGGTCTGACTCAGTAGACAATACTGAACTAGATGGACCAATGGTCTGACTCAGTAGACAATACTGAGCTAGATGGACCAATGGTCTGACTTATGTTCCTATGTAAATTTTTTACTACCTGTGAAGTATCTTCTCCACTCTCAAAGAAGAGATTCATTCACCAGAAGAGCCCCTGGTGGCGCAGTGGTAAAAACTGCCG
This sequence comes from Hemicordylus capensis, assembly GCF_027244095.1. Classification (NCBI taxonomy): domain Eukaryota; kingdom Metazoa; phylum Chordata; class Lepidosauria; order Squamata; family Cordylidae; genus Hemicordylus; species Hemicordylus capensis. Next base: position 22,631,466 of record NC_069665.1, read on the forward strand.
CCCTGTAACCAGAAGGTTACAAGTTTGATCCTGACCAGGGGCTCAAGGTTGACTCAGCCTTCCATCCTTCCGAGGTCGGTAAACTGAGTACCCAGAATGTTGGGGGCAATATGCTAAAATCATTGTAAACCACTTAGAGAGCTCCAGCTATAGAGCGGTATATAAATGTAAGTGCTAGTGCTAGTGCTAGTGCTAATACTTCTGCATGATGACATGGCGAAAAAGGTAGGTCTTAAGAAGGCCCTTAAAAGCCACTAAGGAGGGGGCTGAATGAATCTGGGGGTGGGGAGGGTATTCCAAAGAAGAGGGGCAGCCACAGGGAAGGCTGTCCTATGGGGCCCAGGCACCACGCAGTACACCAGGGCCCAGGGCACTAAGGAGGGCCAACCGAGAAGACCTCACATGACGGGATCCAACCGGCTGAGAGAGGAGAGCCCAGAGGCAGAGGTGCACTAACCCACGGACCTTGCAAAAACTCAGAGGTTTGGCGGGACGGGCCCCCCAAAAGGAGTTTGGGGGGGCCCTTGCACGGGGGGCTTGTGGCTGGGGGATCCAGGCAGTCCGGGCACCCAAATCATCTTGGTGTGCCCCTGCCCAGAGATATACAGGTGCTAAGCCCATAAGGGTTTTGTAGGTGAGAACCAGCAATTTAAATTGGTCTCGGAAGTGAACAGGCAACCAGTGCAGCGACCGTAAAAGAGGTGTGACACTATCACATCTACGGCCACCCATGAGGAGGCGGGCTGCTGCATTCCGGACTAGTTGAAGCTTCCGAATCATTTTCAAAGGCAACCCTAGGTGGAGCGCGTTACAGTAATCCAAGCGAGAGTTAACAAAGGCATGAGTTACTATTGCCATTGTCAATGTTGTCAGAGGACTGGAAATGAAAACGGGCAGGGACATCCTCCAAAGATTACTCCAAGGAGTACAACAATCTGTCAATTGTTACCCTAGCCCTAACCTTTTCCTTTGTACAAAAATGACTGCAATTTACTCTAATAATGGGGGGGGGGTTTAGGGATAAAAAAGGGGTGATGACACAGAAAGCGTTGTACATGCAACAATGCTATCACCTATTTCCTCATGGACTAATAGGGAAAGTCAGAGCATATACTTGCATAGTGGGATTTGCTTGTAATAGACAGGTAGAAGAGTTGGGTGGAACTGATTTGCTTACTATGCACTGGATTCTGCTGTCCCCACCTTAGTGCAGGGTGCTTGGTCACAATTTTGTATATTGATGGGATCAGGGTATTCATCTCCTTCCACCCACGTACACTGTTTAGCATTCATTTCAGAATAGCAAAAGCTTCCCTGATGCTTCCTAAAATAGCAATAGAAATAAACAAACAGACGTGGAGCAGCTCCTGTGCTAGTGATATTTATGTGCAAATCTTTGAAGCAAAGATTTTGCTTGGATAGGAATTTCCACTTGTTTTTGAATGCATCTTCATATTTTTCTGTGTCATGTTTTTGAAAATGAGTGTGCGTGTACGCATACACATACTTGCTTTCTCTGTCTGTACAAAAATATCCTTTGCTTCGGTGATGTGATGGCAGGAACAAGTGTGCATATTAAAAATATATATTTTAGGTGCCAGGACAAAAACACACAGAATTTTTAAAAAAAACAAATTAAAGTGCTCGCAATGAATATCCTCTTCTCAAGAATCAAAATAACTTTGCATCTGCTGTGATTCAGTTGAATTATATTCTTAAGCTGGTCATGATTTATAATATATGCTTACAGTTTATAATATTTTAAAGTCCATTTATTTATATTTATTAAAGTCCATTTACAATGCGCTTTTAAAACAGAGGTGCAAGGCTTTGTCAATAATGGCCTTGACTTATCCACTTTAATTTTAGGAATAACGTATGAAGTTGCCTTCTACTGAGTCAGACCACTGGCCCATCAAGGTCAGCCTTGACTACACTCACTGGCAGCAACTCTCCAGGGTTCGTTAGCAACTCAGTTGTAGATTTGAATTTGTGTATATGCAGGTTTATCCCAGTGGGTGAAATAGGAAAGTAGTTCCACTTATATGGGCAGTAGATGAGTAGCTCCACTTAATAGGTGCAATAAGTAAGTAGTTCCATGAGTGCACCTATTGGTGCAATAGGTGAGTAACTCCACCCTATACTGAAGGTGCTCCACTGATAGGTCCAGCAGGTGAATAGCTCCATAAATGTACTTATTTGACTCATGAGTGAAATAGGTGAGAAGATTCACAAGTGTATCCATTTCACTCATGGGTGCAATAGTTGAGTAGCTCCACAAGTGTATCTATTTCAATGGGTGAAATAGGTGAGTAGCTCCACAAGTGTATCTATTTCAATGGGTGCAATAGGTGAGTAGCTCCAAAAGTGTATCTATTTCAATGGGTGAAATAGGTGAGTAGGTCCAAAAGTTTATGTTTCAATGGATGCAATAGGTGAGTAGCTCCACAAGTGTATTGAGTTCAATGGATGCAATAGGTGAGTAGCTCCACAAGTGTATCTATTTCAATGAGTGCAATAGGTGAGTAGCTCCACAAGTGTACCTATGTCACTCGTGGGTGCAATAGGTGAATATTAGAGCTCCACTTATAGATGCTCCACTTATAGGTACAATAGGTGAGTAGCTCCACGAGCACACCTGTTTCACTTGTGGGTGCATTAGGTGAGTAGCTCCACTTCCGGAGCTGCCATTTTACTTCTGGCTCCAACCCTCCAAGCCACCATTTTGCATCTGGCTCCAGTTGGTAGATCTGGTAAAAAAAAAATAAAAACACCAAAAAAAACCCCAAGCAGACACCCCCCCACACACTGCAAAATCCAGAGCAGATCCCAAAAGCCTGAAATTTTCCCACCCCTGTTTTAGTTCCTTCCAGCCCTACTGTGCCACCAGCTGTAGGATCATTATCCTCTCTGCATTGCAGCCTGATATCACCCCTGATTGCCAGCATAGATTTACTCCTGATGCATCTGGAATTCAAAGCAACTATGCTGTGGAAAACAGTATGCACTGAAATTTTAGTGGTTGCATTAGAGTTTTTATGGTCCTGCATTTTAATTATGCTACATCAGCAAAACTGGTGAAATATCTGCGGAACAGGAAAGCGGGGGGATAATTATTTCTCATGGCTAGTTTACAATATAGCGTCTATTTTATTCTACACCTAGTTAGTCATTTTCATGTTGCTACAAAGCTAGAGCACAAAATGAGTGACTCCCATGTCCAAAGGCTGCACGGAGGGTCTTTAAAAAATAATTTGGAAGAGCATGGAGTTTGAAATGAGAGGAAGGAGCTGAGTTCTAACAGCTCCTATGAACATATGTGGGCAGACTCAATCCAAAGAAAACCCAATACGCATTTTTGATATATTTATGTATTTGTCTAAAATACTTATATCCTGTACTTCACAGAGAGGCCAAGAATCGTACTTAAGAGTTAGGTTGCCCAGTCTGCAGAATGAAGTGATCAAGGTTTTTCTCTCCCCTCCCAGATGATCCTTGCAGCAACCCTTTCAGTTCAGTTAGGCTGAGAGAGAACAGCAGGCTGAAGGTCACCCAGTGAGTTTTGTGGTTGAGTAATGGATAGAACCCGGGTTTCCCCACATCTACTCCAACCATTACACCACACTGCCAGTGATTATGAAGGTAATTCTGGGAGAGGGGGAGCCAAATCCAGGAGCAGCCCAAGATATGGCAACACCTGAGGGGAGGTGCCAAATGTTGCCTTGTCCCATGACCCTGCTGGGTAGGGATGTGCGAACTGGCTCGAGGTCAAGCTGGCTCACACTCAAACCTGTTTTCCAGTTTTGTGCATACCCCTACTGGTGGGGGCCAGCCCCTTTTCAGAACCTACCTTTATGAGCATTGAAAGTGGTGATCTATCAATCATCTTTATTACAGCCCAAGACCAGCATAAGATAGAACAGTGGAGCATGATTCAAAATAATAAAAACAAATTATGGAACCATAAAACTATATTACTTTAAAATTACTACTCTAATATTGTAAAGCCATATTGTAATACGATAAGGCTGCTACCCTTAAAAAAGAGGGTAGCTGTGAGATTATTAAACTGTATTAAAAATTATAAGCATATAAAATGTGGAATATATAAAATGCAAAAAGCAGTGGCTAAAACGGAGTATATAAAATAAGACCTCTAAACAGGAACGCCAAAAAAGATAATGTAATCAGCAGTTTAAAACTATGCAGAGCTGATGCAAGGGAATGGCTGGGCAGTCACGACCCAGCAGATCCCACATTGCCATGCAGAATTTGGCAGTGTTATACGTGAAGGTCAGGTCTTCATCCAAAAACAGCAACCAGGTATAGACATGGTGTGGGTGGCCAGGGTACTTGCAAAGTAGCGGAAATACAAGCTTGGCCTGAATGTCTCTGTATAAGGGGCAAAAGAGGAGTACATGTTCTGTAGTTTCCACCTCCCCAGTGTCACAGGGACAAAGTCTCTCTGCAATTGGGATCTTTCTGTATTTGCCTCCCAATACAGCGGAGGGAAGGGCATGACTACAGGCAAGAGTAAAAGCCCTTCTGTAGCTTGGGATTTCCAGCTGTGTGTCATAAACCTGTCAGGCTAATCCAGAGCTATATATCAGCAGACGGAGGGTGAAGTAGGCAAAGGGTAAAAAGGAGAATGTCAGAGCCCAGCAGTAAGCAATGTCCAAACCAAAGCCAGTCTGAATCGTTCCAATATCCAGTTGGTCAAATCAAGTCCAAGTCAAATTCCACAAACAGAGTCCAAACGGTGTGGAGACAAAGCATAGTCCAAAACAAGCAGGAACACAGCTGGGTAGCTCACCAAAGCACAGTGTTGCTACCAGCAATGCGGCTGGGGCGAAGCCATCTTAAATAGGCTGAAGTCATGTACTTTCAATCATGGGCCCTTGACTCAGCAGCTCTCCTTGTTAGTCGAGCTGTTCTGCGTGTGCGTCTCCTTATCTCCTCCTGTCTCTTCGACTGACGCCTCTCTACAGCTGAGATCGGCTGCGCCTCCTCCATAGGAGCTGTCGTACTAGGCTCTGTTTCTTTTTCAACATCCCATGAGTCGGTCCCGCTTGCATCTGAAACTTTCTTGCCTTTGAGGTTGCTGCACTCCCTCCTCTGCTGTTGCACTCTCTGTCTCCTCCTCATCCTCGGAGTCCAAGAGCATGCCCATGATGCTGTGACAGGTATGTGGTAGGGGAGACAGGGTATCTGTGCCTTGCCATGGACAGGAAGGTTGGAACTCTGCCTAGGTCAGCCTGGCACTCAGTATCCATTATCCTCTGTTTGATAACTGTTTTTGCCTGGTCACGGTCCATAGCATGTGTGTGTGTGTGTGTGTGTGTGTGTGTGTGGTGGGGGAGCCCAGAAGCGACAATTTAGTCCACTAGACAGTCCTTTTCCAGGAAGATTGAAAATTGTCCTGTAGGGTCAGAGGGGTCAGAGGAGTTGAGGGATAATTTAAGACAGAGGTTAAGAATGGACAACCACAGTCTGGCCTCAGGCTTTATCATGCCCATTTCCAAGCGTAGGGCAGCATTTGAGTCACAGCAAGGCTCTTAGAAATTTGGACTGCACCCACTCCAAAGGGGTTGAAAGTGGTGTGACAGGGGACATCTTTACTTTCTGATGGTGCCCCAATAATCCACAATCTGAGGCAACCACCTCACCTGGCCTCACGAGAGGACTGCTTCTGGCCAATTCATTCATTCATTCATTCTTAGATTTTTAAAATACTGTCTCTCATTAAAACAATTTCAAGGCAGTTTACAGAACATTTTACAAATATAAAATTATAAAACAGTTGCACGATAAAAATATTAATTTGGAATATAAAAAATACAAATCTAATTAAAAGTTTTTCCCCTCCAACAGAAATACACAATGAGAACATAAAATACAGAGCAGTGGCAACAAAAACAACGCTCATCTATAAGCCTGGGTAAAAAGCCAAGATTTCACTTGCTTTCTAAAAACTGCAGTGGAGGCTGAGGAGCAGATGCCCAGCAGGAGAGCAGGGCTCAGCTGTGCCAATGGAGGGGTTTTTGCTGTCCCATCTTTCCCTTTGATGCAGCCAGATGGAATGACTGGTGAAGAGGTCATTCTTGGAGAGGGGAACCAAATGACAATTTAACATGTATTTATGAATTGTTTCCCACCCTCCAAGAGTCTCAATGTAAAAATGCCAGAGTCAATATAAATATCATATTTATAATGTCAATTCCCTCCCTCAATTTCATTCCCTCAATGTCAATTCCTCCTTCCCTCCAAGAGTCTCAATGTCAATATGCTTTTAGCCGACAACTGTGGCTGACATCAGGACTAGCAAAGCACTGGTGCAGTGGAGGAAGCACTGGTGCTTCTGAAAAGTTCTACTAACTCAGCCCCACTGTTGGCTCAGCAATGGGGAAAAATTTTGACACCCACCTCTTCCTCTGGAAGTGTTCTGTGCCCTCCAAAAACATGTCCCTGAGGGTTGCACAGTCCTCGGAGATATATTTTTGGGTGACATAGAGGGCTCTCATGGGCAGGAGCAGGTTTTTTCCTGGGCAGGTTTGTAATCCCTCCCTCCCTCCCTCCCTCCCTCCCTCCCTCTCACACACACACACACAGAGCGGTGCAGCATTAGTCTGGAACTCTTCAGAAGCATTGGTGCTTTGCTAGGATGTCAGTCCCTGTGAGGTAGGTTGCTCTAGGCAGCGATCTTTATTGTAAAGCTTGGGGGCCAGTGGTGGCCCCCATCAACCCTAAGTGCACCCTCATGACTGTTTACTGGGCCTGGGTGAAGCTTCGGCCCAAATTCTGCGCTGTCTTCCTGGCATCATGCACGGATGGCCATCCTTACTGTGCAGTGCTTCGCTTTGCTCAGTATTGGGGGGGGGTCTCCTTTAAGGGAAATGGGGTCCTCTTGAACAGGGCCATCTTGGAAGGTGTGCACAGAGTGCTGGGAATTCCCAGTGCTTTCCTCCTAGAGAGGGCTCCATCTTTCTTAAAGGGCTCTTCCAGCACTGAGAAAAGCACAATACTGTGTGGAGGACAGCATACTGGGAAATAGCTCTCACTTGGATGGTTTTTTGTTTGTTTGTTTGTTTGCCCAAGTGACCCCTGCTTGAAATGTAGTGAAAAGCACTGGCCTAAGGTTATCTGGAAGGTGACATGGCTTGTTAGGAATTTGAACCTGAGTCTCTCTAGTCCTGGATTAAAAGATCCACCATTTTATCCTCCGCCATTTTGCCACACTCTCCATCTTGCCTGTATCCACAAAAAGGGACACACATTTGTGGTGATTTTAAAAAAAAGAGTAGCTAATTTGATCTCAGCATTCCTCGGGGATTTTTAATTGGCTCATTGAGAAAATGTTTCAGAAATGAAATTCATTTGCCCTTTCCTTCCCACCCCTTCCAAAAGGAAAGTCTTACAAGAGAAAATGGATCCCCACCCCCATAAGCTGATCCCATGGCAACGGGAGTGTTTGGTGTGTCTTCGCTCTCATGTTTTGTGACGGGGTGAGAAACAAAGATGCTATAAAAGGAAAATGACACCTTTTCAGAAGTGATAATGGTAGTAACAATCAGGGGTCAGAGTACATTACAGCAGTCTTTAGCTACATCACCAATTAGGAATGCTTGATTTAGTGGCTGTTAGACACTTGCTCAGGAGAAGCAAGAAGAGGAAAGAATTATTTTAATGAAGTGGTGAAACTAAGCACTCTTCTTCCTTTCCCCTAAAACAGAAACATACACTTTATTTTCATTTATTTATACTTAAATCTATATCCTGCTCTTCCTCCAAGGAGCCCAAAGCTGTGTACATGGATATGTTTATCCTCACAACAACCCTGTGAGGTAGGTTAGGCTGGGAGAGAAGTAACTGGCCCAGAGTCGCCCAGTGAGTTTCATGGCTCAACTGGGATTTGAACTCAGGTCTCCTCAGTCTTAGTTCAGCACTCTAACCATGCTGGCTTTCTGCAGTTTACTACTTTGTCTCCTAGATTGGATTTTCAAGAAACTAGAGTTGATTTACAGAAACCCTTTTCTCTGGAATTTGCCATCCATTTTTATTCACTTTTACTCACTTTTTACAGAACACCTACAGTACATGACAACTTTGTCAAATGGTTTCATGCCAGTGTTTCTCTCTGTTGTCCTGAGGTATCTTTTCAGACCTAATTAGTGGTGATTTGATTGATTGATGTGCCATCAAGTCAGTGTATTGTGTGTTGAATCTTTGTTTTTGTTTCATTTTATTGGCTCTTTCTTTTATAGTGAAACAGCACCAGTTTGTTACTTGTGCAGAACAGACACGAGCATTTGACCTGACGGGGGTGCTTGCATTTAGCCTCATAGAATTAACAACATTATGCTTCCACTCCTTTGCGGCTTCATCCTGTCCTCAGTGTGGATGCTGGTTGGTTATTTGCTCCTCTTCATTTCAGTCCTATTACTCCTTTGTACCATTACACTTACGTTGTCTTCTGCTCACTGTTCACCTTCATGTACTCTGAAATGTCTCCATAGCCTTGCTCCTCCGTATCTACTCACCCTTCTTTCTCCATGTGCTCCTCCTTGGACTCTTCTCTCTACAAATCCCAATCTCCTTGTGCAGTCTAAGAGTACCCTCTGTCTTGTTTGCTTGCACTCCTTCTATATGGAGCTTCCTGTCACTGGAATGCCCTTCCACCCAATATCCAACTATCTTCTTTCTTCAGCTTTCAAGAGCTGAAAAATCATCATGGCTTATGCCAGCTGACTCTCTTCCTCTTTTTCTTGCCCTTTTCCTCCTTCCTAATGCTTCTTGTCTTCAGTTTAAACCTGTAGGCTGGGCCTGTGTGTTTAATTTTTGTGCAGTGCCTGGAAATTTTAGGTATCATTATCATCATGATTCCAAAATGGCATTTGCATTCTGATTCATCCTTCCCTGTAGAGAAGCTGGCTAAATAAGGGGCAATTAAGGGGCAATTCAGCACTAAATCTCTCACCTAAATCTCTCACCTGTGCTGACCTAGGAAGCACTAAAATGGGTTGAACCTGCAAACAGGAAGTTTCAGTTTAAAGGAATAGTCCCCTTTAAACATCCCAATGGTGTTTTGTCTACAGTAAACACATGGATACTGCAGTTGCACTTTATAGCAACTAAATCTCCACCCATTAGGATGGGAAAGATATAGGAAGTCAACAGAGAAACACATTGGAATGAAACAAGATTAATATTTCTCAGCCTCACTTTTTGATTCACAAAATGGGAGCAATGACAATCTCCCCCTGAACAAATGACAAGACTTGTCCTGCACTTCACACAATACCACTTAAAAAAAATTAGTAATCTATAACAGAGTGAAATGCAGTTCTTCCTTGTTGAAAGAACTCACACAAAAGGCACTGCTGGTGCATATTTATTTCATTTACACCTTTCATTGGAATTGAGCAGAGGGGAGCTTAACATGGCAACCACATTGAAAAATGCTCTGGAAAAGATTTCCCCATTATACACGGGAAAGGTGTATTCTATTATGCTGTTGGCCTTGAGAAGGCTTTCTATGAGTAGTTGGGGGTCATTTATAATGATAAAGCTTCTGGGTCATCAGGAGAGAGGGAGGGGGAAAATCTTCAAGCAAAATGAAGTGTTTTGTTAGACAGTCCTTGCACTGAAAGAAAGATGCATGCAATGTCTTGAAAATTAAAATTCCATGGGCTCTTATTCATCTTTATGTCAGAATTTACCACCGGTAGTTAGGGGAGGGGGACTGTATTCCTTTATCTCTTTGAACAAACTGCATAAAGCTATAGAGAACAAAGCTTCCCCGCCCCCTAATCTGATTTGCTTCCCTCCGACTCATGAAAAGTACCAGCTGGTATAAAAATTGCCTTTTTTACTGACATGGGTCTGGTTAAGAGGAGAGAGAGAAAAACATGGTTAACTAACATGTGGCCGATAAAACTTGTTTTTATTGTCTCAAGCTGTAAGACACACAGTTAATTATACTGCTGCTATTTAGATGGTTCACTTCATGTTAATCCAATTATAATTTTTTTAAAACAGTGACTTATTAAAATACCATTTTCCTTCCAGCACAGCTGCCCTGTAGCATGACACAGTTATTCTGGTGCAGTGGGAGCTTTGCTTGTATAAAAAGCAGTTCAGTGGCTGTAACTTTAACCTGTCATTGCCTTCCCATATTTTTGTTGGAGTTGGTGGGTAGCCCTTTCGCATCCTATGGAAGAAACCTTTCTGTCTGGTAGGAGACAGTTATATGAAGCGGCATTATCCTGGATGAGACAATAGGTCTATTTAGTCTAGCGGTGTGTGCGATTATTTACACAATCATAGAATTGAGTTGGAAGGGATC